>NW_020450745.1:0-84145 GCF_003343035.1 Apteryx rowi
GCGCCTGGATGCAATCCTGTGCAATGTGCTCTAGGTGACCCTGCTGAGCAGGGGGGTTGGACTAGATGATCTCCAGAGGTCCCTTCCAACCTCAGTGATTCTGTGATTCTGTGATTCTGTTGCTGTCATTTATATAAGGACTGTGGCAAAAATTTGTGGTTGGAATTTTGTTACACCACAGTGGCAAGTAGGACCAGGTCTAACCCTTACTAACCCTCATCAGATCTTTCCAATTAGCTTCAGATTTGCTGGCCTCTGGTGAATGCTGCACAATAGTTTCTGATTTCTTCTCAGCTTCATCAAGAAGCTTCTGGCTGTGGCTGCTGACTGTGGAAATGCCAGCGGAACTCTTTGTTGGACATATTTAGTAATGGGGAACAGGAAATGCTGACGTTTTAACATCAGCTGATGCTTTGAAATATTTGTTGTAGTGAACCAAGCAGCTTAATCTGGGAAAACTTCTGGAAAAAATAACGCTGTAAAAATGCATATTTGCTAACTGGGGCTTTTCCATCTTTTCTTCTTTCTGTAGTGCTTCCTCAGTTTTAATGGTAATCTTCATTATGTTCTGCTAAAATAATGAGAGCCTCAGTGAGAGTGGCTCTAGCCTTTAGAGCCTAATTGGTTAACAGTGCACCCTATAGCAGCTGTTAGGCAACTCTCTCATTGGATGGAATACAGGTTTTGTGTGAGGGCACTGTCAGTCCCTGGGTGAGCAGAGTAAAAAAATTCACATTTGTAACTTTCTTGTCTCTTTGCTTGATTGTTCTTTGCTACAGTGACCTGTTTCAAGCCCTCCTGATACATCAAATGCATATTCCTTTTGTTCTTTTCACTTTACATTTCAGAATGGGTGGAAAACTTACAATTAGTGTTTGGTAGCCTACTGCTTTGTAAAAGGAGCTTGTTAAAATATTAGTAGGCAATAGGAAAATGAGCAGTGATTAATGCTAAATAGGCTGTATTTCAAATCAGAAAACACTTTAGGCTTTAAAATGTCCATGTCCTCATAAGAGCACAGATTTTTCTCTCCAGTAATGTACGATCCTCCAATATTAGTATCCTTAGGTGTATGTGAGTGAGTGACCTGTTAAACTGTAAGGGAAACATGCTGATAAATAAACAAAGTAGACTGTAAAGAAAACATCAGTCTTGCTGATTAGCAGGTATGAAAACCTCTTTTTCTCTTGCTACAAGTAGGTGTTTGGAATCAAGACTATTAGCCACTCGAGACATTCCAGATCAATTCACCTTTGCCAAAAAACAATGTTTAAAATTTCGTCGTAATTATATTGAGTAATGCACCTCTGGAAGGTCTAAGAATGTGAGGATGCTGAGTTCATTCTCTGAGAAAATTGTAAGTTTGGTTGGTAGAGGTAGTGTTTAGTTGTAAGAGACTTTTATAAGGCCCTTAACTTAGCACTGCATGATAGTTGATTAAGATGGTCACTTTCCACTGTCAGTCAAGCACATATGAAATAGATTAAGAACCAGCTATCTAGAAAATCTCCAAAAGCAACTGTCAAAGGGAATCATGGACTGAAGGACTTTCAAGGGGTGCTGACGGGATTCAGATGAGGCTGGATGCTGTTCAACATTATCTTCAATGATCTTGAAATATATTTCTGATCAGAGTTGATAAAATGCATAGATGAGACATATTAAAGGCAGATAATGATGAGGATAGTGTGCCTGCCCAGGGCGACTTGGATTACTTAGTAAATTTGGCTCATTCATGTGGGATGCATTTTAGAGTAGCCAAGTATTAAGTTAAACATCTCACAACTGTGAGTGCAGAGCATCTACACAGATCAGGAGACTGTCTCTTGGAAAGCCATGTCTCAAAAACAATTGAGGCATTCCAAGTGAAGAACGAACCTGACATGAAATTTCAGGTGATGAAGTGAAAAACTGGGGAATGACCTGAGATATGTAAAGGAGGAGAAGCCATGTGATTCGTAACTTCAGCAGCACCTATAGGCTTCTTGGCCAAGGTTTAGACACCACTGTATTACTGAAAACACCTGTCACACTGCAGTGTGAAGTGCCATCTCTGGCATCTTGGAGCTGGATCGGACTTTGCACAAGGGACAGAGATGAGATACTGCATCAAGTAGCCTATTTAATCCAGTAGCTGGAGCACTCAGCTGAGCAGCAGGAGACTTGTTTGGAGTGGAGACCAAATGTCTCATTTCCAAGGACATGGTCTGAGTGGCAATTTTTTTGGATGATGCTATTTCAGGATCATGAACTAATCAAATATAATTTGGGACTGAGGAGAAGAAAAGCGTGAATCTGCCTTTAAAACCTACTGGCTAGGGATGTTGCTTGGGATGTGAAAAGCTGATTAAAGATCCTTTCTCTAAATCAGGAAGAGTGGAGATTTGGAAATATGTCCCTCACCTTCCAGGTAAGTGCTGTTGTCACTGACCTATTGGTTGTATATGAGGTAGCTTTTTCTTTCTTTGTCTCTATTTCTAGCTAAATCTCAAGCCCAAGAGTAAAGCAAACTTTCTTCGCCTCACACTTGTTGTCCTTGTCCTAATGGTTTCCAGGTGGATCATGCTCATTGTGTCTGCACTGTGTTTAGGAAAAGCCAAATTTGGAATAGTCACTGGTGGGGTGGGAGGACTGAGACTCCTTGAAGAGGAGCTGAGGCTTACACTGTGGTGCTGTTAAGACTCAAAGCCCTCCCCTGGCACTTTCCCAGGAACTCAGCCTAAGCTTGCACCTCCAAAGTGTTCATGTGTGGGCACTGAGGATACTATACGGCCTGCGTGTACCCCAGCCACATTCTTGGGGTGTACATGACCAACGTGGCAGTCATGGCTTTCAGGCTATGCCCTTTCTCGCTGAGATGGGCAATAGCCTGTTGTCCCATTCCTCCTGGACACTTTCAAAGCAGCATAACATATGCCTTTTTAATGACATGACTTGGCAGTTATGACAGTTCTTTCTTTTGTTTTTCTACCCTTTGATATTCTATTTTGTTTAGGTGTGAAACTGTCCAGGAGAAAGATTATCTCTTACCATGTGTGTGCACCAAGACTAACCTGACTCGGTCTTAGCTGGAAATAGCAATAAACCAAGGCATTACTTCTCAACATTGTTTCCCTTCTTATTTTGCTCCAGAGGTTCAACACTTACACTTTTAGCAGTTAGTTCTGCAAAGAGTAGAAACAACGTCTTAGTTTCCTATGGACTTACATGTTGAAGTTGGATTCTCCAGTGTCTAGTAGTATATGAGCTGTAATTGAAGCCTTTCCTATAGTTAGAGCATGGATAACAACTTGTTTGGTGTCTAATGGGAGCGGAGTGGGCGCCTTTCTGTTGATGGGGAAAATATACAGTCTTTCTCCTCCGGTTGCTTATTTTCTGGCAACTTGTAGAGAGTCAGTTATTTCTGAGACAGTATTTTTGAGATAATAAATTTATTTCTGTGGCAAATGTGGTTGATATCTGCCAACAGGCTCAAGCAAGGGCAGGTAGAGACAGGCGGATGGACAAGACAAACACAACACAACTCCTTTCTTTTGGAAGCTAAACAAAAAATGTGTGCTGAATTGTTAAATGTTAATTTGTTTAACTTCATCCCCTAAACATTGTTTATTGGTGTGCTTTTACTATAGATTATAAAGGCATTTGGAACCTATTTTATTCTTGTCAAGGCAGTTCCATGCTATAATCAGGTTCCAGCTCCAGCTTCTTTTGACAGAATAAACAAATTGAATGCTCTAAATCTGTCAGCATAAGATATGTTTATTCCAGACCTGAGATCAGTTCTGTAGTTCTTTTCTGAACCTTTTCCACATCTTTCAGTATCCTTTACAGAAAACAGTTACCAGACAGACGTGTATGCGCTATACCAATATCAGCTTCTCAAGTGCTTATAGGAAGCCCTTTTGTAGCTTTAGCCTTTGGTTTCACCCCAGAGTTTTAATAACTGCAGTTCACTAGAAGCCGCTACATTATGTCCTCCAGTTATCAGAGGGTTTTCCTAACCCCACTATGTTCTGGTGACCTTTGTAAGGAAAGTCACCTCTTGGCTAGTAGGTTTATGTTTAGCTTTGGCCAGGAATAAAATATGTTTAAAAAGGAAAAAGAAGCCAGGATATTTAGTAGGTTTTGCTGAAAATTTTCGGGCTTCAAGCACAGCAATAACTGATGAGTAAGTAAAAATTGCTGGTTTCAGCAGACACTGGAAGTTTCAAGTGTCTCATGCCTCGTGGAGCATTGTGTTTATTGTAAATTGTTTAAAACAGGTAAGATGTAATAATTTAATGGACAGTTAAAAAAATTGCATTTAGAAAAATGGAATAAGTGCTCTACTCCCCACTTTCAAAAACAACAACCCAGCCCTCTTATTGTATTAAATGAAAAGATGACAAATCTGAGCTTTAGAAGTAGAACAGCACTTTGCAAGCTTATTATGTGACTGTGATGTCCAATGCCTCCAAGCTGTTGCATGACCCAGTGGTGTATTTTTCTTTACACAATGACTTTTCTGAGTTCTGGAAATACTACAACAAGTCTTTGGACATATCTTTCATAATGCTCCTCAAAGATGTTCTTATTATAATATAATGCATATCTTGTTAACCACTGAGTTTTACAGCTGTTTATAATCTGTTTATAGAGATTAACTCTGTAGCTTTCCTCAACAGTTCTTCTGCTTGTTGTAGTTTTTTTTTTCTTTTTTTTTCAGCACAGCAAATTTCAAACTTATTTTAGATTTGTTTTTTTTTTCCTCTTGTTGTCTGTGAGTGACTCCTCCAGGATGTAAGCCTGATCTAAGCTGGTCTTGCTGTGAGTGCTTGGTAGGACCAGTTGACCTCCAGAGATCCATTCAAACCTGTGATTCCTTGTAGAACCTCCCCCCCCCCCGAAGAAAAAAACAGAAAATCATTTATTTAAAAAATTACTTTAAAGTTTTTGTGTAAACTGGAAAATTTCTGATAGAAAAACAAGGGATGGCAGAAGGTTATTCCTCTTGTGACTCAGTCTCTCAGCGGTCATTTTAGTCCAGAATTTGTTTTGCCTCCTTTAGTGAATACCACATGTACTGACAAAAAATAATAGAAGCAAAGAATCCTGTGCTAGAGCCCAGGGGTCTGTGATGAGTTGGCTGGTGGGTGCTGAAGGTATGGTGTAAATGTAGTTTTTATTTTCATTCCCAAGGCAACATGTGCTGGTGATGGTAGCAGAGGGAAGCCAGATTAGCCATAAGGTTTCCTATCCTACAGATTCCTGGAGACTGAAGCATGGAGATGGTCAGGGAGAGATGTATAAAGATGATGAAAGGAGATGGCTACCCATGATATTTGGGCCCTCTGAAGATCTCCCTTCCAGAGCTCTGCCTGGAAGCTCTGTTAAGGGACTGATGACCTTCTGCGCCTCCTGTAACTGCTCTGCTTGTGGCCGTTTGTAGACATCTGAATTCCCCATTGATTTAAAGTAACTGTTAAAGGTTTTTTCTTTTATAAGCCAGACAGCAATATTATATGCCATTATCCATAAGTGATAAGTCCTGTTTTTGTCCGGATACTATACCTATTTAGTGATTTAGTTTAGACTGGCATAATATTTAGCTTCCTTTGTAATCACATTTTCACTTTTCTTATACAAGTTTTAAAAAAGCAGAGGAGAAACTGTCCTCTCCAGACTGGTATATCTCAAAAATTGTAAGGATTTTTTTCCTGCTTTTTTGTTTTAAACTTGAGCAATGGAAGTTCATGGATTCTTCCTGCTGTAAAACATCCAGTGTCTCTTCAGCAAGCAAGAATCTCAATGTAAGCTGGTGGGCTTCTCCTCTCTAAAGCCTTTGAAGTACAGCAGCTCAGGGTGTAGACTGAATTACAAAGAGCCATTTACAACCTTCTTATAGAACAGCTCTGACCCCTCTCAAAGAAGAAAGAAAGAAAACTTTTAAGTAAGAATCATTCATTTCCTTCTTGCACTGAACCTGCTGGTTTCAGTTAAAACCTTGAAAGTCTCAATGTTTGTTTAATGTCATTTCCCATTTTTCTTTAGATAACAAAATAAATAGTGTGGACCATGTTCTCAGCCAGTGTAAATCCACATTGCTCTTGTGGCTTCAGTAGACTCAAATTGATTTACACCTGAGCAGTATCTGACACACTGAGAAGAGAAACACTCTTCCTTTTCTCTAAAAAGCATGTCTATGTAGATATGAATCATGAATTTTTACAGAAGGAAATTAAGCACTCAGACAACATGGATAATAGAGTTGGCCTTTCGTGCAGTGTCAGGTGCCTGTTCTCAGTTACTACTTTTGGCATTGCCTTTAATGATTCTGATTTAAGGCAGCACTTATCTTTCATCAACACTTCTTTTATCTGATGTAATTTTTATGTAATTAAAAAAACCCTAAGTACATTTTTAGAAGAGGAGGATTATTAAGAGCACTCTGATCTATTTATTCATACATAATCTCTATGCATTTATTGTCTTAGGTTTTTTTTTTTTTTAATGGCTCACAAACTGATTTTGAGGGGTGCATTCCGACACTTTATGGTACAACCCAGTACTCGTGATAGCTTATCTCACAAAAGTAAAAGCTTTCCCACTTTAGGAATATTTCTGGGAGGCATAGAGATGGTGTATCAACTTGGTTAAGGAAAAAGGGCTGCTGCTGTTGTGACCCTATCTATATCACATCCGAGATAGTCTCACACTTCTTCCTACAGTGGGAAGCCAGCAGAAGTTACAACTTCTAGATGGTAATTCAGGGCAAAAACTAATACTTTGAGTTTAGTCCCAAAGTGTTTAAACATTTAACAAGATTTAAAACATTGTACAAGATTTAAAATAGAATTCGAATTACAGAATTCATCATAGGCATTTCTGGGCACAGTTGGGTGCGTCAGGGAGGTTTTGAAGGCTTAAGCAAGTCTGGGCCTTTTGCAGGTCTTTATGAAAACAGATTTCAGTACTCAAGTCTTGGTTGAGGCAGACTAGATCTGGCCCTAAATATTTACATATATGCAGCCAAGGATCATACTGTTCTAAAACTGGCTGCTCTGTTTTACACATGGGGAACACACTGACCCTGAACAGCTTCAGGATTTTGAGAACACGTCTTCTCATGGCTCCTAATTCTTAAACGCTCACTAAATAATTTCGGCCAGTGGTGCAGTTCATTTTGACTATTCATTACTCATGGTATGTGATTTCTCACCTCAGTCCAGTTGGTTTTGTTTCCACTCACTTACTGGCTGATAGCTTTTTAAATAGAAGGTATAAATAGAGAAGGATCGATAGGCAGCAATGAATAACTCTGTCTGCCTTTATTTATTGTTTGAAAACATTTTCATGAAAACTTGAAAAATATATTTGGTCATATACCAGAGAATTCTTAATGACGCTCATATCACATTTTCCAATGAAATGAAGTCAACACATTTGGTTATGAATATACCTGAGACTCTACATTTTCATTATTAATCTTCATTAGATCTTGGAGGATTTTTCTCTGAAGGGGAAAAAAAGAAAACCAATGGAAAATCTAATTCCTTTTCATCTGAAGGCAGACTAAATGGTGAAACTTGGCAGGCAGGGGAAGAGGAAAAAGTATCCAGAAAGTGAATTAGGTTCAAAGGCCAGCAAAGGAGTAACAGACATCAACAGTAACTTTAACAAGAATATTAACAAAAATGACACATTTCTTCTGGATTGCTTACTTTATTCACCTACTCTTGACTTTATATTCCATTTTTTTTGTAACAACGACTACTTTTTTTCAGCATATTTTGCCTATTGTATCTGTGCCACACGTTATAATGTTTTATAAAAACTGAATTGCAAGTAAATCAGGAATATATTTCAGATTTAATGATTTGAAGGTAACTTTTGCACCAGAAGCAGCTCTTAGAATGATTGTGCCCATGTCAGGCCTTTTATATGTTACAAGAGGTTTGGTGATGTAGCTAAGCTGGTATAGTTCCAGTTGCAAATGCTCTTTGCATAAAAAGAGCTTATGCCAGCAAAGGAAAGTGCTGTGCTATAATTTCTGTCATTTCTTCCAATAAAATAAGCTATACTGGCAACCCCCCCACCTTTGTTTTTTGCAAACAAAATTGTATAAAGCGCTGGCACAGTGCTTTAATAATCCTCACTAAGTTACTGTTCTGGCACAGAATGACTAGTGGTACAGTAGAGCTGACTGAGAATTAAATATACCGCCCATAGAAACCTAAATTTTTAGAAGCATGGACTGCTTTCAGTGATGCTTTTGCCAAAAAAATGTTCTCTTTTGTGGCTGTGACTTCCATGTAAGGCAAACCCTTTTAGCATAGCCTGGTGATGAACGGACTGAACTGTGACGTATGAAAACAGAGTTTATCACACTGTGTTCTGTGTGATATAACCCAATGTCTCAGTGTAGGCTCTTTGCCATCTTAAGTGAATGTGCTGTTTCAGGTGTTCTGGGGTAGGCAAATCTCACTGCTCTGTAATTACTGTTGACTGCAATCATGAGGTGAAACAGAAGAAATACTGAAATCACAAAAATCTCTGCAGGATGAAAACTTTTTCTAGTCACTTTGACTGACTGTTAATATTTCTTCTGTGATGTTCCTCTCCATATAAATGGTGTGGACAGGGGCAAGGGAGTATTTCACTCTCTCCATGCTTCCTATCACCTCATACAGCTGTTAGGTAAAAGTAGAGATCTCCTTTTCCCCCATGGTGATGCAACACATATAGAGCTGGGTTGCAAACAGTTCTGTTCCAGGGTGCAACAGGAGACAAAGAAAGGTTCTTTATGTCTCTTCTCACTATAGAAAATGAGTTCGTATCAGTACAAAATATTGCTATCAATGAAAGCTAGAAAAGAAAAAATGTGCAGATGCTGTTTTTGTATAAATAACCAGGGCTTTTTGCTAACTGTTTTGTAAGCTGTACTTTGCAACACTGTTGGTAATTAAGACTAAAACATTTCTCTAGGAAGAAATTTCTGTAAGTGCAATACAAAGAAAATATACTTTTAGTCATTGGACTGTGCGATCTACTTCAGCTTTGGAAAAAAATTAATATTCTTTCCTTGACTTATCCACTGTGTGTTGCATATTCGGAACACATATTCAACCCATCAGTTATTTTCAGTTAATTATTGGTTACCAGACATCTACGTTCCAATGGTCATAGGAGTGAAAATGGGTTTCCTTTACACCATTTTCTTTCATTATGAGACTTTCATACCACTCTAATTTTTGCTCTTTTTGTGATCCTTTTGACAAGGGAGATTTTAATTGTCTTGTGCAAAATGTTCAATGTGAACTAGCTTGAACTGAGTTTAAATAAAGAACGTTGAATTTTCTACACTGTTTGCTCATCTCTAGTTTCTGCTCTTTGATGTAATTGTAGGCAGAGAGCAGAAAATACTCCTATTTTGACCTTTTCATTTGAGTAGCTGTTAACTTACAACTCTTCTTTTTACTTTGCCAGCCATCTTTGAACAACAGATCAGATTCTCTATCACGGCACAGGATGTTTACAGCTTTGTACTAAGCAGAATCTTATTAAGCTCATCTCTACTCAAATTAGTTAACTGTGAGTTGTCTGTACTGATGTGCTTTCTCGAACTCCAAGTCAGAGACCCAACAAAGGAACAGAGTAAAGACAGTCTTCACTTCAGACAATTTAAAGGTCAGGATCATGCAAAATTACAACAGGTAGACAGAGTGGTAATAATTTTGGAAATAAGAAAACAGCAACAAAGTAACAGTAAAACATTCTTACATAAGTTGGTATACTCAGAGGAGAAAATTGTCACATCAATACATTAATATATTGATGCAATGCATAATGTATATTATATGCTAAATAATAATAATAATCTGCCTTTAACCTTTATATTCTAAGTACTATCTTTGCTCTCATTTATCTTGCTATTCTGTTCCCTTCCTCCTTTACTTCACCTTTTCCCTTGTTTTCATTTTGTCCATTTGCACTGTAGGAATATTTTAACTGTCTCATAAATACTCCTGTTCTCAAGTGGTTTCAGCAGATATGGAAGCTTTGAAGTTCTAGCTTAAATTATATACACCCGATTAAAATTTCTTGAGCGATATCTCTCTGAAAACTTTCAAGTTACAAACATCAAATTTTTCATACACACTCAGAAACTGCCAGATCAGTAAAAAATTGTTCTAACTTATTATTCTCAACAATTTCTATCTTTGTATGACAATTACTGGTAAACTTCAGAAGATTTCCTTATTTTCTTCCTTAGGTTATGATCTTATCAGAATCGGCAAGCCAGAATGAATGTGAACTTTGTTTCTGAGGATTCTCCACTGCGGTCCTAGAGGTTCAACAGGAAAAATGTTTCCCTGAGGTTAAAAAACTATATCAAAATTGGTCAGGGATATTTCTTTGATGCTTCAGAAGCTCCAGATGTGTCAGAAGTAAGTGTGAGAAATCATGGACAAGTTATCTCAGGCTAAATTAACGTTTTGTCAGTCTTCAGAAACATTAATGATTGTGGCGTTTGCTTGGTGTATGAGATGACATGAGAAGGAAAGAGGCTGTGGTGGTCTTCATTGCTGAAATAGTCCTCAAAGTTTCCATGCACATAAAAATATAATTCCTACATGATTTTTTTAACATGTTCATGTAATGTGTAAAAAGATGAAAGGTTCACAGGCCTAATTTCTACATCTTTTTCTAGGGTCAAGGTTAAGCCAATGGCTTTAACAAATGTGAAAGGAGATACTACACTCTGCATGGTACTATCTTTGGGGAAGAAAGTCCAAAAGAAACCAATATCTGATCATAGTACAGATCTGATTTAACTTCTCACATAAATGTCAGAGTTATCCTCAGGCCCCTACTTGAAGGTCTATGCTACAGTCACTACCGTTAAACTAAGCAGTTCAAATACTTGTCCTATCTAGCCCTGGCAGCACTGAGCTCACCATGGGCCAATTACCTCAGTATTTTCACCGCCTCTTCTATAGGTTTTAAATTCAACTCACCTACACAAAACTTCAAGCTACTGCCTCTAGATTTCTACTAGTATCTGATCCTAGTCCAAAGCTTGCTTAAGTGAGTCCTCACTGCTGTGTAGAGATTGCAGTGCAGTTGCCATTCATTGAAGTTCAATTTGCAAAATTGTATTTTATATGTTTTCTGCCTTACAGCTCAAGATGGAAATAAAACTTTCTTTCAGATTCTTAATCTGAGTGGTGATGCTATATTGCGTTTTGTTTCACAGCTGTTTTGTTCTACCTGCACAGTGTATTTCAGTGGAGCCACTGAAATGCATTCTGGGTATGGATGACATTTGTAAAATGCTTTGGTTGAGCTGAAAAGCACGACCTCAGTCTAAAGTTCTTACACAGGACTCTTTCCCTTCCATTTTTGCAAGAGTGTCAAAGAATTCCATAGCTTTGTTATGATAATAAGGGTATTTGAAATGATTCAGAGGTATGGAGTATAAATATTTATTAATATTAATTCTATTATTTTGTCTGTAATATTAATTACTGATAAGATTTCATTGAAGCTCATAGCTGTAAAATGCAACACAAATTGAAAGAAGTAGTTGTTAGCTTTAGTATTATTGGTACTAATGTTTCCTGTAGTGAATCAAGTGGCAAAGAAGTCCTGAGCTAAAGCATCGTAAGAGGACGTGCTGGACCTTCACAGAGGGAGCTGGTTGTGGTGCAGGGCGGTTCTGACCCAAAAAAGATTTGAGGGAGCCTAGTCCAGAGTGGGGGAATGAGTACACCCAGGGCAAGGTGCTAATCTGCTGCCTGGTTGCATGAGCTGCCCTTTGCTCAGCCAGAGAGAGTGAGAGCAGGAAAGAGCACTAACAACTCTCAAGACAAAAGTTTTACAAACTGTAGCTTCTGAAAAGACGCCTGGACAAGGGCAGGGAAGATGGTCTAACGCTAACCCCCAGGAAGACCCCAGTAAGCTATTAGAAAAGCCAGTTGGCTTCTCTGGATGAATACTTACGAACTTTGAAAAATGGGTGAATCTTGGGGGGCATTTTTAAAGTTCTCTCTGTGTGTGTGTCTCACTTTGACCTAATAAATCTTTATGTTCACCATGCAAAATGGATCAGCTTCATCTGGCAGTCCTGAGCATGCCGATAATTCATCCAGAATAGCTGATATTCCAGTGCTTATGACATCTTCTGGAGATATAGATTTATGTCCCATCAGGCAATGAAGGGAACTTTGCCCACATTGCCCTGCATCTCAATGGATGCTCTAACTATGGTGTCATGGTATAAAGCATGCATCCATAATTAGTCCTTCAACTGTAGTGTCCTTCATAAAACATAGCTGGATTATTAGTAGGTTGACAGATATCTTTGAAACAATGTTGATAGAGATGAATGCTCAGTCCTAAAACTGTGAGATGAATCCAGTGTGGTTTCTGACAAGCTGAAAGCACTTTATGTAGCGTACCATTGTTTTCTGAGCCAGTAAGTAAACAAGGTGACATCAGTTCTGCTGTATGCTGGCTTTCAGGAGCTTTTTCGTTGCAATACAAGGCGTACCCTTGAGGCTCTTTGCTGGGCACTGAAAACCAAAATTTTTCATGTGCAAAAGGTCAAAGTGATGTGGGCAAAAAGATGTGGGCAGTGTCATCCCAAAGGGAAGCACACAAAGGTTCAATTACAATTTCTTTCAGTAGCACTGTCCTTCTGAAGAACAAGACATATGAACATTATATTGTTATGACTGATCAGTTTTGATATTCTAGGTACCATTTTTTACTTTCACAATCTGTAACAATCTTAGGTGCCTGGAATATGTAGTGTAAAATAATTGTTCATTTGAGACAGAATCTTTTCTCTTCTCTATGCAAACACAGAATAAGCTATTTTCAATCACAAATACATTAGATTATTACTCTACCACTCAAAGAAACCTTTGGTATGCATTAAGATTTCATTATAGTGTTAGATGGAAATGATAGTAGAATCTCTTTACGTCTAAAGATGTTATTATCAAGTTTTGCTGTTGGCTGTAGGCTACTATATGTAACAGAAGAAGGGAAGACAGCATGATCTTTTACTGATAGCTAAAACACATCTTTGACATCCTCCTTGTTTCATATCTTTCATTAGCTATTCATTATTCACTGTTGGAATACATTACACTATGTTTGTAATATTCATTTTTCAGGAGACATTTTAATCATCAAAGCTCTTCTTTAAAATTAGCTGTAGCAGAAAAAAGTTTGGCGAAATTTACGTACAAGCTGACAAGTTAATGCTTGTTTAAACAGGGGGGGAAATCATTTAAAAGTTTTTTGTGACTGAAGAACAAAAGATTATTAAAAAACGGTACTGGAAAATAATCTGAAACATCAACCACCCAGCTCAGACTGCTAAATTCTATACTAGAGAAGAATACAGTGGTAAGGAGCAGTGTACAGGCATACCTCGTTTTATTGCGCTTCGCTTTACTGTGCTTTGCAAATATTGCATTTTTTTACAAATTGAAGGTTTGTGGCAACCCTGCATTGAGCAAGTCTGTCAGCACCATTTTTCCAGCAGCACGTGCTCACTTCGTGTCTCTGTGTCATATTTTGTACATTGTTTTTTTAGACATAATGCTATTGCACACCTAGTAGACTACAGTATAGCGTAAACATAACTTTTATATGCACTGGGGAACCAAAAAATTCATGTGACTCGCTTTATTGCAATATTTGCTTTATTGCAGTGGTCTGGAACTGAACTCGCAATATCTCTGAGGTATGCCTGCATACAAATTATGAAACATCTAATATTTGCCATTATATATTTTTTTGACTGTAAGAGAATAATCACTAGCTTGTAAATACCAATTAAGAGGCAGAATGATATATTGAGAAGGGACTGATTTTTTTATTTTCTATTTGGTTCATGACCAATAGACTATTTCACATAGAAAATCTATCACAAAGAAAGAGCTGTACAATGGAAATACACAATCTATATGTAGCTAAAGGTTTGTAAATGTGTAATTAAAATTCCTAATAATAAATCGTGATTCATAACAGTAAGAAAAAAAGTGCTATTTAATGTATGTAGTCAGAGGTAATCACATGTAACTCCAATATCATTTCTTTCAACCCTTTTACTGCAGTGTCCGTAATTTTCCTCAAACTTCACTCTTCATATTTGCCTCATTTTCTTCTTCTCATTTGATCTTTATTTTTAATTTATTTCATACTTGAAATAGTCTATTGGTCATCAATAACAACAACAAATATCAATATTTTCCCCTCAAAATCTACCCTGTTTTGTGCACGGATTTTGAAAGTGTTTCCTGTACTTCTGCTGACAAAATAAAAAACAAACCACGGAATAATTTGTAGATGTCTGAGGCAATAATAAAAAGAGGCAAAGCTACATGCTTCATATGATCATGTGACAGAGAAAGCTACTTCTCTTTGGCCATAATAAATTAATAGAACAGAAATCCTTTCTTCTCAGGATGTTTAGAAAGTGTTTGACTGTAGAATACATATACAAAGCTGAAATCAAGTCAGCTGTAAGATTTCCCATATAGGACTCTGTTTGGGACCTAACACGAGGGATTGCTTGTTTTTTTGGACAGAAAAACCATGGCTTTTTGATAAAATAAACATCCCACCTAGCTGTGTTTTCATTCTTTATGTGGTCTGGACATCCATCAAACAAGCAAGCAAACAGTGTGTATGTGAGTCGAAGGCACACTCCATGCATCTCCTTTCCACATGGAGAAGGAAGAAAACTGTGCATTGTGGAAGATCATGCCCTGAGAGTCTTCCTTTAAAAAGTGGATGTCATATGGTGTTACAGCATCATTTTGCACCTGAATATTGTTTTTTGATATTTTACCAAGAAGTAAAATGCATGCATCTACAACTTGAATAAGTATACAGAAAGTATATCTCATGTTTGTCAGGATTTTCTTCAGGGTATAACCTGGCTTCTGGTTGCATTTAGTTATAGCCATTTAGCTTTTAAAAAGTCCAGTACAGAGGTACAAACATCATTCAAGAAATGCAATTTCAAGCCATGGGATTAACACAGTAATTTGTGAGGGGTTTCTAAAAATAAATAAAGAGTTTCTAGTGGAGCCTTGATGAGTAGCTCTCTACACTAGGCATCATTGTGTCCCCAGCCAAGGATCACAGGGAGAAAATTTTATAAAATATTTCTAGCCTGATTTGATGAATCAGGCTGACTTACTCCATGAATGAAGGGTGAGAATAACTTCAAAGTTTTAAAGCAAAGTTACCACTTCAAAATTTTGACATGGGCAGAAACCCTGCTAGAAACGCAGCTCTTGCTGGGTTTGTAAATCAGCCTCATACAGACCCTATTTGTGTGTTTTGTAAATTAACCTCATGCAGTTCCAGCTGTTCTTTTACAGAAATGTGAGAGCTGTACTCTTGCAATGTACGTGCTGGGAGCTGGCAAATGCTGGGCAGTGACATGTGCTTCATGTTCTGCTAGAACTGCTTGTCATTTTGTAAGCTTATATATAATTTTTTCTTTTCTCTCAACATTTTCTTTTTTTGGTTGTATACAGCTGCTGGAATGGCTGGCTGCCTCCCTTGGGATATGCGCCATAAATATGGATAGTAAGTGAATTTATGAAATCAGACATAAGTATATCTTGTGCCAGGTATTTTGCATGTGCTTGTTTTTGTTTAATGATCACTCTTTATCAGAATATTTATTGCAAGTGTGTCTATTTATTAAGATATTCTTTGATTAAAATACTCTACCACATATCTTCTGCAGCTTGGAGAAAGGTGGTAACTTCTACCATGGCGATACCCTTATTTTATAGGTGGCATGTCAATTATTTTTGTCATTCTTTAAGATTTATTGCAAAATCTTTGAATAATTCTTTTAGACATCATAGAATGCAAAGATAGGGCAAGGTTCGAAGAGAATTAATGGTAATCCATGAGGGATGTCATGCAGAAATTGTGAAATCAGTGTTATCACTGGTTCATTGAATTCACTGAACTGGATGTGTGCAGTATATTCTTCCCATTTCCGTTCGATTTATATACGTTAGCCATTTTTCAGTTACACTGAAAATAGAACATCCTTAACCTTAACTTATTCTGTGCTAATCTCAGTGCTTAAAGCTATACATTCTGTCTATCACAGTGCTTTTGACTTGTGAAGTACTAAATGACCAGGAACTTGGCTTCCTATTTGATATCTTGATCAATAAAAGCATTCAAAATAACAGTGTATGGTCTAAACGTGAAAAGGATGTTAGCTGAGGTATTTGAAAAGTTTTCCTGAACTTCATTCTGACACAGCTAAGAGTCACTGATCTTTGGGGCATTCAGTGTGCTTCATCCGTCTCCCAGAACATGCCAGGGAGGATGGCTGCCATCTTGTTTTTTTGTTTTTTTCTTTTGGCTCAAGTAGCAGCTCTCCGTATAGTGCATCTAAAATATTTTTCCTTAAATATTTATATTGCCCTTTTCAAGTATGATCAAAGCAGAGCTACTTAAAATCAATGTGACCATCGAAATCCTTAGAGTTTTTAAACTAATACTAACCTATTTTTCTTGGAAGAAATTTCAAAATAAACTTTCTTGCTCCTTTAGTCTATGCGAATTTCTGGGATGGGTGGTTGTAGACTCACCTAAACTTTTGCTTCCAAACATACTTTTTGTAATGAACTAATTAACTTCCTCTGAAAACCAGAAAACATATAGGACAAATATCCCACATACTCCTGCTGATATATTGCAATACTAATACTCAGTACTAAAACCATTGTCTTTAGTTTTGGGCAGTCATTTGTGCAAAGAGATATCAGTATTACTAAATCTTGTCCTCAATTTTACACACATCTTCCCTTGATTTCTGTGTTAGGACACTATAGGAATGATAATTAATGTATTTCTGTGAAACCAACTTCAGTGAAATGAATGCCTTTCTGGTAGGAATATGTATAATATCATCACATTTCTATTTAGTTGGAATGGATTATATTTACTGTGATCATGGGCCAGCTAATGTGGAGATACAAAAGGTGCTGGTCTAATTCTCATCCGCTGGGTTTAGTCATTATGAACTATGAAAAAGTGCCCAGGAAATGTGCTTGGGAATCAAGAAGCAGTAAATTTTCAGTTGGTGAAATTTCACCAGCTGCCAATTCCAAAATAGCAGTGAATATGGCCTTTGAATAGTATTGCCAGTTACTGGGCCTATTCAGTTTTTTTGATCTAATTTTTCAAAAGTATTTAATGACAAATGCAATTTGGGGATTAGAAAGATATGCATTTCTGCAACTGCACAAATCGCTGGTCCAAAGTCCCTTATTTCTGCTAATAGAAACAGTGCCTATTCAGCCCAGCATCTAAAAATCTGGCTGCTGAGGACCTTACTCTGAAAAAGTTGAGTAACAACTTCAACAATAAGCCTACTCACTTCTGAGAAATTGGCCTAAAATTCATTATCTTAATCTGGGTTTAAACATTACTATGTTTGAGTAAAAATATTCCATTAAAGCTATATTTTCATTCTGTTAAACTTATATACTTTCACTATTATAACCATATACAATGTATTCAGTGATATTGTTATAAAGATATCTTTTGTAGAAATAAAATCTTTCTCTGTAATTTAAGTGCAGCTATACACAGTAGAATAGTTATATGACTATATATAATTAAAAAAGATATATGCACATATTGCTAGACAGTGATACAACTCTCTAGCGCAGGCAAACATTTAGGTCTTTAACTCAGTCTGAAACAAAAATTGATTAGATAAATAAACAGGTCATTTCCATTTTCAAACTCTGTGGCCAAAACTCTAGTCTAATAAATATATGCATCAGGAACTCTCATTAATTTCAAAGGGAGTTTCATACTTGTAGCTGAGGGCAGAATTTTGCTTCTCACACTATTTCTGAGGTAAAAGCAGAGGAGAAACACTAATTATTTCCTGAAAAGGGAATTCCTATCCTCTTTGTCCTCTCTTAATATATATTCCACACATATTCTATTAATTTGTTTATTTTAACAGTGAAACTGCTCTCATCTGTGTATGCAATTTCTAAGTAAAGATAACAAAGCCATAAATAAAGTGAAGGAGCTAGATTACAAAAGTATTAAGGAAAATGGAATTTAGAAAGTGTGAAAATGTGTGTTTTTACCTTTCAGGTGTCTCTAGCAAAATTACGTATCCGTTGGTAAATTGGCCTAAGGTATCAGCGGAAAAAGTGCTCTTACCAGAAAAATCAAGAAAAGAGTTGCTGGTGGGAAAAAACATGTAGAGTATGGTGTCACAAAATGCTGCAGAAACAGGAACTAGTGCACCAATACCAAGCAGAAGATCTATTGGATCCCAAAGCTAATGACTCAAAAAAAGAATCAGAATTATTGATTTCTGACAAAATTTATCAGAAGATCACCCTAGAGCTTTAGGATGGAGGATTTTGAAAAAGTTCTCCAAGCAAGTCTTAAATCTACTTCTCTAGAGAGATGCTCCCTTCAAAGATCATCTTTGATTCACTTTATCAATTCAGAATCACGACCTTTCATACAGATGATGAAAACATGTTACCACAACATAAGAAGCCATCATATTTTTCGGACTGAAGACTGACCTACAAAAAGAGAATCTTAAACAAGAAAAGCCATGCACATCTCAAGTAAAATATATTCAACAAAAAAAAAAGCCCTCTAGCTTTTCAGTTGCAGAGCTGGGCGTAATGCAGATTTCAGTTCTTCGTTCCAGAAAGTGAACAGACTGAATCTGTATTTCCCAGTGGAAGTACCTGCAGCTAGCTAACTAAAATTGTCAAAATTTATAAAACAGCTTTACTTCTGTTAGTCCTGCTCCAACAAGTGGAGAGGAGAGACTTGCGGAGTTCACACGCTCAGCACAGGCCGGAGAGCTAAATAACCCTCTGAAAGAGCAAAGACGAGGAGCACTGCTCACGGCGCCTGGGACCTTTTGAATCTGTCAGGAATCACAATGCTTTTCTAAAATAGAGATCACCTAATACCAGCATTAAGTTTCTACTCAAAATAACTGCTTATCATACTCTAAGCCAGACATTCTGCTAAAGGAGGTGAAGAGAAGTCATCTCAAGGTGTAGGGGCATGTCTCTAAACACGGAATATTTGCAGGAACTGCAATCTCAAAGTGGCAAGCCTCCTGAAAAATGGATTGGATTTTGATCTTTTTTCCGACCTGAATTTGTAAGTCACTCAATTTCAGCTGAAGTAGTCCCAAGTTTTAACCTTAGTCCTATATTTAGATCCAGAAGCAGATCGTGTTAATATGATCCCCCCCCCCCCTTTTTAAATTAGTCTAGCACAGTCTTGTAACAATTCTTCTTTCCTGAAGAAGCATTGAATGAGAAATAAAGGTTGAGCTGCTGCAGGACAAAAATCTTGACTGAAGTTGTACTGATGGATTTACCCTGTTCTCCCCCATGTACTCAACAGAAAAAAGAAAGAAAAAAAAAAAAAGGCTGAATCTATTCCTAAAAAATAGTGGAAAAATTATTTGATCTCAAGTACTTGAGTCAAAATTACTTGATCTCAAGATAACTATGAATTAATAACATATTGCAGTTTTGGCATTGTCCTGCCTGGGAAATGTATGCAAGGAATAAGCTCAGACTGGGACAAATACAGAGAACAGCTACTAGAATGATCAGAGGAATGGAGAAACCTTTGCAGCAGGAGACTAAAAGATCTTGGTGTGTTTAATCCAGTAAGCAAAGGATGTTACTGCTATAATTACTTTAGGATGGAGGCAAACAGCAGGGAAGGGGAAAAGCTGTTTGAAAACAGGAAGAAATTATTTTAAATAAATACATTTAAGTTGGAAATGAAAATAGCCTAAGTGTTCTAACATTCAGAACAAAGACTTTCTGGTCAGTCTTCCAGTGGAAGATTAATAGTAGCTGTTTTTAATAATGTGCTTCACTGAGGTGTGAGGGCTTTCTTGCTGGGTCCTTGAGATAGCATAGGCCCCAAATCAGTGACTGAGAATCCCACTCCACTGCTATGGCCTTAGATAAATACTCCACTAAAAGGGATTGGAATATTGTAGCTAAAGCTATAAAATTGTTTTTTTTCCCCTGATCTGTGTTTCCACAGAAAATGTCAATACTTTGGCAAAAAAAAAGGCAAAGTAACGGAAAACTGATTTTGTTTTGTCAATGAAACCCACTACAGTGTCTGCTGTGAACTAATGAGCCAGTGGCTCAGGTGCCCATTACTCTCATTCCTCTCTCAGACTGGGCTCTACGCTGTATTTCCCACAGGCTGGTTAACTGCATAGTGCACTACAAAAACTGTGGCTGGTAGAGAATTGGGACATGAAGGGATGTTTGAGAAAGCTTTTCTGCTTTTAGATTTTTTTTTTAAAGTAATGCATTTCCATGGAAACAATGCTATCTGTGGAAAACTCAATTAGTCAAAAATCCAATTTACAGTAATCATACAGTTTTCATGGAAATGTTTTTTACATAGTAGTAATTAACAATGCAGTAATGTGAATAATTAGTCAGGCTAGACATAGTCAGACTAGCTAGCTGTAAAACAGAGGCTTTGGAGATTATGGAGATTGCTAAAATTTTGATGGCTTTGACAACTTGGTATCTTAGAATTGAATGCTGAACAAACATCATGATGATATCAGAAACCTCGCAAAAGCCTGATATTTCTGTCACTGGCCTCAGTGGGAACAAGACTGCACCCCTGGGGAACTTCTGAGATCACTGTTAGTGAGCTTAAATTAATTAACTGTCCTCTCTCCTCCAACAGTAGCTGCCATTAGCAAACTCATTTCATTTTCTGAACTGAAATTACAGTAATGCTAAAGCATTTAACTTTGTCTCTTTTATATGACACGATTTTTGACATCTAATAGAAATACTCTTCTGGCATTTACTAACCTTCCTCTATTACAAGTCTGCCTGCCTTTCATTACATTTTCATTATTCTTACTGTGACTATATTTCATATTTATTACAATGGTTAAAATGATATCACTCATAATCAACTATCATATACATTACTGAAATGTTTATTGATCTATATGCAACAGGTACAGTAAATTTATAAAATGCTGTTTCCCAAAGGATATAAATTAATTCAGGCATTCTGGAACTAGGCAAAATGCTATTACTGTGCTAAGGATGTTAATTTACCACGCAATAAATCTTTTCCTTAACAGGTCAATATTGATTATGTGAAATAACTATGGCTGCAGTTGTGAGCAATGGAACAACAGAAAAAAAATTGCCTTTTTTTAAGAACTATTTCCATTGCTATTTGAAGACAACACTGTTAAATGACAGTATTCCTACTAGTAATGAGTTCCAATAATAAAATGTAAAGAGTGTAAACAATCTAATCTACTATAAGACAAGACCTCTTACATATGTCGCCATTCATATTCTTTGTTGTTTCAGATTTTAATGTTCATATGAGTTTATATGGCTCAGGGAAAAATGTACTAGAGAGTTGAAATACAGCCTTTAACCCACTCTAAAATTCCTGCTGACAAATATTTATACAGTCAAAATAAATAGGCTTGGTTTCATTTCTAAACTATGCTGAGAAATAGTTTCCAGACTAGCTGAAAGTGTGTTAAAAATAGTCAAGGTCAATTCTTGGCCCATATTCCACTGAGTCATGCAATTATCAGGCTGCCTTGCTTTCTTGGGATATCCTAATTATCCAAGGTCCCCAGAGCTCACATAACCAGCCCGTTAAGGCATCTTTCATTTGCCTGTAAACTCTGTCCCAGACAGAGTGAGCTACAACGTTGCCCAAACCTTGTGTGTCTGTTTGTGAGGAAGGAGTGGGCTGAAGCGGTGACCGACCTAGTGTGACTTTGTGCTTGTTCATTGACTCAGTCATCTCACCACCTAAACTTTCCTATCTCAATGGCTGTGATTCCCAACAAAGTTAAGACTTGAGCTTCCTTGCTGTTGACTACTTGATGAGGTGGTGTCATCAAGATATTCATTGCTATGGATCCTCAGCTCTGCAGCCCTGAACAGTGCGAGGATGCATTGCCCTAAAACTGTCTTAAATCAGAGTTAAGACTGGTGAGAAGCTAAACTTTTCAGCACTTTGAGTGCTTTTCCAGAACATTGGAGACCTATCCTAAGTCTCTGAACACAAACTCAGCCAGAGAATACCCTTTAGCAATACCTTTGCTGTCTCCCTGCTGCACTGGCTGAAAGCAGGACTGCTTGCAACAACTCACCACTGCTCACATAGCAATATAAAAACGGGTTTCTGACTCATATTCCCTGGATTGTTCAGGGAGGAGAGCAAATAGCCTAATTCACCCATGGAGACAGAGCTGAGGGGAAGGTAGGGTAGATAAAAACCCAAATGATACTCCAGAGGAATTCAAAGAGTAGAGGGACAGCATCTACTGCATATAATTTATATAAAGTGGCTGAAGTAGTAGCATGCAGGTCAGGCGTCACCCACTGCTGTCCACTGACCCTGGCTGGTGCTTAATGAGGATGTGGTTTCCTAGTTCTTTGTATGCCACTTGAAACCTTGATTCAAAAGAATAAAGGGAAACAATTGCTGTCGGATATGGGTTCACCCATCGTGCAAGGCTGTACCATAGCTCTCTGTCTCTTTTTTTGTTGTTGTTTTAAATAGATATGTGCATTGACATGCTGCTGGAGTACTAAACACTGTTGTTTACTATTGAGATAGACATTCTGTAGAGAGTAAAACATCACCTGTTTTGACAGGTCAAATTAAGTTTTTGTATTGTGATCATCGTTGTTTTTGGAAAAGAGTCAGTAGACACAGGTGTCTTTGGGGAAAGGGTGGAACCCACAGAAGTTGCTCAGGACACGCTTATCTCACCGTTCAGGGTTACCAGCTCCACTCTTTTTCTGGTCTTACAAGACAAGGACTGAATAAATTGGTCCAGGACCTTTTCTTGGTAAGAAATCAGTACCATACTGTTAAACTCTTTCTATTCCCTTGAAGTGGGGTGACCGCATCCATGCTTACCGGGTACGGTCTGGGTCCTATACTTTCCCTTTACTGGGGAGGTACTGCTTTTGGGAAAGTGTTTGGCAAAGCTGTGAGGAGGAGTGTGCTTAGCTGCTAAATGACACAGATGGTTGCAGGACAAGGCTTGAGACTGTGCCCCGACCTGTTTAGTTCACTAGAATAAACGTGGCCAGAATGAATGGAGAGAAATTAGGAGGGTAGTGGGGAAAGAGCAGGGTAATCAGTAGGCTATGAGATATGCATTGCCAGCTGGAGGCCTGGAATAAGTTAGTTATTTTATATTCTACCTTGGGAGTAAACTGCTTAAGACTTTTAGTTTGGATCATTAATCCTCTCTCAGTCTCTTACAAGACACAGCATTTCTGAAAATGAGGTAAATCAGAATGTACTTTAAAAATCACTTGTTAAACAATTAGTTAATACAAAATTTAGTGCTTCAACCTCCTGCAATCTGCCTTTATAACATAAAAAGTCCCCTGTCACTTCTTCCTAGAGCCTTTTTTTTTGTACATCGAGTTTAGACTTCCTATTATACTTTTCCTTTTGGTCCTGGATGGGGTGTGTGGGCACTCATGCATAATATCCCAATGCTCTTAGATTTCTGAGCTGGCCTGGTTCTTAGACACATATTCAAATCCTAACCCTTGTCCTTTCATTTCCTCTTTTCCTGTAAGCTGCTAAATCTGGCCTTGGTCAGGTTGGATCCCTGAAAGTTTTGCCTCATACTGCCATGAGAAGCAAATATTACGGGCAGGCAGTATCAGCAGGGGGTGGATGACTGAGAGTGGATGGATGAAGGAAAAATCTCTGCCAAACAGAAAAAATTACATTATGGAAAATAATCCAGGTGTCATGGTTGTGATATTCTTGCCATATAAATGTATCAAAAATCTCTGATCTTAATGTGCTAGGACAATTATTTTAGAGACTGAATTTTATGCAAGTATTTTTCTTCTTGAAGAAAAGTAACTTTATCTGAGAGAGGAATCTTTCTGAGGTGTCATTTTAAATTTGAAACCAGATGGCAAAATGCTAGGCTTTTACGATGCCACTACAAGGACATGAATTATTTCTTTGCAGAGCAAAGGTAATAGGATCTGAAGTGTTCCTCTTATAATATTTAATAGTAAATTATTGCTTTTTCCAAAATGTTTAAAATCAGATATGGAATGAAATCAGAATGGATGCTCACATTTGCCAGAAAATCTGTAATTTAATAAGGAGAAATCCATTTTAAAACATAGACTATCAAAGTAGCTCAGTTCAGATGCTCAGGTCTATGGTTGTGGTTCAATCTACTTTCATATAAAGAATAACACCTGACATTTACATCTTGAGTCATGTTCTATATTTTCTTGAGTCATTTTCTATATTTGCATGAGGCCTACAGGGATCAAGACTAGTTTGTCCTGAGACTGAGATTTTGCTTACTTAACTCATTTCATGCTAAACTCTCAGCAAGAGCTCTTAGCATTGTTTTGCCTTCAGCAGATGTACATCCATTTATTTCTGACCATGGAGACTTTTCAGATACTTTCCCCTCACTCCCAAAGGCTCTAGAAAGTAGTCCAATGAGTGGTGAGATTTGGAAGGCTATTGAGAGTTTCACAAAGCATCTCTTGTTGTATAGGAACGAAATAGGTGTTAGTGAGATTTTATTTGTTTTGCGAAGTGATATGAAGGGTTCACATCTTTACTCCTCTGGGGAACAAGATGATTCAGTCTGAGATGCAAAATATAACTTTATAAAAATATATTCGTTCATTTTTTGGAATATGCTAAGCTCTAATTATACCAAAGCAAGCTACTTTCCACTGGGTATTAAAGTAAGACATCTAAAACAACCTGTCAAGTACATTTATATATAATTTAATGAACTTGCTTTGATTTTTTTAGCAGAGCAGAAGTGAGCTAACTGTCCCTTTGATGCTGTAAATGATGACAGTGAAGAAATCAGAGACTGGGTAGCTGTGAACACAGGCCATAAAAGGCTGTAGCCACTGCCAGGAACTTATTTCAGGTACTATTTCTTCTGCCTTTGCAATTAACAGAATCAAAAGGGGTTAAAAACGAGACAACAAGATAAGCTCCCATTTTGCATAGCTGATTGAGAGCTCAGATGCTCATATCAAATACTTCGAAAAAATAAAACAAAGATGAAAGGTAAATGATGAAAATATTTAGAACTGGTAAAGGAAATTCTATCCATTTCATGGGAACCATCTATCACCATAAATGTGCCAAATATCAGTAGTCTCTGCTGGATTTCATAGAATCTATACTTCTCTTGCACTAACTTTTCTCCTCCTCCCTCATTCTAGTTTCCTCTGAAATATCCTTCTAATAAGACTGATGTCTTGAGTGATGTCAAGAAAAAGTCAAGTTAACTAGTGTGTCCATGGAAACAGTAGAAGCTGATGGAGTCAAGTGTACAGTGCGACTCTGTCAATTTTAACTCTGTTACCTCCAGGGCTTTTTCTATAAAGCTTGAGGCAAACCTGCAAGGCTGTAACAAATACATAAAACAGTATTAGAAGAATTTAAAAGAAGTACAGTATTCGTGGCCTGGAGACCTGAGCCATTCTTGGCTCTGCTGTGGACTGCCTAACTTCTTGGAGCTTGGACGAGTCCCTTCAAGGGTCTGTTTTCCCCTTTTCCCCTTTTAGCCTAGGCTACTTAATCTGCTACTTGAGGAAAGGGCTGTCTCCTACGATGTATTTGTTATAGTGCAGAGTGTGTTGGGCTTCTGACCTTTAATGTCACCAGGTGTTGCTACAGTGCTAAATCTAAACAATCAAAATGATATAAGTACCAACATGTGTTCTTAATAGCTTTAGAAAGATTATAAATCGTTACCCTCTTGCTTTATTAAGGCACAGCCAATGACACTTCCCTTTTCTGAGGCCCTATCCAGTACAGCAGGGGGAATGACTCACCATCTCCCAAATCTTTTCTTTCATTAGGCACTTTTTAAGCTAAAATACCAATCTGATGAAGGGATGGAGGCTCTGAACAGTAGTATGAATCATTCCCATTTCATTTTCTAATAGATTACTGAATTTTAGTAGCACCATTAATCTACCACAAGATGCCCACAGACCTAGCTGTCATTTTATGCTGAGGCCATAGATCCATGACAGAGCATATTAGTTTGAGCAGAGCACTCTGCTAACGTGGATGCTCAGCTTTCAGGACAGACCTGGCTTGCACTTGGCCAGGTTAGTGTGTGTGTAGACTGAGTTGACCTGGCAGCTGAACAAATTAACCATGCAGACAAACTCAGAACATGCATTTTCTCGGGACTCAGTGTTTTTTGTACTGAGTCTCTTGCTGCCCGGCTTTAGGTGCAATATCTGAGTGTAAACCTCTCAAGTAGAGATTTGCAAAATGCAAAGCATGAAATGCTTTTCAGAAGAAGACATAACTTGTACTGAAATGTAAGCTAATTTAAAGGTAGTTTCCATTTTAATGGAAAATCAGCCTGTTTGGAAAAAAACCCTCCAACCATTCCAAAACCAAACCAAACAACAATGCCTCCCCTAATCTATACAAAGCAAATTTTGGAAGTTGTGATATGATGCAGTGTGTAGAAATTCTCATTTATTTCCTTGATGAAATTTAGTTACTTTTAATTATTATTCCATGTGCTACTAGTATAAATTCAATATACAGTATAGTTTTTAATTAGCAGCAAATGAAATAGAAGCAGTATTAACAAATACAACTCTAAAATCAACATATACTTTGCTGATTCTAAAAAAAATCCCTGCATTACATTTTTTTATGTCACAGTCTTGAGAAGAAATTCATATCAAACTTGTTTTCTTTTCTGCAAATCTCCCTTATTTGGAACCTAAAGGGGTGCAACTCTTTCTGAAAACCTGTCTTCTCCCTCCTTTTTTATGTGCTTACCTCTCACAGAATTTACACTGCTTTAAAGCAAGTATGCTTTAATTGCTGTCTTATACCTGCGAGCTGCAGAATGAGACCTCTTAATCTCCACACCTTTTTTTGTCCAGGAAAGAAATGATGAACTATTAGAAATGGGGCAAAAAAAAATCTCAAGTTTAATAACTCTATTACTTTTGAAAGTAGTAGTTGTAAAAGGAACACTGAAGGAAAAGGGAAATCTATTAAAGAAGAAACAGGTTAATCTAAAAGAATATAGACACAAAAAGCGTTCCCCACTGCATTTGTACACAGTATCTATTTCAAGGAAAGAAGTTTCCCAGAAAAAGTGCTTGAAAACTGTAGTGTAAAAGTTACTGCCTTAAGAAATGTAACCTGAAATTATCAGTTGTGTTAAATCCTAATAAGTGATTCCTGCGCTAAATAAAACAACAAACAGCATTCATTTCTCTTTTGTTGACTGTATTCATGGCTCAGGTTACATTTATTTTGCAGATCCATAAGTGCTAACAATAGAAAACCAACAACAACTGGGTATTAATTGTTAGCATTTCAGAGGAAATACCACAAAATGTTGAATAGATAGATCACACAAACTAAGAAAACACCATTCACAGTCAGACCTAAGACTCCCAGGGGTGTTACTCAGCTGAACCCAAATATATATATTTGTACACAGCCTAATAAGGACTTGACTACTTTTGCATCAAGAACATTTAATTGGATGTGAGGTATTTTTAACTTTGGCCTGTTCTGCATCTAGGGTTTCAGGTCTCACTGTGCATGGAGGGCTCCAGGAACGCCCTGCAGCTCTTCAGCTGCCCGAGGCATGAGGAAGAGCGGCTTCCTCCCATGCATCCCAAACAGCACAATGTGGAAGAAGCAGTTGAGGAGGATGTAAAATAAGCGTATTTTTTTAAATGCCCAGTCCAGCAATTTGATACACTTATATACAGCACTGACATACCACTCGTTTCTCATAGATTGTGAGAACAACAGTGAGAGAGTAACAACCCCTCTGCGGTCGTCCGCATACTGGAGGACCATCTGTACCGTCCCAGGAAGGGAAACCGATAACAAAATAACTATGGGTCCAACTGCCCTGGGCATGAGGTAGAGGGATTTACTTTATGATGGTGAAGTCATGGTTACAATAAGGATTATCTTTTATACTACCCCCTCTTTTTCACTCATATTTCATTTCTTCCTTCTTCCTCCTCTCCATTATTAAAAATCATTCAACCATTTATTTATTCACAATGTCCCCTTGGCCTGAAGGCTCCTATTTCAGATCTCATCTGATTAAAGCTTTTGTCCCAACCTATTTAATATTTCTGATGAAAATATACAGATTTATCCTGAACGGATGAAGGGTTTAACTTGTTTATTTATTTGTTTGTACATATACAGATGTGAAAAAACATGGAGCAAAGGAAAAGTGAGGGATCTGACTGCAGTCCAAATGTCAAAGCTAATTGTTGTGCTTTGGGAAATTAAAGTTTTGATATGGAAATGTAGCCTTACACTTCCAAATGAAACCATGGCAGGAGATTAATCTATATAGTGCAGCAACATGATTAACTAATCCAGTCTTTGTGTCTATGGTGGGTATTTTAGCATAAACATTTGTAATGTAATCTATCATGATAATCAGTAAAATGTGGGTACTTTACATAATACTTTAATAAGTATGTTTGCGCACAGAATAAATCTTTAATTGTTGGTTTGAGAAGGCAAATTTCAGCAGTTCTCTGTCAGCCTTATTATGATGAATCAAGTCAATTTGTACATGTAGCTTACTTCTGTGTCTGAATTCATCTTGCATTTCCACTGACTTTTATTGGAAGAAATCACAGGGCAGATCTCTGAGGTTGTAGTATCTGCCAGGCAGAAGATTGAGAAAGTATAAAACAGGCACATCTTTCTTCCAGGGGAACCTGGTGCAGAAGGCAGGGAGGCAACAGACTGGCATGCCCAGACCCTGGAGTATGCATGGTGGGTCAAAAAAGGAGATGTCAAAAATTTGCTCTTCATGAATGCTTTCCTCAGAATTTAAGTTTGTTGTGTGTCCTTTAGTCATATGGAGGGTAGCAATAGAAACACCATCTGATTTCCCTCTGTAAGCATCTTTCTTTGGTGGTTAGGACTTTTCTAAGTAAGGCAATGTAAATTGAAACTGCCTTCTCTGCTTTGGTCATTGATTATAAATGTGGACCCAATCTGGCAAGCTCTGAAGTGCTGTTGTATACTCTTCTGCAGAAAAAGTATATGTCTGAAATGCTCCATTAAAATCACTTGGGATCACTCTCATGAGTAAACTTAAGCATATGTGTAAGTATCTGTGAGATCAGAGTCTGTGTCTAAGATGGCTGGTGAAACACAACATAGCCGTGAACACTGATTTATGAATATAAATTTTCTTTGCTAATGAATAATTTTCCTGACAAAAGAGAAAGAAAAAGGTCACATAGTAAATATACCTGCATCTTTTTCATGAGTTGTTCTGCATTCTGTTATACCCAATACTAATTTTTCTCAGTACTGCCTGAAAACAGAGCAATTAATTTATGGTGGTTTCAATTAACATTTCCCACCCTGACTAGACTTAAAACACAGTATCAGGTCACTACATAGTAGGGAAATTGCAAATTTATTTGAGCCTCTGTAGTATTCAGACAGCTGGTGTAGGTTCATTAGGAAAAGCAGAATGAAAAAAACAGACAGACAGAAAACAAACTGACAAAATGAAACCACACCATATTTCTCCTTTTTTGGGTGAGTTAACTGCCCTCCATTTTCCAGTCTACTGACTCTTTCAGTTCCATTGCACTAACTGCAATTTTGTAAGTTTTAACAGGAACTTTATGAAGCAATACAGGATAAAATCACTAGGAGAGACTGAGACTACAAAAACTCTAACAAAACAAAAACACCAGGTCAGAGAGTCAAAGCATAAGTCTCTCATCATCATCAGCTTACCCCAAATATAATGCTACTCTGAGGATATAAAAATGATGTTCTTGTAATAAAATAAATTGAATAATACACTGACATTATTACATCTCCCAAAAGAGGTAAAAGGCCCTGAAAGAAACAACGGAGTTATAAGGACATTCACAGTCAAACCAAAAGGCAATCTGTGGTTAGCATTTGTCCTGCAGTAAGTTGTTCTGCAGATTCCAAAGCAGTAAAGGCTTTTATAAAGTTATGCTTTAGAATTTTAAAATAATTTTAAATATGATTTAAAATAAAATTTTATAAATAATAAAAGTAGTGCTATGGTGTCATGAAAGAGGCCAATCAGCAGACCTAAAGATCAAAAGCTGTATTATCTACTCAATAACCCCAGTATGTTTGTGTGCAACTGTAAAGCAAGTTCTCTCAGAGTGCCTGACTTAAACTTGCTTGAGTGACTACCTTAAACTTGCTTTAAAGGACTTAAGTGGTCACATAGTCTTACATGAGCATTAAGCTACTAGCATCTTGAGCTGCACAGCTAATGAAGCTTTATATTTAACCTTTGTTAGCATCCCACTTAACCTAGCAGTCCAAGCATAATGGCACGGATGCTCACACACGCTGGTATCCCAAGGATATACGGGGCGACTCATGACACTAGCACAGTCTGTGCTGAAGTCCATGACATTAAGCTGTTACTATGACTTTACTTGGGGAACCTGGACTGAAGCTCAGGTGAACGTGTCTATCATGCTGCAATCACAGCTTCCTTTACAAAGTATATGTGCGCCAAATGCTGGGCAGATGCAAGAGGTGACTGGGTTACTTTTGACCTTATATGTAGCAGCAAGCCATAACACAGCTTTGTGTTTCAATCGGCTAACATGAACCACTCTGAGGGCATAGATGCATCCTAATGAGTGAAAGAGGAGTTGCTAATGCCTTGTTTATTACTCCTGTATGACTAACTGAACTATTTTTCCCACACCAAGGAAACGGATGGCTTTACTGTGACAGGTAGGGCATAGCTGGTATTGTGGACACAACATGAGAGAGTTTGCTTGGCTGCAGATGCTCTGCTGCAACCAGGATGTCTGAGGACATTTGCTGCAAGGTAGGACCTCTGTTGTCTTTCAAAGAGGGACCGTCATTTGGCTGATGCAGATGATGAGGGTAGAGATGGGTATACCTTCACCATGGGCCAGTGGATGTGGCTAGTGTGGAGGTGAAGCAACATCTGTGGACCTGATAGGTCCCTACATGGGTGGAGCATGGGAGAATGCAAACATATTTTCCTCCCTTCTTATCTTTTCACACATATTTGCAATCACAGGCTGCAGCTGAAGGTCTGTATACAGCTACAAAGCTTCCAGCTGTGGTGAGCCCCTCACAGTTATGAGCTTGATTGCTAGCTGAAATCAAAGGAGCTAGGATCCGTGGGTGCACTGTTACAAGCAGTAGGAACTTTACCTCTGGATGTATGAACACAGAATTAAGTTGTTATGGCAGACCTGACCCTAAAATTGATAACAATTCTACTGAGGCTCAAAAATAACAAAACTAAATCAACTATTATTTGTTGTTTGCAAGACTGCCTTTGGCATACAGATGCTAAAATTTAAAAAGTAAGGAGTTTAAAGCAGTGTCTTTTCGAAAAATGATCAAAATCATTCCATAGCAGAGCCTGCAGTTTCCCTTCTCTTAGCTTGTAATGGAACCAACACAATCCACCCTTAACCCCCTTGTTGTTTACAAAGTTTCATGATGTGGCTGCAGGCATTTGCTCCAAGGCTGAATTTATGTCAAATAAGTTCTGAGTCCAGAAACAATCTGGGCTTTGGCTTGTGAAATAGGGGTATCCCTGGCATCTTTAATCTATCCATGAAAGACCTTTTATAAGCTTTTTGAAATGTCATATAGGGACCAGATTATGACCCAATTACTACCTGTGTAAATCCAGAGTGATTACACTGATTTCAGTGGAGATGCTGAGGATTTAAACTGATGTCAGCTGAGATCAGAATTTAGCTTGTTGTCTTGCATTCTAGCTTCAGATGTAAATATTCCAGTAGTAATGTAAAAAGTTTAATTATATGAGCTTTTTTCCTAAGCTCAAGGAAGTAAATCTTCCTTTTTTATACATTGCTGTTTTGTCAGTTTTTTTCTGAAGATGATAGGCAATAGAAAAGAATACAATTTTCTGTTGGCAATTTGTTCTTTAATAAACTCTTTAAGATTCTAACTATTCAAAGCTCCAGGAAGCAATCTTACTGCTGGTTGTATTTTACTCTAAAAAGTAATGATGATTATCAGCTAGGTAGAGTGCTGGAATATAATTCAGGTAAACTGAAATGCCTAGTATAGATTATAGTGAATTAATTATTTAGAGATATTCAGCAAAGGAGTGTTCAAATTGTACTGTAAACTTTGGGGCAAGGACCATGTTTTTATTCTGTGCACAATCCTGTAATTACAGCGCCTTCGACTGTGACATTTAGGCAATACATACACTACAAATTGCAAATATATAATATCACCCAAGCAAATCAACAGTGTGTGATTTTGATCTCGGAGTAGTGTAACTGTGTTGTCTTTAATAGTGTTATTCCCAATTTACTGCAATGTGAGTGTGGCCTACTATACCTATTCCCCTACCCAGCATTTTAATTTTATAACAGCAATAATGACTATGGCACAGGGAGGGCATTTTCAATGGATCTTTATTGTGCTCTGTCACAGCTTCAGTGCTGCTGTGGGAAATGCAGCAGCATTTCTTTAAAGTACCAACCCCAGCTATCTGTTGATTCAGACTGATTTGTCGAGTACAGAGGGAGCATCTGATAATGCATGCAACCCCATGGACATGACACATTCAGCAGCATTCAGGTGGTTGAATGATCAAATATGTGTAATAGCCTCTGGCTGCATCCCAGGCCATCAGGTTTTTCCCAGTTGGCTGTTAATCCCCAGGAAGTGCCCTACAGATAGATCATTGTTACTTATACATACAGTTAGGGATTTTTCTGTATGCTGCTGTCTGCTGAAATATAACAGGGAAGTAGCAGGAGTTCAGAGGCATTTGAGTAAAAAATACAAGATAATTGTATTAGAGACTTGGGATCTCATGTAAAAAGGCATGTAAATGTCTGCCCAGTGCTTTGTGACCATGCTGCAGGAGACTCCTACAAGCTCTTTTCAATTTCCACTTTCCCTTTCCTCCATGCTCTTTCCCATCAGACTCTTTCCAGATGTCATTCCCTGTGGGTATAGTTAGAGAAACAATAACTTTTTTCTCCTCCATGAACCTACAAGTCCCCAGTGCATCGGACTAGACTTGCCTGCAGGATTCCCCAGTGTTGCCGCTGGCACCAAGTCGTGGTGCTGCTATGGGTAGAGCTGCACTGTCGTGTGCCTGAGCATGAAGTGTCCTGTTTTCCCTGGGAAATCTCTCTCCCAGATTTTTTTCTCTACATGGAAGTAATATCTGTGCTCCAGGAAAGGTTTTGTCCTTTGCCTCTCCATCTGCCAGTTACAAACAAAGGGCTCTAACATAGACTGACTGTCTTCTCTTCATCACTTTTTGAGACACCATCTGGCACAGAAATTTGCTATGACACTTTCTCCACAGTATGAGGTGAGATGAAGGTGTGATAAAGGAGGAAAGGGAGCTTTTGGCATAGCAGTCTATAAGAACATGCTGGGGAACGGCCTGGCAAGAGCATTGCAAGAGGGAGCTGCCTTCTGATTGTTCTCACCCAGACGCCTTGTTTTTTTCTAAACAGTGTTCAAGGCTTGGAGTTTTGGCTCTCGTGAGGAATTCACCTAAAGAAGAGATGATGCTGAGTCACAAAGCTGCAGTTACAGTATGCCTGTGAGGATGTGCCCTTTGGGGGTGTGTGGCCCCGCCAGGTGGCTTGGCCCGTACAGTGGGTGCATGGTGCCTTCCTGGCCTTTGGTGCCTGGCATTGGAAACAGGGGAAAATGCAGTATTTCATTTGCTTGTGCCAAAACTTCAAGTGCTGTAATGAGAGGTGGGAGGGGGGCCCTGGAGCATGCCTCAAACATGCTTCCAATTGCATGAGGGGTGGGAACTTAGGAGATCCCTGGGGAATTTTTTCAGTGTAAATTCCTCTGTTTGAGTCTCTGGATTAGAGATGGTTCCGGAGGACCTGTTCCCCATTTGCATTACCCAGAAGGGAATTTGATGCCAAATTAGAAATGATTAAAAATATTCAAACAGAAAAGAAGGCTTATCAGTTATAAGTAACTTTATTTTGTGCAGTTCCTTTTCTGCTCTTCCCTGAGGTTGATTTGATTCCTGAAGGGCTATTCACCTGAGAGCACACAGGATACAAAAGCTGGATAGAGCACAGTGCTAGGGGTCACCCACCCTTCATTTAGTCATATCTTAGTATGGGCACATCCTCAAAGGTGCCAATTACCTGCGATAAATATTAGACTGCCAGTTATGGTAGGCATTGCACCTGCCTACCAGGTCTGGAGAATGACATTCCTGGACTTCATGCTGTTTCTTTACTCTCTCCATATAAAATGCTATGCATATCTAAGGTGTAATAACAAATGCTTAAATAATATTGTTTTGACATTCAACCAAAATGGGTTCTATTTGCTGGGAAGATCTAAAATGGCTCAGCTCTCCTATATTTAATAAGAGTTGAAAAGGGTAAGATTTTTTTCAGTTAAACTAAAAAGTCTTTAGTCAGGAAGGAAGAACTGCTACATTATTTGCATATACAGCAGGATTTATCAGTCACAAAAGACTGAATACAATTAGGTTGTGGCTTAAATTCACGATGTAAGGAGTGAATGTGGGCCCAACTATTTATACTACTTGTCTCTTACGTGGACTTTTTCTTTGAGAACAAAAGTATGGATATGCCAAACTCTGAGCAACTGAAATAGGATACAGAGGAGATTTGGATACCCCTAAAACTGCGATCCTAAGTATTCTGCCTGAATATTGCCTTACCATAGAGACACTTGGAAGCCTTAATTTTTGACATTAAGGTTTTTACAGGTGCCTGTATCTGGGCAAGACATCAGGATCTCCCATACATATCAGATGGAGGATTCAGTTTGCCTTTGTTTTCTAGATACACTTTCTAAATTCTGACCTACGTGAAATGCAGCTGCTTTCTTCCAAAGCAAGGCCTTTTTACACAGAATAAGTGTGTTTCATACAGTACTAAGTGCGTTCCCGAAGATCAAAGAGGTTTAGGAGAGATGGGGCAATTTTTCCTCCTCCTAACGGGGTGTAGGCTTCTCCAGGGTGTGTGCTAACCGGCAGTGGAGGATACGTCACTGACCGCTTAGAGATGGTCACATACATCTAGTCTGTCTGTCCACGTTGCAGGGGACAGGGTACCTAGAGAGTCACTGAACCAGGCAGCAAAGCTCCTGAAGTAGCATAAATGATCGGACTCTCATGTGGGACCTGACTTTAGTCCCTGCTCCAAGAGCAGTTTGTGCAGTTTTCAGCAAATAAACGTTAGCTAGAGTAAAGGCACAAGCCCTCCCAAAGGAGAGCTCTTACCACAGGTTACTTGGTGAGTTTCTGAGGGCAGTGCAAGATGAAGGAGCTGCTGGAGGAAACCGTGAGGGAGCAGGGCCTTCCCTTAGGAAGGGCTGAGGCTGTGTTGGCATGGTGTTTGCAACCTTCTCCCCAGAGACTTTGCAATTCTTCAGGTAGAAAAGCAAACTGAGCACAGGGCTGTCATATGTCAGTGAGGGCACTGGCAGCTGCTTTATGCAAAGAGAGCTTTGCTACCTTCTGCAATATGTTTTGCACAAAGTTAAATTTTGGAAAGGAAGGACTTAGTCCTTTGCACTCAAGGGAGAGTTCAGGGCAGTGTGTACAATTCCAGGGATTTGCCCCAAGTATGGCTGAGCAACGAGCACAGAGAGTATAGCTGAGTATCTCCCAGAAAGGAGGAGCATTTTTCTTTCTATAGATTAGGTAGTTCTGCTCTCAAAACATTGGGCTTGCGCTTCCTTTTCATCCGCTATCTTTATGGATCCTGTTCTGATGTAACTAATCCTTCCCACTCATGCAGGTGGATGGAGGGGTCTTATTTATGAAGGGGGAGTCTATAATGAGGATCACATGTGCAAAGATTAGGGAACAAAAACCCATTTGTGGATGTGGGCCTGATAGAAAAAAAAAACACGGTCTGTCTCTTCTACAGTATGCTTCATTGGATGAAGGGCATTTTGCAAATTGGTAAACAGATTTGTGTTGTCCTTAATGAAAACTCTAGGAAGAGCTAGCATTTATGTTTCATTAGAAAGTGAAAAGGTTCAAAAAAAAGAGAACAAAACAAATTTAAATTTTCCTGTGAAATAAGATTGCAAAAATTTTTGGCTTAACACAATAAATTTCAGAAAAATGAAAACTGTTTCACTTGAAAGTTAATCATGCAGCCTTCGTTAGTTTTTTAGTGTTCTTTTATATAGAAACAATTTAATTTTCCAGAATCATTTTGAAACAAAAAGTGAAACATTTCATTTAACAAATGTAGACATTACTGAAAGGTTTCGCTTTGATTTTTTCCTTAAACAAAATGCTGTCTGAGTTGACATTTTTTCAAATCATGCCAATTCCAGGGAAGGTTGCATTTTTCTTTTCACTGAAAATCTATTTTGACAATGGAGTTCTAATGGAACCTAATGCTTAGAGGTTTTGTGTCAAGTGCTGAATCTTTTTGAACCTGGCATTGGATTTGGATATGTAAAAAATGCATAAAGAATAGGTTTGCGGGTTGCTGCTGAAATGGGTTGACTCCAGTCATGTTCAGCTGAAGAAAATTTGGACAAAAAAGGCCTGAAAACACCAGAGGCAATAAGACATAATATTTCCAATCTATAAAATAACAGTAATTTTCTTAAATACACTTTTTAGAGAACTGTCTCTTTTTTAAACCTTCTGCACCAAAACCTATATTTTTGGTGAATGGTTTTGCAAATGCTGGCCTAGCTGAGCCAATTGTAGGGATAAGCTACCAAGGCAGTTTACATACCCCAGGCCATATGAGGCCCTAAAAAGATAAGTCCTACCTAAACCTCCCTGTAGGGGAGCAGGACTGTAGGTTTGAATGCCAGTTGTTAGCCCATGTGTGTAGATAACTGGCCACAGTCATTTCCTACTGTTATTACACTGCAATAACAGTACACTTGCACCCTTTTTTTATCTGTAATTCAAATCAATTATCAGTATGGAAAGGAAAAGCTGGTAGTGTATGATTCCCTGTGATGACATTTAAGTTATTTTTAGTGTGCTGAGTTTCACCAAACATTTCTATGTGACATTGCATTAAAATATTGAGAGAACACAAATCTTGAGTAGACAGGAGATGACCTATACTTGAGACTTCTGCTGAAAAATTGAAACAGAAGACCTAAATGAGAGGCTCTCAGTGTGCATTCAAGGCAGCTGTTCTGACAAAAGAGGTTGTGAGATCTCCAGAGGTTCTACAGTGATGTATTTAGTTGTCAATAATTTATGTTTTAAAGGTTTCCTAAGAATAATTCACATATACAAAGTGCAGACATATAGGTCAATAGTATGTATTTGAAAGAGTTCATAAGCATGCAAGATCTATTAGAGTTTAAAGGATCGATAATACTCTCAAGAGCCCATACATATGCATTGACAAGACAGGGAGGGCTGTTATTATAGTCTATCAAATCAATAATCCACATTTAAGTACCATATGAAAGGTAGTTTTAAATGTGTATCAACTCAGGCGTGACCGTGCTGTTAGAGCTTTGAGGATCAATAAGTGAGGTTGTAGCCAGCTGTTAGGGCTCCACGGTCCAGGACTGGGCCCACTGTCCGATATTTCACGTTCTTCCAAACATTTGGAGATCTGTCAGATGATATGACTAGCATTATGGTAGCACTGCTATTTCAACTGTACTGATGTTATATATATATTTTTTGATATCCCAAAGTGGGTTCTGGGCTCTGAGCACTACTCTGTCCTCATTCTTATCAGCATTACATGTTTTCTAAGCACTTTAATACCAGATGTTATTTAATGTGTGATCAGTAAACAGGACTTCAATCCTGGCAACTTTTCCTTGTCAACACGGTATGTTATATCTTTAAAACCAACCAATAAATAATATAAAACAAAACAGCCTCCCAGAAAAGTCCAAATAAATGAAATATTTTTAAAAAATGGATTGATATAGCTGATAAAACTCGTAAATCATCCAGGTTCCAATGGAATTCAGCTAGAGAACTGGTATCTGTGAAGGTCAGACAGAGTTCCTGTCCTGATATATTTAATTATCAGTATCTTCCCCTAAGAAATCTGATTATTCTAGGCAATGCTCCCCAAGAAAGTTACTATCTTGATTTGATCTGTTTAAGAAAGAAGCTATGATGAGACAAGTAGAGGAGAGTATTGCTCCTTTTCTTGAACCCTGATGTGTTTCTAATTCATTTGCAGAACACCAGATACTGTGGAAAGACACATAATGATGCAATTACTGAAAATCAAATCATAATGATGCCAGCTGATATTCCCACTAGGACTTCTCTCTGGGGAGTAAACCCAGGGGAAGGAAAACTCCATGTTCCTTCTGTTCAGTTTAATTTAGGTTAACATTAACAGGGCACACAATTAGAGGGATTGAAAATGGCTTCACTGACATGTCTCAAAACTTTGGTTAAGCATGTGCGAGACCGAAGAGTGGGTGTGGTTGAAGGAGCCATCAGTGGGGAAACGGGAAGGTGAGAAAGCAGAGTGGGGTCTGAGTCTGGGTAATGGCCTACCCAGAGACATAATCCTTTTCCAGCTCTCGTTTTGCAGGCAGTGGATAGGTATTAGAAAGAACATTAGTTCACAGCTACCCACCATGATGGTATCTAACTGGGGTCCTGAGGTGCCAGGCATACATGCTTATATTTAAAACAGTGCATATTAGTGTGTCATATCCTCATAAGGATAGTTAATGTATAAGCTATATCATCTCTGTAGGCAATCCCAGACTGACCACAGTAAACCTGCTTGGCTTTTGAGTCTATCACCTTGATAGGAAACTGTGGACCTCTGTATTGGTCAAGGGGACCTTCTATTTCACCTTTCACTCCCATGAAGAAACTGCATTTTTTATTTTATTTTACTAATAAATATTTTACCTATAAACAGTCTGGTCCATCTTTATTCCAGCAGGTAAATTGTAAGGATATGGGTGCCCACAACGGAGTCCCAGAATAGTGTCACAGTGCTGGCAGTTATCTTCTGCATATGAAGGTCTTCAATCTGATTGTAACCAGAATCAAGTCTTGGATGACTCAGTGCTGAGAGTTCTTACTTATAACTTGCAAAATACAAAGGAAATCAGAACAACATTTCTGACTTTTGAAAACAGCAGTAGGTCTCCAAATGAGAGAAAAATAGTAAATAAAATGAAACATGCTAAAAGCAGATTCCACATCTTAAAATCCAAGCACTCTTCAGATGATAAAAATGAATACATTAAATATAAAGCAATAGGAACTTTTCTAAAATATTCACCTCTTTTCTATTTCTAAGGCTCCTTCTACTGCATTTAGAACCTATGCTTATGCAGCATATCCTGGTGTCTCCAAACAGCAGTGGAAACAAATACCATCCAACACTGCAGTTTGACATGGTATTATATTTACCTGAAATAAACAGGAATCTTCATTTCTCAATGGCAATTCACTGGAAAAGGTATATAAAACCTTGCTTTACAGCTGATAAACCTAGCAGATCATAAAAGAGTATTAGTATCATAAAACTTTAAAAAGCATAAATGAGGAGATAATACGAGGGGTGGGATTTACTAGTTGAAAGGTGGGGGGATAATCTGAGTGGTCTACTTTGCTTCTTATTAAGTTACTAGTAAAAATGCAAAGAAGATAAGTTTAATAATGGAGATGTTGGCTGCAGTCAACCTTTTTTGTCTCAGAGGTGAAATCTTAAATAGTCAAATGAGTGTGAGAATAATATGGCCCCCAATAAAGTGATTTTAAATTTACACATAATTTTTGCTAATACCACTGAGCAATGGGAATAATTAGAAAGGTTTCAGTAATGCTGAAGATTTGAATAATTAAAGACACAAGATTAATTTGAGAAGAGGCATCATTAACCTAAATCAAATATTAGATTTCTTGTAAAGGAGAGGCGGTTTAGCCATAACCACATTTTTCAGACAGGGAATCTCATTAAATACTATGGTTTGTGTTTTACTCTGCACCCACAGGATTTACTTGCATGAATATTAAGTCTGTGTGTATTGAATATAAGCTTTTAAATCCCATGATATGGCCCAACATTTTTTGTACTGTGTAAAGTATTAATTGAATAATCTTGTTTTCATTTTGGATGATCATAGTTACCTAAAGGTCACTTTCAATCACTTTTTTTCCAAGAAGAGTAAAAAGTTCAAGCCTGATCTGGTGCAAACCTTTTTTTCTCCCTGAAAATATTTCTCTCTAGGCTCCATTTATTAATGTCACAGCTGCTTTCTTTTGGATGAACTAAAAAGCATTTTCACGAACACCAAAGCAAAGAGTAAACACAATACAGAATGTATTCCAGTACAGTGCTGTACTGGAAACTACAGTTATCCAACAAGAGAGTGCAATCCTCAGAGGAATAATGGGTAAAGCACTTCAGTTTCTTAGCTGCTAACAAACATAGTGCATTTGTGTTGATTAAAATGCAAAACCGGATAATTAAACATAGAACTCATGATAAAAAAAGCAAAGTTTTTCTCTATTTATAGGAAAACAGTCCCTCATACATATTGATTTGTGCTATATTATTTTCCCACAGTGTGGTGGTTTTCTATAAATATCAGTATCTGATAATGAGCACTTCCACTACTCATTATTTCTCTACTTGCAGAATTTAATGAATACGAATGCATTCATTATATGGAAATCATCTACCTTTTATGCCTTTGATGAAGTCAGCCCCTGATCTGAAGTTTTGACCACCATTAATGATATGCAAAGAGCTCTGTCTTATCTTATAATGATATGTCTGAAAAATTTATCAATGGAATTTATTAGACACAAATTCATCTTCTACATATTACTTAGGCATCTGCATCTCATTTTTATATTGCTTTCTGGAATATTGTTTCTGTGGGTTTTTTCCTCTACCCTTCCCAAAAATGAATTTCTGTGATGGAAACACAACCTATTTCTAAAACAAGTTTGAGTCATTGACTCAAAAAAACCTTTCCAGGCAACAGTGTCTTGGAAATGCCTGAGAAGTATCAGCTGCCTGTCATGCATTTCCCAAGCCTGTGGGTCAGTCAGCTTGAATTTTGGTTATATCAGGACTCCATGGTTTATTCATTCAATTAGAAAGTTAGAGTCTTCCACCTTTACTGCCACAAAGTAAGAACTTACATTGAACCAGGTTTGTTTGAGCAAGTTGTAATTCTACAATGAGGCAGCATGTACTGTTGCACATGAAGCTGGGCAATTTCAGTTCCTAAAGCCTCCATCTGCACTGGGGTTGGTTTGGTGGCTACAGCTCTTCCATTGCAGTACTCTGAATAATCTGAATACTGGTTGCCCGGTAAAGCTGGTGGCCTATGTCACTGTTGATTGACTTTGTGGTAAATACAATGCTTATGGCACTTTTGTCTTACCTCAGTCAAGTCTTTGCAGTTTTCTACTTAATCCTTCTGTTGGACTTGGTCAGTGGCCCTGGACTTTTAATATCTAGAGGATGACCCTTCAACAGATCCAGGAAGACAGAGTAGATGACTGTATGTTTAGACACCATGTGCGTTCTTTCTGATGATGTACTCTTTTGCTTCCTCTTTCTTTTTTTTTCTTGTGTATAGCTACATGAAAGATGTTATGTCTGGGCTTTCAAAGTCATCAGCCCTGCAACCCATGTCAAAGGGAGCTCTACCCTAAATATGGAAGAGACTGCTTCAAAGAACAGAGGGATCTATTTCATTAAAAATTGTTCAGAAATCTACTTCCTGTTCATGGGTGATAGGACAAAAAGTCCTGGGCTTAAGCGGTAAGAGATTCAGGTTAGACATTAGAAAGGTCTGATCAACTCTAAGGGCAGTGAAAAATTGGAATGTGCAGGTAAATGAAATCTCTATCTGTAGAGCTTTTTAAAAAGGAGTTAAACATCTGTTAGGAGTGCCATGATATAAGTGATCCTACCTTGGGACAGGAGTCCCAAGTTTATTTTCTGTGACAGTAGTGGGGGCAGATGTATGTTAAATAACTATATTGTAATAGTTCCCCAGTAAGGGGGCTAAGGCTAGCAGCTCTCATCTGGAAATGCCTCTTCAGGCCTGGTCCTTTTTCATACTGTCTGTTTTACTGGGTACCTGAGTCTATGGAGGGACCCTGGGGAACACTGTGTCTCTTCCTCCTCCCCTATGAGAGGGAAACTCTCACACCTTCTCCCTACCCACCAAGAAGGAGAAATCCCTGTATGGATGATGGTCTCCTGGGTGTACGCTCTGGCTGGCAGTCTTTGTGCCCATGAGACAGTCTCCTGGCTTAGCTGGTGAGGAACCATGCCTGCAGCCTTCTCTCCACTCATCTTTCCTGTCTCCTCAACCTCTACTTCCACTTCCATTACAATTCTTGCCCCCAGCCTGGATCTACATTTTACCTCCAAAACAAAGGTCTGGATATTTTCATTAGGGTCTGGCTGGGCCTTTTGACTCACTCTGTCCAGCTCTTGCTGGCATTCACTTTCAGCATGAGCTTTTGGATCAATTAGTACTGATTTTAGCTTCCCTGGAGGGATGGCTAAAGCAAGTGCTCAGCATGTTTCCCCTGGGTATTCGTATTTTTAGCCCCTCCTCAGTCACCTTGACTGTCACCAGCAGGCATAGACACAGCCCCATTATCTGAAACAGCAGCAGCAGCAGCAGCAGCAGCAGCAGCAGCTTTTCAGAAGAGACTGAATCAGCTAAGGCTGGCTCCTCTTTTCCTGAAACATTTTGTCCTACTCAGGGACTGAAGAGCAGCCTGATCAAGCACTGCAGCATTTTTATTGTTAAGGCACTTTTCTTTTTTGTGTGGAAGCTGACACAGTCTTACAGATAGTTTCTCACAGAAATATTCAGAACAGCTCTCGGCTTCAAAACAGATCTGTAAGGTGAGGCCCTCTGTTAAATTCCTCAAAATATGTTTTGTCTGGTTTGCATGGCTTGGCCTATTTCTCATGAAACTATTAGTTCTACCAAAAATATGACCTCAGAACCATGTCTGAAAATGTTATGTTTCTAGAATCAGAAAGAAAGTGGTGTAAATCAGCATTGCTCCATTGCAGTAGATGGCAATTTATACTGAAGGAGCTTATGTTCTTGTCTTCAAGGCCACACTTTCCCACAAACTTCATCACGCTTAAGACCTGTGGAGAGATCATTTTATTTCAATCTTATTTTCTTTTTTCCAAGGGTCCAACAGTTACAATTCCTCAGAAATGATGTTGGATCTTTTTCAAGTTAATTCCTCAGGCTGCTAGTTGTCTAGGGCATCAACATCATTTACAATGACCTGCTCCTGGACATTTCAAACTTCAGATGTAAATTAGAGCAGCTTTAGCACTGCGCTTACATCTCTCTGACACATGTGCATGGGAAGATTCACCCAGTGAGGAGGTGTGCTGCAGAGACCCTGGGCTGGCAGTGGCAGAGGTGGCTGGCCTATGTGGCACTGTGCCGAGGGCACTCAGCCCTTGGGCAGCTGCTCCAGCTGAGGGTCTCAGCCTGGTACCTTGGCATGGGCTCACACTGTCTCCCCACACATGTCCCAGGCCTCCCTACACCACATGGGAGAACTCAGCACCATGCTGTGACCTGGGGCAGATGTGCCCTATGGCCTCAGCAGCAAGCTCAGAAAGCTGGGAAACTCTAGGGAGTAGAAATGCTCCATCAATGCTTTTTATTCTAGATCATGTTTTTTGTTGTAGCATGTGAGACCAGCTGCAAGTAGAGTAGAGAAATGGCTGACTGGTTGCACCAGTGTTGAGCCTTCCTAATGGTACCAAACCAGCATGAAACACTTTCACAGGGCAAAGATCCTGGTCCAGGTCATAAGAAGTTAATCTGTTAAAGTTCTTTCTCATTGAAAAATTTCTCTTCATGTGTTTTAGGAAATTCAGCTCACAATAACTGAAATCAAGCTTCAGAAATCCATTCCTTCCTACATAAATATAGTGGGTAAATAGGGTCAAATATATACTATTAATTAGTTATGGATTTATTTTCTTTGGATTATTACAGAGTGTACAAAGAGGGCATAAATCTAAAGATTTAGAAGACATTGACATAAATTACAGCGTTAAATGAAACAAAACACCTCCCAGGATGCAACACTGCTTTGCCTAGGAATTTGCTTTCTCATCAGAAACCAACCTCCACCTACTCAATAAATGTAGCTGACATTTGAGAAATCATGATTGTTTCTGGCTGTGGCATGAAGCAGGTTTCAGAGCTTAGCATCATCACAGAAGGCCAGCCCTGTCCCTTTGAATCCAGCTTAAGGATCGTCCCTGATCTTAACAGTAGCATTAGAATAGACAGAGAAATGCATGCCTTCAGGTATAAGTCCTCACACCATTGAAGGTCATGTTTTTAAACACATGCTGGGACCTACACATATATAGATAGTTAGTGCCTGTCATTCCGTACTCTGTGTTAAGTAGGTGCTTTGGCAAGAATCTCAAAGTATGTTGATGACTGGCTCAGGAGATAAGGTTTAGAACCACAAGATTTTTACACCTCCAGATCCCATCAGGCTTAAATTCGGTTCCTAAATACCTCTGTGGGGTTTTCTTAGACATCTTTGGAATCTGGGGTTTGACCACTCCAGTAAATTCTGCTGCACCTTTATGTCTGTTCATGTCTTTCCCTTAGGACTTTACATATAGTAAAATCTGGAAGACAACAGATAGTATTTGGTTTAATCAAAGAGGTAGCCAGACTCTTAGGTTTTGCCTAAGCTAGTAAATTAAACAGCATTTGAGACAGTTCCCAGGTATTGCAATGCAGCTGTGCATCCTGCTGTCCCTGGCCTGCTTTTGGCCCATGCGAGCTAACTCGCTCCCAAACACTTCCCAGGCCTGGCTCAGGAGCCAAAATGGCTCCCGGAGCCATTTCTGGTAGGCGGCTTGCACATAGCCACCTTGATTTAAATCTAAGTGAACTTGCAGGCATAGACACAGCCTGTTCTGTGCTGGTTTGCCTCAGTGGCAGGGAACACTCACAGGCACATTTCATTTACTGGTAAAAAATATAGCTCTAATTAACAGTGATAACTATTACAGTAAAGCACTACACTGACACATTGTGCACATATGTGACATACTTTTGGCAATGTTAAAATGTATGTGGTTTTTTTTCACATATACTAAAAGTGCTGTAAAATTCCATGATTCCTCAGAGGCTTAAATTTTTTTGTCCAATAAAGCACATGGTGAGACCAATAAACATGGTGAGACCATCTAATTTGCTTGTCCCCTGTTGTTCTGGGTCACTAATACAGTAAAGTAAGCATTTTTATGCATTAAGAGCATGCTTTGCACAGAATGAGAGCTTATTTTTCAGTAAGTTCAGATGGGAGGGTATGATCACAACCAAATCAAAGCTCCAGAGATCAGTTCAAAGGAACCATGCCTTCAGGATGCTTTTATGTTTTTTCCCCAATAGGCAGGCCTGGCAGACAGTTCAAAGAGTTTAACAACAACCCAAACAATAATTATTATTAACAACAACAACAATAATAATGATTTTTATAATACCCAGCGTAATTGTCTGAGAAAGGCATATGCCTCAATTGCAAAACTACTTCTGGTGCAGAGAAAAAAAACCCAGCATAGTAAATGACACTTTGGAGATGACATTTTCTCCCCTTTTCAATCTATTTTACAGCATTTTGGTGACTTTATCGCTATTTTGTTTGATTATCTTCCCATTTGCCAGATGCTAAAGGCAAATTGGCTAAGGCTGTATCTCTCTTAGTAAGTAATCCAGACCGATAGAATAGATCTTTACAGCAACTCTGTGGTGCTGAGGACATGATGTCCACACTATGCATCTTTTGGGGAAATAGGGACAAGGCAGGGGCAATATTTGGACGAGCTCTAGTCCAGTCCCCTGAACTGGATGCCCATTAGCTGTGAGGTACCTTCTGGAGCATATCTTCCAGTTCATGCCAGTTTGCGTGCTCTGAGACTGCTCTGCCATGTAAGCCCAGCAAAGCAAGTGGAGATGATCAGCAGTTTTGCTTTACAAGTACCTCCCTGCTGTGAGCTAAAGTGCTAAGATAGGTGTACCCTGAAATCCTGTTGCTGTAAGATTAATGCAAAATGAACACTTTTCAGATGCCACATATTATAATGTAGAAAAATGATATAAGCAAAGGCTTTGGGTTAAATCTCACTGACACTTTTTCTTATATCACTTGCCTGGAAAGTGATTGCTTGTGATTGCTGCTGGAGTCAAAGAGTTCTAAAATAAAGAGAATTGAATGCCATTATTAGAAATGAAATTGGAAATGTCCAAGTTGAGTGACTCCTAGCAGTGAACTGAGTACATTACAATTTTAGATAATTTTTTCTGTTTGTTCACAGCAGAGGACTGGCAGTGAAAGGAAGAATTCTGTTTTTGTGCAAATCAACTACGCTAAGCTGCATTTATAGTGGAGAGGTGGGATTATGATGCGAGTACCATATTCTTATTTAAGGAATGTGTTTACTACCTAAATTGGATGAATCTCAGTGAGTTAAGAGCACATTTCATTGTTCAGTGGAAAGATCATTACATACAGTTATAGGCTAGGTGTTGGTTGGAGATGTATGTAGCAGAGAACAGAGTGCCCAGATGGCTTATTTTGCTCAGGTTGTCCAGTGATACAGGAAAACCACCCTTGGTCTCCAAACAGTTTGTCTAGGGCTGGGATTTTGTCCCAGCATTAGTAAATTCCTCAGAGAGCTGATCTTTCCTTGGAGTAGCTTGTGGGCTTTATAAGCATCATGGCTCTCAGTTCAATGATGTCTCTGCCTGCCACACTTTCCTTTCCGGCAGGTCAGTATGACCAAGAGGGAGAAAACAGAGAAAGCTGCTTAGGAAAAAACAAGAAAAATGGAGTTCAACCCAAATTAAACTGGAACTGTTTCTTCTATTTCTTCTTCTTCTTTCCCCTCATGAATAGAATTTCTCAGGATATTTGTTTTTAGAAATATTGAAACAAATGTTTCTAGCATGAAATAGCTCCCCGGAATCTGAAACTGCCCAGTAAAATTGAGCCTTGTCAGATTGGAGACTGTTAACAGCTGTCTTTTCTCTATAATCAACCCTACAGAAGCAGAAATTAGGTCCTGGGAAAGTTTTATGTCAGAAATCTAAGCTCCTAGAGACCTTTGGGCACCTTCACATAGCAGCAGAAAACAAGTTTTGATATTAAAATGTTGATCGCAGGTGCACAAATCAGATAGATACCTAAGTAATACTTGTCTCCTGGTAAAGAATAGTAAAAGAATTTTATTTTTAATGAAGAAAATATTCCTGGTTTGTTTGAACACAGATCACAGATCCAGACACTGTGGATTCAGTATCTGTTGTTGCCTGTACTGAAACCACATCTCTGTTTCTCCAATATCCTTTTGAGTCAAAATATCAATCCACATTATAGCATATGGAGAAAATAGGGTAGTGACATCATGGTAAAACCTAGTATTTTAAAGACTGTACTGCAGACTGCAAAATTTTTTCCAGACCTGAGACTAAACAAGTGTTGCACCTGACATTGCACTTGCTGGTTGGCAAAAGGAATAGAGACATCAGCTGTTTTCTCGGTGCCTCTGTTTCTGATACAAGGTTTGACACTCACAGAACAGGTGGCTGATGAAGCACTGTCAAAGCCAGTGCTTCAGATGGTGTAAACTGGTATCATTTCATTGCTGGCTGCAGACATACTACCTCAGACAAATGCAGAGAATAGTTTCCAATTTGCAAACAGAATCAAAGGCTTCCCCTGTTTTAATGGCTTCTGATTCTTAGGTTGGGAGCTGCCCTGAATAACTATTTGACTAATCTTTGGCTGCCTGTACAAACCCTGAGACTGCAGCCAGAATCAAAAAGTGAAATGGTGCTACTTCTCTATCAGCTGTACTCAGTGTCTCTTTGACTCGTGTCCCCAGAGCAATGTCATTCAGGGAGAAGTAAGAGGGAACTCACTGAATGTGTAACAAGCCTAGCAGAGAGAGCAGTCTCTGCCCTGCTGAAAAGACCTGCTCAGGAAGTGGTGGGGGATATGGGAATGTGAACGTTATTTTTGTTTCACTTTGGTGAAGTGTCCTACCCCAAGCAGGACAACAGGGTGCCCATCTCTCTCTGGGCTACTTTGGACAGTCTCAGAATTTCTATTATCATCAGGTGTCAGGGATCTACCTCTCTGTGGAGAACTGAGTTATTTTCTCAATATTTTCATTATTCTGTATACCTAAAACACTAATAGAAGAACATTTTCAATCATATTTGAAAGCAGTCTGACAAGAAGGGAGGTAATCTGCTGCAACAAAAAGAGAAAAAGCAAATAGGGTCCAGATGATCTTTCTGCTTAGGCTTCACTGAGTCTTGACTGTATCTATCACAATCTTGTGGTGGTTTCACAAGAAATCTTATCTATGCTTCCTACATCTGGATGCTAAGGGTATGGATACCCTTGTGTTAGACAATGTAGTTATGCATAGCCTGAGCCTCTATACATAACCTGAACCTCTATGATAACACACACAATTAAAAACAAGAGTTATCTTCAACCTTGAGTATGTGAGAGTGTGAGGTGAACACCTGCGAACTGCCTGAAGGAATCTTTTCAGTGAAGGGCTATCATCTTCTTTAGAAAGCCGCTAATATTGTAGAAAAATGAACCTTGTCTCAGAAAAATGTAGGCAATAGAATTATATAATTATAGGATAATTTGAGCTGGAAGGAACCTCAGGAGGTCTCTAGTCTGACCTCCTTCTCAAAACAGGATCAGTTGTTAGGTCAGACCAGGCTGTTCAGGGCTGTATCCACAGTGTGGTCTTGAAAAGCTCAATTGATGGAGAGTGCACAAATGCTCTGGGCCCCTGCTCCACTGCTTGACTGTCCTCATGGTGAAGAAGTTTCTCCTTATATTCAGTCTGAACCTCTCTTGTTCCATTTTATGGCCATTGCCTCTAGTAATAGCATAATCTTTTCCAACGAGTCTTTTTAACATAATAGGAGGTCCATTTTACAAGAATTGATATAGGCTCCTTTTCGGTGTAAGGAAGACAAACAGGAGTCCAGAGCACCTTTGTTCCTGGACTTTCTGTGAAATGATGTTGAAAAATTCTTACCTAATAGAAAATGAAACATAATCATTAGGAAAAATTGGATTTGAAAGCTGGAAAAAATGAACATGCAGACAGCAGCTGACCTTAGGCAGAGAGTTGGAACCATCTTATGGCAGAGGGTTAAAAAAGGGAACTAACATGAAAGGTATTCTGCTTTCCTAGCCACCAAGCAGAAGTAGTGGCTAATAGGAAGAGGAGTTTAAGCATATCTCAGAGGACAGAAAGAGGGAAGATCCTGGGACAGAGTTAAAGTCAGTCCCAATTTTTTTTTAGGGTACTTCTTGCTGTCATCAATGCTCTCTAACCTCCACTTCAGAGGAGTATAGGAAGGAGAGATGTCAGGTACAAAGAATCTTTTAAAAAAAACCCCTAGGTTTCCCTATTCTGATTAGAATAGTTTGATTAAGTATTGCAAGATAGACTTTACTTTCACTGGATGAGAAGCATTTTTAGGAGAAACAGAGCATAATTTTCCTTTTAAAGTAAACATCACCATGTTGCATGTTTATATTAGCCCTGATTTAAAGACAATTCTCCAGTATGTATTCACTTGCTCTGATTCATAACACAGCGTTTGAAGAATCCTGCCAGCGTCTGATGCACCTTCTACTTTAACAAACTTACTCTCACTAAATTACACTTCTTTATAGACAAGGTGAGGGAAACGTACAGTAATTTAAAAACAAACACAAAGAAGGGTCTTGCTATGAAGTCAGGGACTGTTGCCTTGGTGAAATGACATATTTTAAAACCTGAAACATTGGAAAATTGTTTTAGCAGGAAAGGTAATTGATTCAGCCAGTAGTGGATAAGGCTGGAACCTCATGGTAATACAATGATAATTCAAATAAAAGGCTGAAGTCATGGTAAGATGAACTTCATCTTTTATGATTTCTCATGTTCTGGGGAAAAATACCCAACAACCCTGCCTTGCTTGTGTTCTGATGATAAACAATGATGGTATTGACATTTTCATATATTTAGTCAAATCTGGAATCTTTTCAAGTTTACAAAATTCAGGTGTTTTCCAAAGCAATCCTCTTTCTTGGAGATCATTTGTGAGTCAGAAAAATTTACAAATTCCTCCCAATTGGTGGGAGGAAACTGTGCTGGTTGCTGCCCTGCCCATGCCAAAGGATGGGGGGAAACATGCATGGAAAAGAAAGAAAGAGCATCTTCACAAAAAGGGGATTTCTCCCCTCTCAAACACACTTTTCAGTTCTAGTCCCTCCTGCATTTTCCAAAAGCAATTTCTCTGTTTTCAAAGGCAAACTGTCAAAAGATAAGGCAAACAAACAACCCCCCCCCCCCAATTGACAAAAGTGATGAAACAAACAAACCGGTCCTGGAAAACACCTTGAGAAAACAAAGAAGTAAACAAAATGAAGTGCTGTGCTACTGTCAGGAGGCTCTTTCAGGACTCGCCAGGTTTTCAGCAGCGTTCAAGCCACATTTCAGCAGCATTTGCTAGAGACTCTGAGCAGCGTGGGCTGTCTTTGGGTAGGCTGCGCTCCAGGCCCATTGAAATAAGTGGGAATCCTGCCACTCGCTTCCTGCAGCCCTTTTTGACACAAGACAACTCAGAAAATTGCATGGCTCCCTCCACAGCCATCCTCTTTCATACGCAAAGCAGCTGAAATCCTTTCTTCTTTCTCCTGCAAAGAAAGCTACAGAGGACGTCACAAAAGAGTAACTACTAATGACTAAATCAAAGACGAGAATAACTGGTCCATTAAATATAACTGCCAGCACTTCCACTTTTGGCAGTAGATTACTGATGTCAGCAGTAATCTCCCACTGTCTGCATAAGAAGGTTAAGTTTTCCTACAAGACATTTCACAGCCCAAGGTGCTGGTCATGCAGAACCCCCATAAAAACAAGCCCACCTGTTAATCCCAGTGAATTTAGCAAGGCCTTCATGGGACGTTCTGCTGTCAATTGTCCCACCAGTGCTGTCAGGTCTGAAAATGTGGTGAAATACGTATGTATATAATATAGACCTATACATGCACTTGCATATCTATCATACTGCAGTAAATTTCCATCTTATGAAATTACAGAAAATATGGTAGAAATCAAAGTGTCTGAGTGTTAGAGACTGAACAGAGGGAAGGGTTTTCACCATCGTCTAATACAAACTTTGCTATAATATTTCAGAAGGCAATGCTAGTTCATGGCCTCTAGAGTAAATTAACATAATAGCTGTAAGACTCACTTATTTACTTCCTGAAATGTGAATAATGAAGCCTGGAGAAATGTAGATAATGACACCTCTACTGGTTCTGATCTGTTCTTTGAAAAATATTATTATTTAGGTCCTACAAGGTAAGCAGTTTTTACTGGATCCATTTTTTGTCTATCCCTTAGAATATTCCTTCTAAAAGGCAAACATGCTTGACAAATTGTTCAATTATTGGAGCTGATATCCCAGTCTCATTGTTTGAGTAATATAACAATCAAGAGAAGAAACAGTATTCATTGCGTGATGTGTGACAGGGTATGTAAAAGAAAAAAACAGTACAGGTTGTACAGGCTTTATTTTTGGTGAATACCAAAATCCATTATTTCCAGACATACATAGTGGTCATGGTTTGGCAATAATTGCCTGTCAAGCCTTTTTAGGTCAATAAAGCTTTTAATTTTTTATATAATTAATAATCTGCTTTTTATAATGTGTTACTATCTTAATATCAGAATTTAGAGCAAATTTTCCTTTAAAGGTCTGCTATTGTTTGCATAATTCAGAAATGCACTTTATCCCATTCTTACCTTTAAAAATATTTAAATGAATGGAGCCTAAGCAAGCTTAATAGTTTTTGGAGGGAGAAAAGTGATGGGTGTTGTGTCCTAATCCAATAATGGGTGTAGGTACAGAATGTATTTTGCAGCTCTTAATAAGAATAATATGAATGGCATATAGTCATGCATATGCTGAAATAATGTCATACGTGTGACTTTTTTTTGAAATATTCAAAAAATGCTTCTTTATAGATACATTTTCAATACACAGGTCACCCCTCCTCTTGTCTCCGACTCCTACATAGGAAAGAACTTCTAGAGTTCTATTAAAGTCAATGAAAATAACCTGATTTACAATGAAGGCTGGTTTTGTAGTACTCTTGAAAAACAAACCTTTTCCCTATGCCAAAATTCTTCATTATTCCAATGTAATGATTCACTAGAGCCTTGTTTTTTATCACAGAAAAAGGAAGAGGAGGATGGTAATTCAAAAAGTAGAACTAACTGTGCTTTTTGCATAGTAGGATTTTTTCCAGATTAACTGATGAATCAGGATCCCATGTTATCATCATCCTCAGTCGAAAGGGAAGAGAAGATGGAGAAGAAAGGAGTTGCTGCAGGTGTGGAGGAAATACTTAGAGAAGATTGTATACAAAATTCCCTTAAACTAGTCAAAAATCATTTACTGTAGTCCAGCTGTTCATTTACTTATTTTTCTTTTAAATTTGGCATGAAAATGAGTATATTATTTTTGCAGAGGGTTTTTCTTTTTTCTCTTTTTTTTGAGATGAGAATTATCAGATGCAGCTGGGGGACTGCTGTGCTTGGGAAGCTGAGAACAGCAAACTTGGGAAAGAAAGAAGGCAAAGCACAGGATATGGAATGTCAAGAAAAATACATTTCTGTGGCACTAATATGTAGATTTTCAACACATTTTGTTCACTTTGGGAGAGAAATGAAAGCAAATCAAAATGCAAAGCAAGTACAGCTGTTAAATTCTATATGAGAAAACTACTTTGTATTTACCTCAAATTGCCTCTCAGAACTTCATCTGAGTAAGAAGTTATGCATCTTCGGCCATGAACTATTGGATAATGGTGCCATATCCTTCTGAAATAGTGTATTCCCCATTCTAGTGCTGCCTTATTTTCACTGAACCTCAAAATGCTCCTCATAGGCAGGTCTCTTAACTTTATAATTTCTAAGGCCATGATTCAGGAAAGCATTCCTATTCAGGAAAACACCCACTTACTTATCTTCAATTTGTAGACAGCAAGATAAATACAGGGGCACAGAGATAGAATGGTTAAGTATCTCACATTTTAATATTTTTCCCTTTAAACTGTGTTAACCATTTAAAATTGTTAAAGTTAAGGTAGGAAAGATTCTATTCTTCTACTGAAAAAATCAGGATTAAAATTCATTGGTCTTCATTTCACCCCTCTTTATATATCTACAAAGTAGGCCCTAAAATCTGAGGTATCATTCTTGGCTCTCTTTTTGATAACTAAAGGGAAACAGACTGAAGCACTCTGTCTGTCTGTTTTAGATATCTAGATTAGGATAAGATGAGCCTTGCTAGGCTAAGAGCAAAGAGTGGGAGTGATATATGTGTCGAAAATGTTGAATAGGATAAAGAAGACAGACTAAGTCTTGGCATAGGGAGTGAAGATAACAACTGTGGAAATTATAAAAAGAAAAGCTTTTTAACAAATGTGCTTGTGCACATTCTTCCCACTTCCCAGGTGCTGCTGGAACGTGAAGCAGCAGAGCAATAGTTTGGTACCAACTATTTCTGGATTGCTGCAGCTGGCATGACTTGGGCGCATTTTCCCCCCATTTAGTGTCTGTCTCCAAATCTCTCTCTCTTGTCCTGACCTTGCTGTGTCCTTTATCTACTTCAATAGCTCAACTGCTAGGTATGAGGCAACCATTCTCCTCCTACTTCTTCCAGGAGTAGTAATCAATGTGACTTACTTTTTTCACTTTAGCTCTATACTTAAATTAATTATAAGCTTAAATATCTCATAGCTGGATATTTGGACAGGTAACTCCAACTGTCCATGTCCAACTGCTATTCCTTGGCCACTTTCTGCATAATGGGACATTTGTGAAAGTAACTGAGGAGCAAACTGGGAGCATTTTAAACACACCGAACCATGAACTTTCGGTCTCCATGCATGGTCAGAAGCCAGGTTGTGCCTTAGATTCAGGTATATGCCCTAGATGTATTCATTTGACCAAATGCAGACATGCACAGTGCGGATGCCCACATGAAGCTAGCAGCCCCTCTAAAGGTTTCCCTCCAGAGGTTTTCTTCTAAAGCCAGTGTAGAGAAAGGCATGCTTCCTGCATACAATTCATTTGATCCTAAAATGGTCATGTAGACTAGGTCAGATAATTCATGCTTGTAAAGCACCTTTATCTTTCCATGCACTAGAGTGATTAGCTCAGATGGTGTCTATGCTCTAGATGTCCAGATCTCGATAAGATAAATATCACCCACCAGGAAGAACTGGCAAGAATCATGTCTCTGCTGGTAGACCTGGCTGTAATGTGCTTAGCTCCAGCCTTTCTGGCTGTTGAAGTTGGCTTTGCAGTTAGGTGAGCTCTTTTAACTTTCCCACTTAGATGTGCCCTGGAGATCATCATAAGTCTGCATCTGCAGCTGAACAGTGTAGACAGTAGGTAAGACTGGGCTTGAGAGACCAACACTGTCAACATGCCCATAGCATTACTGATACCTTCTGCCCCTGGATTATTTCCTCTATACTCCCTAGTCACCTTCTTTCTCAACCTGCTCTAATTTGACTTTCCTTTTTTTTCTAAGAAACATTATGCAGATGGTCCTAAGTTTTTGAGGGTGAAGAATTGCCTAGTCCTAACATCAGTTTGCTTTGCAGTGTCCGAGATATATTTGAACTGGCTGAAGTGCTCAACCATTTGGGGACAAACCGTTTGCAAGTGAAAAGCTTGTTTCTGTGTTTGTTTCGTAGGTCTGTTTTTTCTGCTTAAGAAGGTCTTAAATTAGTAATATCCAGGTCTGTTGCATGGAGTTAAAAGACAACTGATACACTGCAAACTCTAAAAAAGAAAAACAAATATAATCATGATATCATATAGGAGCCACAAACTTTATTGCTGCTTTGGTTCAAGGCCTTATGGGACCCATCAGTTCTCTGCTTTTTCAAAATCATATCACCATAACTGAACTTACAGTAACTCTAGTTCATCAGTACAATAAAATAAAAAATCTTGTGAACTGTTATATTGCAACTGGGTAGCTGGCAGCATCTAAAAAGCACTTAAAATGTCACTTCTTAGATCAATTATATGAGATTATTAAAGTAAGTTAAAGTATCCATATGGTTTCTTTCTTTCTATTATTATTGTCAGAAAGTGCAGTGTTACATTGGTCTGCTAAGAAGGGTGAAGGTGTGCAATCCTCTACTTTTTATGTTTTTTTCCCTGAAGGATAATCTTTTTTTTTTCTATGATTAGTTGTTGTCTTCCATATAATCCACGATCAAAGAGGTAGAAGGCAAACAGTTTATTGCTTCTTTTCTCTTGGACTACTGTAGTTTACAAAAGGGCTTTTCTGTAGGTGATACCAGAGGATGCTGTTTACTCACTTTTTGCTGTTACATGTCCACATTAATTTCTGGATCTATGTTGCTCTTGTTTTGCTGAGATAAAGGGAGTATTGTAGTAAACCTTGTGTGAAATTACAAAAGCCTGAATGACTATCAGCTGCCGGTTGAACCATAAACAGTGAGAAACTTCATCTTTTCTCTTGATAAAAGAATTAAATTTGTACAATGAATACAATTCAAAAAATGACAGGAAAAAAACAGTACAATGAATTCAAAATTCTAAACAAATGCTGTCATTTTAAAATGGTTTCACAAAGAGGAAAAATTTTTTTTGTCCTACTAATGAAAAACACGGTCAGGTCTAGTTTTGAGAAGGTATTTTTATATTGGGTAATGTGTGTATGCTTCTGTGTTTTGGGGAAAAGTGCAGCAGGATGATTCACTTTAACTATCACCTGTCACATGATGCTTCAAATAATAAATATTCGTAATTTGTTGTTTTTATAACAGGCCACGACACAGTTAGAAAAGGTCCCAGTACAGTTAGAAAAGGCCATAAAAATGTGGTAGTGCTATGTGGTAAGCTTATATAGCCAGAGATAATTTCAAAGAACTTTTTAACCTAAATTAAGACACACAATTAGGATACACAGTCTTGCCTTCCTTCCACAGGTGAACAGACCTATAAAACTTTATCAGGGTAGTTGTACAGAACAGTGATTTTCTGCCTGTCATGCAACCTCGCTTCCTTCCTTGGTCTTTGGCCAGCTCCATCAGGGGAAGAGGACCTGGGCAGCAAGGAACAAAGAGGACTGGAGCCCTCTGGGCTTCTTCTCAGTAAGGCATAAGCTCGATGCCACGTGTTGGGAAAGAAGCCATAACACTGCTCAGCCCGCTGCCACTGTTCTCAGTGTGCTGAGATCTGAGCTCTCCTAGGCTGTAAAATAGTGTCCTTTGGAGCTGAGGGCCAAATCCCTGACCACAGAGGTATTGCCTAAGATTTGAGGAAGTAAGAAATCCTAAATTATTGACTAAAGCAAATATTACTTTAAAAAACCAACCAACCAAACACACACAAAAAGCTCTTCCCTTTACGTAGGACCCACATTAACCTCTGTGCCCTGCTGTTTCAAGATTCAGCAGGAGGCGAATGAGTAAGCTGGAAACATGGCTTCTAAATCTATGCTGGCACTGGAGATGCAAGAGCAAAAGCAAAAATATAAAGAAGTTGTGTTAATTTCAAGGTCCATTAGGCACAGAAGACCTGCTCCTGTTCCTGCTGAAGTTAAACGCTCACTGATTGTAAAATTCTCATTGGCTGCAGTGGTGAAGGATCAGTTCATGGAGAAAGAATAATCAATGTTCTATAGGACAAATAGTATATTATTGAGTGAGATTTTTTTTCAATTGTTAAAGGGACTGTTTTCAAAATTTCCAGTGTGGCAGATGCAAAACTTCAATGAGGCAATTTATGTGAATTAAGTTGCCTTGTAATTATACGTTTATCAGTTTTGGGGCCTGAAGCCAGCCAATACTTTAATGTGGACGTCTGTATAATAACATGGATTCCTCCATCAAGTGTCCAATCTAATGCACCTGCTTTCATGATAATGGCCTAAGGCAAATATAAAAAATTAAAATTACAATTAGAAAATCTGACCAAACAAAATCTTGGCAGTATTTCAGCCAGTAGTTCCTAATTTCCTTCCTCACACATGTTCTACGTTTATTGCAGAGCTCATGTGCAGCGTAAAGGCAGTAAAGTGTCTATCTATCCATACCTTTACACTTATTTGACATTTAGAGACTCTCCTGTTCCATTATCTTTGCTTTACTTTGTGACATTTTTACCAACTTCAACATTAACATGGCAGATTTTACAACTAATACAACTTAAAAGGTACAAAGATGTCAGCAACATCAATTATAAAAAAATTACAGCTCCTGCTTTATCTCAGAGGTAATTAAATGAGCTGTAATTATTAGCCTAGATTCATTAGATTCATGTTCTCATGACCTCCTCAGATTGGATTATTGTAATTCTTAGTACGTCTGCCTGCCAAGGCAGTGCACTGGCAGCCTTGAAGGCAGTCAGAAAGGCAGAGGTAAGAGGACTGTTAAAAACCAAATGATTTAGACCCTTTAGAATTCATTGCTCATGAATTCTCTATTATCTGTTGATGATAATCTCTTGGTGTAACTGCTGGGTGTTGTGTGGGTAAGGACTCCTATACCTCCAGGCTGTTCTAACCTGTGGAGCTGCTGTTTAACTGGTACTATAGCTGTGCTCAGGGTGGAGGTTTGGAATGACAAAACTGATTTGGACATTGGTGAGTAAAATAGGCTTATGGATGATATGTAGGATATGCTTGTGTCTTGTCAGCCTTCGTTTTGTTTTTACTATGACACTATTACTCAGAGACCAGAGCTAGAGCTGATTTGAAGGTAGTAAGAGAAGAAGTAAATCTCTGGGTTAAGTGCATGGAAAATGAGAAAGCAACATGCAGGGAAGAGGGAAAAGATATCCAAGGAGCACAAAGATATGATAATTAGAGAATAGGTATATGACTAGCAGTGTATCAGATGATATTTGTGTGGCAAATGTAGCATCTTGGGCATCATATAATGTAGATTTTAAAGTTCTGTATCTCTTCAAGTTTCTTGATTACAGTGTTGTTGACTCCCAGCCATTAGGGGTCTTTTGTAGTGCCGAACAATGGCTTGGCTGCATAAAATTCACATATAAGACCTATTTGTTGGTGTTTTTTCAGATGGAGTAGGGATCAAACATTGGTCTATTATAACGATTGCACAGGTGAGTGCCTTTGGTTGTGTGTCCATCTTCTATGAAGTACTTTGTGGTGTCACAGAGAACTTCATGCGAAAACCTCCTTTCTGGATATTTTAGCCTGTAGTTAGGTAACTGTGCTTTAGATCATAGTAACTAAAGAGCAAACTGAAATGTTAGCAAGAAACAGAAATTGCATTAGCCTTGACACATGCAGTTTCAAAGTATTCCTCCTGGACAACAGCTAAGCCATTTAATCTTCAGAAATAAAGTCCCGTTAGACATGTCAATAAAAATAAACATGAAAAAGTAATGTTTTATTTATATCAATATATCTGGTACTCTATGTTCTCTATGTACTTTGGAATCTACTCAGAGATGGGACCAGATCTGGCTTTCATTGAGACAAATAGCAACAATGTTATGAACGGCAGCAGAAGCAGGAGAAGGCCCAACGAAATGAAATTAAAAAGATTTCATGCCCCAAATATTATCTATCCTAGGGCTGGTAGTAAAATGCAAGTATTATCTCTGTCCCAGTAATAGCTAAAAGAAGAGCTGGAAATTCAATGCCTTTGAAAACCTGACTGTCTTCAGAGAAGGTAAAAATATTCCCCTTGATCCTAGTGCGTATGAAAATCTTGTAAGATAATAAAAAAAACAAAACAAAACCCAAACCCAGGTCGTAAAAGTTAGAAAATCTAATGTGGAGTAACATAGTGGAGCAGCCTATAGCAATATATTTGGACCAGATATGGCCACCTTTACTTTCATGGAATAGCACCTAACTCAGAGACTAATCTCATTAAAATTAATGAGACTGCTCCCACAGTAGCACTCCATTTGATTGTGTGCAAGTTGAATCTGGCCATTTGTATTCAGAGAAAACAGAAAGCTACTTATGGGGACTCTGAAGGTTACCCAGAGAAATCACATGTGTTTTCTCAGCATTTGCAAGGCTACAGTTCAACACCTCCATTTATGTGGGCAACTGCTATGCCTACAAAATGAGTAGTATTTGTGCCTTTTCTGTACCACTCAACTCAGTTGCAAATGCACAAATATATGTGTAGATTGTGCCCCCCAAAATGGAAGACCGTTGTTAGAAATTTGGCTCTTCTGTCTGTGGTCTGACTTGCCATCAGTATAAGAACAATGTACGTAAAAAATTCCAGTCCTGGGACCTTACTTCAGAGTAAAACAGACATCAGTTACTTGTACTAATGAAAAGGTCAGATGATATTAATTCATGTAATAATTTATAATAATTAAATGCATATTCTTAAATAGCTTTTTAATAGAAAGACAACACTTCATTAATCTTAAATGTACCAACCTGATAACCCTAGGGAGGTCACATGGCAACTAAAATTTGAGAATGCCATGTACAGCACATTGAAATGATTCACCACCATATTTCATATATAAAGACAGTGTAAGACCTTTCTCAACAAAATGGGTGTCTGAGCTTGGGAAAGAGTGATTTTTAATGAGCCATATAATGAGAACCAATCATAATTAGCTGCATTCTGTACTTTCTTCCCCAAATAATAAACTCAAAATAATTTAAAGGTCAAATCCTGCTTGTTTTTCTAAGCCAGTCTTCATATCTTAAATAAGCTGATTTCTGGGTTTAAGACAAGAGAAAATCAGCCCTCATATATGATTGCATACTATGTGTGCCCCTACTCATTTACCTTTAAGGGTAGAACACTAGAATGTAAAGAAATAAAATTTCCTGCTGTGACATTAACTTCAACTATTTTGCACATTTTCCACTGTGCAACCTGCATAGTACTGTATTACTCAGTGTAACAGGCAGCAATCCTGAAAGCTGTCTCTGTGAAATTCATGCCAATGCAGATAGAAGGCCTCTGTTCCACTAAGTAAATCCTATTTTCAAGGGTAAACGGAACCTTATTTTTCTGTCCCAGCCATCAAGAATCCTGAAAAGTTTGTTTGCATATTATAACTGTTTTGTAGGGAGGCTTCCTTTGAAATCAAAGAAAGGTTTCCCACTGAATTCAGTGGGCTTTGGTTCAAGGTCTAAATCAGAGAAAGCTTCAGATGTTAAGGGCAGAAGGGACCACAGTGGTCCTACAGTCTGACTTCCATAATGCAAGACATAATTTTACCAAGACAGTTTTACATCAAGACTGTAGCTTCTTAACAAGGCAGTGCACATCTTTGAGAAAGATAGCCATTTTTGTAATGAAGAGTTTGAAATGATACAGAATCCCTAATATTCCCAATCCAATGGCTGGTTAATTAACTTCTAGTAAAAAATAGATACTGTATTTCAAGCCTGATTTTGTCCACAATTAACCAATTTCATAATGTTTCATGACATACATCTTTTTCAAAGGGATAGCCAGGACCATAAGCATACTTTTAGCACACTGAATTCCTACTCAGTGAAGGATCTGGCATTATGCATATCAGGAATAGTTTGAAAAGAGTAAGGTGGAAGTTTTGTTTCACTTCCCAAAAATATTTTATTGATGTACTTAATGTAATGCAGTCAGTTTAGCCATTTGAAGAAGATAACACTTCAAGGGCACAGGTAGGGAGTTCTGTGAATAAAGTGCAAATGAAAAATTGATGCAGAAGACAAGTAATACATAGAAACTCTAGCCTGCATTAATGAGAATGCTGCTAGGTAGCCATAAAGTCACTCCTGTCTAGAAACAAAAGTAAGACCAAAGCAGGGATTATTTTACTGTCTTGCATTTGAGAAGGCTGAAAAGTGGACTCAGCTTAATTTTGCCTCAAATGTTACCTGCCTGCATGCATGAATGACCTGATTTACTTTGGGGATGGGCATAGGCATACAGACTGATACTTATTACTATTTAGTGTGTTCAGGATCTGATTCAACTTCCATTAAAAGTGAAGAGGTTTTCCACTGGGAGTATAACTGGATTGCTAGGACCATTTTCTTAATGGTATTCAGATGCCTTAGGAGGCACCTAGTAGAGTATTGACTAATTGGAAGCTAAATTCTGTGTGAACTTTGATGCAAATTGAGGGTATGGGTTCAGCTCTGCTAACTTGCAGTGTTGCCCCTGTAGGTGTCTGTAGAGCACACACCTACATCTGATCAGAGAAATCACACTGTAATTGTCACTGAGTTTGCTGATTAGATATCTGTTTGCTGTAGTCAGAATCTGCATGCCCAGTTCACCTCTAGGTACCTATATTGGAGATATCTGAAGTTAGATGAGCTGAATCCTACCCTAGATACCTAGTTGCTTTTGAAAATCTTGCTAGACACTGCCTGACCAATGAAGGTGCCTTTGTTAAATTTATTGCAATGGAAGGCAGGTGCTAAAATGCCTGTTAGAATATAGGCTTAAATGATTGAATATCTGTATAAAACTGCCCCACAGAGAAAGTTAGTTACCTGCAGAGGGTGACACAGTCTGCCAAAGATATGAATCTTTCATGAGTTGCTTTGTTTTCTGAATTTAGCATACTGAATAGTAAAGGTAACAGCCTGAACTTGGGAGACATGAATCCTGGCCATAACATTTGATCTTTTGTGTTCATGTATATGTCCTCACAGCAGTGCCTACTTTGAAGCTTAGATAGAACATTCGTATCATTAAATTCTGTGCAATAAGGGTATTAAAGAGGCCATGTAAATTATTTTCCATGGTTGTGAATGAAAAAACAATAGATGTTAAACAATGAAATATACTAAATTCAGCTTAAACTGTTTCTGTTTTTTAATACATAAGACATATGGCTAATTATGGCTAATTCTCCCTTCACTGATATATACACTGAAATACTGTAATAATATTAATTATAATAATTACTATTTCAGGCATTTTGAACAACGTATTCCACAGAGAAGACATTTTTAAATAAAACTGAATAATAGCAAACATATAATACAATGAATAAAAGCTTGTTTTATTACCATCTTGGATTTGCCTAGCCCTAAAAGACAAATATTCATGCCACAGTAGTACTGTATATCATAAAGGGATTGCTAAAAATTAAAAGCTTTCATTCTGCTCAGGAGTAGTGTTGTAGCAAAGAGGTTTCACAGTTTCCTGACTTCCATGGTGCTGATAGGAATACATTTGTAGTCTAAATATGCCAGGAAAATGTTGCAGTAGAGATTATGGGGCAGCTGGAGCCCTACTGTTATTTACTTAATTCAAAGTCATGCTTGAAAGAGACTTTTAATCTTCAGTGGACAGAAGCTGAGATGCTGATACTGAAAATGACACTTAGCAACAATTTCTCATGGCTTTTTCTGAAAGTGGCTTGGGAAGAGGATCTCAGTGATACCACTGGTGGAGTTAAGCTTCTGAATTTTACATATAAAGATGGTAGAGGGAAAGCTATATTTAGATGAAAGAGTTTCACTTGTTTCTAATACCATGCAACTCAGAAATCTGAAGAACACTTTGACTAGGGTAGGTTCTCAGTTTCAGGCCTTACTCAAGTAAGGTTGATGTAAATTTTTTCATTAGCGTCACTGATTTCTGGAGGCCATTATAAAGTCCTCCAAAAGATCAAAGGTCTAGAATTAAAGGGTATTTACATGTCTAACATCCATTGGTTTCATGGAGTGATTTCGTTGATTTTGATTGAAAGGTAGGATGCTAAATAATTTCAAGGATCTGAGAACAAACAGTGGCATTGAATTGTTGCATTGGGGTTGAACCAAAGCCTCCACCTCCTGGGCCTTGCTCCTGTTCTTCATCAAAACCAGGTTGTCAGTCACCTTTTAAAAGTCAGCAAAACAAAGCCACTGGTAAACAGTCCCTGTCTTGAAATTCACGTGTTGTTAACATAAATTCCTTTATGGGTGGTGATAGAAAACAAGGGAATGTTTCCAATAGAAAAGGTAATTGAAAATACATCAGTAGCTTTAGTATAAATAGATTTTAGATAATTCATACAGATTAAAACAAAACTGAGTTAGTATTGTTAGTTATCGCCTTTGGAGATAGACATGAGATACTAGATCTGGTATACAATTTGCTGAGAGAACCAGTGAACCTTAAAAAAAAAAACAACAAAAAAACAGAGCTTGAGGCTTTACAAGAAAATTCTGGTAAGGAGAGAACATTACCTGAGGGGATATAAAGCATTTGAGAAAGAGACTGATTACGATAGGAAGCAATCCAGCAAAAACAGAGGCTAAAAACCTTGTTGTAGACCAAGTATTTTCAAAAGCATGTCCTGGTTTGAGTGCTTCTACTTTGGAGGTTGAAGTCATTAAGGGGATGCATAGAGTATCTTGCTGAATAACCTGAGACTGAAAAGGTGAAAATGATGCACTATCCGCATTTCCCACAAAGGGTACACAGAATTTCTAGGGCAAAAAGTTACTAAAGTCTGAGGAAAGAGGGGCTCAAAGTCACTGTGACACACAGAGGATGTGCATTTGGTTTGCTTTTCAATGAGGCTTGCTGATAGAAGGGAAAGATTTTTACACATATAGAAGGGAGAAAAGGGGATAAGAATAAATTTGAGTGAGTTAGATTTTCAAGAATCAAAGCAATTTCTGTCCAGGCACAGAGAGACAGGAATGAAGATTGATAATGGAGCAATAGAGGCAGGAGCACAGTGCAGAAAGATAGTTATGGATGGTTAAGTGTTTCTAACTAGTTACAGATGTCTGTTGCCAGAAGAGCCTATTTTAGGGCCTTAAGCATGTACTTGATTTTAATGAGATTTATGCTCAGGGTAAATGCCAGGCAAGGTGTAAGGCCTTTGCTAAATCAGGTTCAAAGAGAGAGAACTGTCATTTGATTAAGTATCGTGATTTTGTCATATTCTTTTGAATTTATGAGAACAAATTCTTCATTTTTGTCAGAGGTAGCAGTTAGATTAGCGGGAAGATGACAACTAGGTTAACTACAGCCTGGCTGGTCTGGGTTTATACATGTGGCCATGAGATCAGAATCAGGGTTTAGTCATTAAAGTTTAGAAATGAAGAAGCAGTAAAGGCAAACACTGTCACAAATTGGATGAGAAGAATGAAGAAATGGTGTTGACATAATGATGGAAGAAAGAGACAGATACAGTATAAGAGGAGATCTATTGTAAAGAGGAACATGAAAAACTAACAAACGCTGAACAGTCCAGATAAAATTTAGTCAAGAGTGAAGTCCAGGGGAGAGTCAAGAAGGGGTATAAGATAGGCCTCACTAACAGTGGAGGGAGGAAAATTTAAGCCAGCAGTGGCTTCAGCTGTGTGCTTCCCTCATCCTCCTCGGATTGCTGTGCCTCACACTCCCCCTCCCAGCCCTCCCCCTCCTGTGTTTCCTCCTTCCTCCCCCTCACATCCCTACTTGCGTGCTCCTAATAGCTCACTCCCATGTTTTTCCACCCCTCATACCATGTTCCACCATAGATAACTTGGCATGAACATTAAAACTAGAAGGCAAATAGCAGTCCAGAAACCAAGACATGTCAACTATACTCTATCCTATGCTGATATGGAGCGCTCTTGATATGAAGCATCTTCACCAAATTAATATGAAACATCTCTGTCCAACCTTTCCTCATCCGTCTTTTCTCTTTAGACTGTAGAGTTCTTCTGGCAGTAGGAAGTATATTTTAACACGTTTATAGAGTAGTTAGGGCTAAAGGGCTTTGATATTAATGTGGAGACTTCAAGTACAGCCAGAATATAGATTTATGATACTGATAAGCAAGAATGTATGCCAATTTTAATTTTATTTATCTAAGTAAAAGATTATTTATCTAAATAAAATAATAAATAAGAAACAAATATGTATGTTAAATTTTATTTTATTTATCTAAATGAAAGAATAAATAAAAGGAAACTCCCTACCTTCAGAAATTCCAGATATGCAGTGTAACGAACACAGTATTTAAATGTACCTTTGCACTACTAGGCAAAACAGTGAGGTCAGCAACTCTCATATATTTTGAAATCCCAAGCAAATGAAAGCAAATAAAAGAATAGTTAGGAACAATCTAAAATTAGTACTGCCTAAAGAATAAACAAACAAGTTTGACCTGGTTCTCTGTGTACATAAACAGATATAACATTAACAGATATAGTAAAGCTACAGGTATTTATACCAGCTACAGTGCAGCTGTATTACTCTTACCAAGAGTAAAGCCAGTTTGTTGCAAAACAACACTTCAACTGTAAACCAAAATGAATTACATATGTAAAACATAAACATAATTATATACATAGTATGTTACAATACCTGTCCTGCAAGCAGTTTAGTTCTTACTACTTCCAACATTACTTGCCCTGTGGAGGTGCCCAAGATTTTCACATGGGCTATGATAAATGTACCGAACTAGACCAGTCAGCTCTCCACTTAACACTTATGCAAGTGGTAACATTTTAGAATTAATAAAACTGATTCCAGCTTTTCTCCTGAAGGTGGAGGAGGAGGAGGAGAGAGCTTGCTGAGATCACCTGAGGTGCCCCCAGAAAGGAGGGTTTGGGAGACCCACCTCAGGCCAGGAATTTGTGAGCTCACTCAGAGCTAACAAAATGAGTGACAGCTCATCTCTTCAGCAGACCAGCTGGAGGCAACTGTGCAAAACACACAGGGCTTGGTTGGGCAGAGTTTGATTTCAAGACAAAATAGATGATTCCACTCTAATTCACTCTTTGAGGTTTCCTGCTCTTTTAATTTATTTCCAGGGGCCGTACACTGAGTTTAGGCACAATAGGCAGGTAATTTAGATAATTAGAGTCATCTTGCTAGGACCAGGTTGGGCATTTCAGGTATTGATTGTAACATCTATGTAAGACAAAACCAGAAAGCAGAATCTGGCCATAAATCTTGGGTGAAAGGGAACCATTCTTCTGCCCTTCCTTGAGAATATACAGAGTTTCTTAATATATCACAAGTATCTTACTATGGCATTTTGTTGTCAACAGATAATTAGCTACTAGTATTGCCCATAATTGCAACATGCCTTTAAAGAAAATATTCTACTACTGAAATCAAGATAATAATACCCAGCTTTCCTTGGGTCAGTGCTAAGGTCACTGTATTGTGCTAAGGTCACTGTATTGTAATGAAATATGCATTTCATTACACTTGATGAAATATATGTACTAACTTCTGAGGTAGCAGTGGACAGTTTGTGATCGTATCTATTCATTTCATTGCTTTTAAGTGTTCGTGCTTTGTTATTGGAGAGATGGCTAATTAAATTGGTTTTTGAAATCAGGTTTCAAATATATTGAAAATGCATTCTTTAATACATTCCCACTTGACACTAGAAGGCTGGGGAGACAAAAACACTGTCTAGATTACTGTCTGAGGCACAGCGTCTGCGTGGTCCAAACCCAGACAGAAAGCCCTAGGGTTCAAGATCATATGGAAAAGTCATGCATATTCTCTTTAGGCAGACTATAAAATGTTAGGTGTATATTTGCTTGAGATGTATGACTATACTAGTCATCTGGGCTCCTGTTATAGGATTTACAAATCTTATAAAGGGAGCCTCCAGGGAATAATGCATCCTGCTTATCTCAGACAACTATTTAGACAGCTAGCTTGGACTAGATTTACTAAGAATAAGTGAGGGCCATCTGAGCCAAAGTGTGCACATTTCCTGTCCCTGGCGTCACACAACAAACAATATTCCCGATAAGCTTTAACTGACTGCATCCTTTATATAAAAAACTGTGCTGCTCTGTATTGACAGGCCAACGGAGCTCTTTTGAGCATAAGTCTACACTCAGTTTGCTTTCTGCTAGGTTCATAACCTTTCTGTGTCTTCATTTCATGAACCCATGAGGTTATGGCTACAATGTAGCCTTAATTAATATGATATATATTTTCACTGTTTACAGGAGCCCTGGTCAAGATCAAGGGCATTACATAAATATACTGGTAGCTAAGAAGGCTTTTCTTGCTTTCATGACCATCAGGCCACGTGGTATATGTGCAGGGTAAATTGACAGGACTGTTGGTGTTAATATGCAGTTCTCTACATTATTATCAGAGGTGCACTAAGTACTGATTTCGGGTGCTTAATTTCTCCTGAGACGCTTAACCTCCCACTGAAATATATGGTGAGTTCATGCCTAAATGCTTTTGTGGATGTGGCACAGAGGAGAAAGAAGTACAGCTTGTCCCTGCTGTCCCCATGAGGAATTCAGGAAGAGTGGGAGGAAGGAACTTCTTTCAAGGTCATGCAAGAACACTTTTTTGTAGGCAGAAAGAGAAGTTAAACCTGTATTTCTAGTTCAGGGACTGAGTTAGAAGAGTATGAAAGGAGGTGGGCATGTCTGATATAACTGCACACTTGAATCTTTCACCTGCACATACTCCTCTGGTATGTCTAGATAAGATACAGTAGTATTCTGCTCAACCCACAGCTGGAGTTCCAGAGGGAACAAGTGTCCAGTAAGTCCTGTGTTATATTTGCCATTTCTATGCAGAGATACTGGATATCCTCAGGTAACTCAGGTGGCACTGTAGATGGCTGGGCAAGCAACTGAATTAAACCCTACATGTTTAAGAAGCAATCATAAAAACATTTAGATATGGCAAATGGACCACAGAATTAAATATTTGATTGAATTACTTGAAACAAAGTTGAAGATTGGAGTAGACTGAACAAAATCAACAAAACGGACTTGTTCCCAATGTACTTACCTAATGTAAGCTTCTTTCAGAAGAAACTGGAAGAGAGGTTTATATAAAGTAGACAGGCTTGGATAAATAGCACTTTTTAAATGACAAAAGGGAGAAATTACTAACTTATGATACCTAATCTTTAAAACCTTTTAGAATTCTTCAGAATCCTCTAAGGTACATTTAGTGACAGCTTGAAGCTATTTTCTTTAGCATTAATTAGTCTTCTAGAAGCTATGATCTATATCTCTACTATAGATTGTCTTTCCATGATGAAGCTGCCTTTTGCTCAATTAGGAAATTTCTTTGAAATCTGTTTGCTTGGCAGTTACTAAACTTGAAAAAAGGAATCGAACTCTGATTGCATTTTGACAGTATAACTTTCTGAGCCATCTTACAAGAAAAAAAAATCCTTCTTAACCAGGATTATAGCAGAATAGATGCTTTGTTATGCAAATGTATATTTCCATGCAGACTTTATAATCCACATTGGCGGTTTCCTTGAGCTCTAAAGCCACTTTATTTTGGATTCACAGAGATACAGTTGCAAAACAAAATAAGCTATGACATATAATTTTTAAGACTGAATGGAAAGAATTAAGTGGATAGCAAAAGTTAGCAATGCCAATGTTTTCTAGTATGAATTTCTGTTGCCTAAGGATCAATCCTTCTGGAAGGTGCTGGATTTTTCTTTCTCCTGGATGAGAGAAAAAATGAGTGTATCTATACTTTATTCCCATTCTGCATAAAAATCTCTCTTATAATGGAAAGTTTTAAGAATCCTGTTTGCAAAACACCATTGCAAAAATAATCTCGATCTCTTCAGTTTCCAGAATATTATTTTTCTGCTACAGTAATGTTTTTAGTTATGCATCTGAACATGTTACATGACCACACTGTTCTTTATCTGACCCTAAGGGACTGGTGGCTTCTTTGGGAGCTATGACTCACTTTGGACACATGGGTATGAGTTCTCTTCAGTGGTTTATTTCTTTCATAGCGGATTTTAAGGATGGTAATATGTATTTTGTTTGTATTTCCACAGGCTCTTCCCCTGGAGATCTATAGGACTCCATCTGTTCTAACCAATTGCCAAATATTTGTGTGTGTGTATGTGTCCCTCTGTATAAATAAAATATATGCTGGTAAGAAAGCCTGAGCCATTCTGTGGTTGTGATATCACCTGCATAGTTATGATGCACAAGTTTATGTGTTCCTGTCTCTGAAGTAGAGATATGATATTACCCTTTCTTTCTCAGCTGAGATAGTATGCTGAATGTCAGCTAGCTGTCTTTGCCTCCCTGTAAATATGCAGAAATTTTTTTATTATAGGGATTACTTGACTGTACTGGAAGGATGGATGTGGGCTTTGATTGATATTACATTTATTGTAGGGAGATTGTAGGGAGAGGCAATTGCTTTGGGTGTCTTGACAGCTCAGAGTTTTACTGGATCCATCAACTTTGATCTTTGGATAACTGGCGTAAGTTGGTTTGCAGGGTGATGTTTTCCTTTCTAATGCACATTGTTACAGTTATCCATGCGGTTGTTAACTTCAGGTTAATCTACTGTAACATGGTCTGTACAGGTCTTTCCTTAGAGATGGTTCAGAATCTTTTGCTAATGTACAACACTGTTTGGCTTGTTAAACAGATATAAGCAGACGACCTCTGTGCTTCAATTTCTTTAAGAGCTTCCTTTTCTTTAGAGACATCATTCAATGTATAAACGACTTTCTGTAAAGCCCTAAATAGACTGGCACTAGCTTCCTCTTGAGGCACACACTACTCACAAACTATATTCTTGCCTCCAGCATTAGACAGTATATTATAGGAGGTTATTGATGTAAAGTCCTATGAGAAACTAATTATATTAATTTCAAAGATGCTAGAGTGTAAATGGTAATATGGAAGGAAATCTATCCTACAGCGATATGACAGGGTGACATTTTCAGATGTGTTCAATGTTACTCAATAATTTTGCCTCTGTTGAAGTTAGTGGGAGTTCTATAATGGATGGAATTGGAAGATTTTGAATACTGCTGAACACTTTGAAAATTCCACTTCAGAAAAAGAGTTTAGCTAAATATAAAGCTTTCTGACTTAATGCTGAAAATCAGTTTCAGTTTCAGTGGATTTCTCCAAAATGAAACACATCTTCCTGAAGTTAGAAAACAGATCACAAAATGCAGACTGTTGGTGAGCATGTACAATCAGCTTGTCTTGTGAAAGATAATATGTATGGATAAAATAAGTCTAAGATAATTATATTCCATTTAGGGTACTCATTTACTTCTCATAATTTATGCTACTTGTTTTCTTTTTGGACTTCACTCAGTTTCATTGTGAAATTATGTTGTACATGTTTCCCATGCACAATACTTTTCTGCTTATTTGAAGAAGTGGAAGACAATATATACATAGAAACTTTTTTTATTATTAAAAATATTAATACTACTTGGCATTTACATAGCATTTTACATAATCAAAGTACTGTACAATTATTAACTAATGAATCCTCATACTGTCTCCCCTGAGGAAAGTAATTAAATATTACTGTCCTAATTTTACAAATGAAAAGCCGAGCTACAGAGATTAAATTTTTTGTCCAAGACCATAGAGAGACATTGAATTTCAGTGGCAGAGTTATTTCAGATTCCGGCATCTACTTTCAAACCAGCTATAATAGTTGTCCTTTCTTTACAGAATTAATGCCTTTTAAGAAAAGAGAGTGGGGATTTTTTTCCTCTTAATAAACACTAGCTATTTCACTAAACTAATTTCACAGCAAAGTTTGCAAGCCTTCCAGTAAGCAAGAAGCTATAATAGTTGCAAATATGTGTTTCCACCTTCTTCCTCACTACCTAAAGGGTAGAACCAATCAGGAGTCAGGTTTTGAAAGAGTTACTTTTCCACTTTGAGTATATTTTCTTGAAAGGTGGAGCAAGACTCTTCTCAGTGGTGCCCAGTGATAGGACGAGAGGCAACGGGCACAAACTGAAACACAGACAGTTCCATCTGAACATAAGGAAAAACTTCTTTGCTGTGAGGGTAACAGAGCACTGGAACAGGTTGCCCGGGGAGGTTGTGGAGTCTCCATCCTTGGAGATATTCAGAACATGACTGGACATGGTCATGGGCATCCTGTTGTAGGTGACCCTGCTTGAGCAGGGGGTTGGACCAGAGGTTCTCCAGAGGTCCCTTCCAGCCCTGGCTATTCTGTGATTCTGTGAAATCTGTGCATCAGTTGTGATGAGCCGAATGAATTGCTGTACACCATTATATAGTGATTAGAGGAGGACAAAGCAGCAATGGAGATCCTGCTGGAGTTGTGATCTTAAAAGGGTCATATAGTGTTGTTTTCTTTCCCTTATCATGTTACTTGGAGTGAGTATCTCATTAGACACTGTCAATAGGAGTTTGAGCACCTCCCTTGTCTCCCTGATAAATCTGTTTTGGTATAACACGATCATACTGATTTGGTATCATTTTGTGACCCTTTTGCACTGCTATAATGAGAACAGTGATGGCAGAACACTGCAAAATGAAGACCTGGGGATTCAATAAGCCTGGGTTCAATTCAAGATTCTTCTTTGGACTCTTAGAGCTCAGGTCAGTTGCCCACACACGGAGCTCCAGTGCCAAGCACATGCTGTCAGGTCTCCAGCTGCCCCTCCAGAAGGATACTGGTCTCCCACATGTTCCTTGTCATATAAGCTAGTCCATTGAGATGTCTCACATACCCCAGGGTGCTTGAGATCGACACTAGATGCCTATATTTAGGCACCTGAGTTTAGCTGTCTCCTTCAGAGCAAACTGGATCACGCTCTGAGCTCCACTTTCAGTGAGTGACTCTGGTCCCACTGACACAGACTGGAGCCTAAAGAGTGATTCATCTCACTCTGAAATAGAAACCTGAAGCCAGGCACGTAAACATATGTGTTTAGTGCTATTTCAGATGCCCCAAGATACCTTGTATGGGGCTGCCGGTGCAATGCTCAAACTATAAGAAACCCATGATCCACCAAAAGGTCACACAGGGTCATACACAGGGTATGTTAGGGCATCTCAAACGGTACAAGATGTGACATTTAAGCAAATGAACAGTGCCAAAGATCTGCATTGACAATAAATAACCAGAGCTACCTGCTGCATGTTTAGTTACCTGCATGTAGACCTCTAACTTTGGGTTAAACTGAACCCTACCTCTCCAGTATGATATTTGGTAGGTCTCTCATATATTCTTACTCAGATCCAGGTTCAGAAAATTGAGATAATAATGCTTCCATACTTTTGTAGTTGTAGTTTTTGTATAAAGTCACTAATGTTCATGAAATATCCAAATAATGGGGAACACAAGTAGACAGATATGAATTAAAACTTTTATTGACAGGTTGTCATTATGAAATATTTCTCCTGGTTAGAGCAACACCAGAAGAGAGGAGAAAATCATTGCTGAACAAAGTAGTTAAATAGAATTTTTTAAAATAAAGAAACACAACAGCAGCAAATGTTTTATTAAAATTAGGAATATGCAATTAAGGCTCTGCAAAGAGTCCTAAATAATTTTTCTATAATAATCTAATGTTGCTTAAGGATTACGTTGATGAAGAAATTTCAACTTTTGATGTGAACAGTTCTTTTTAAAACTTTTGGAATTCTTATGATTATAGCATGAAAAGACCGATCTATTTGTGACAGCATCTGTGCTGTGTGTGACTCAGGAAAACTTTGTGTGTTTGATTTCAGAGTTGCTTTCATCAGAAGATGACTAATTGCTGTTTATTAATGGCAAATTCAGAATTCCCGAAGTGTGAATGTGTCCTTATACTTGCCAACCTCAAATTTACTATACAATGACCTATGCTATTTGTATAAGTCCGTAAAATTTATAAATTTGCAATTTGTAAATTTGTAAAATCTGTAAACTACTTAGTTTAATATGCACAAATCTGTGGCATTCTCATCTAGGAGGAATCCTCCATGATTTCACTGGAAATGTTTAGTGACATAATCTCAAAAGTCAAGAACATTGCTTTTTCTAGTAAATTAGAAATATTCTGTAGGCTGGTTTAGAACTCAAATCTAGATATTGCACAAGGACTCCTTTAAATAATGGAAAGTTTAATCATAATTTTCCATTTGCTGATGAGGATTTTTTATTTGGAAGGATCACATCCTCTTTTTTGGTTTCTTGGAAAGAATCTTTCCAAGAAAGCTTCCAAGAAAGAATGTTATTTCTTGGAAAGTTCTTTCTCAGACTTTCCGAGGTATGTGACCCAGATTTAGTTGGATCACATGTACCTAGGAAACATTATAGCATAAAGTTGAAGTTATATTAATAAATACATTAGTAATTTAATTTGATCTCTTTTACATGGAATCATGATAAGATATCATTGCTTTGCATCAATAGGAGCTGCAGAAGCATTTCTCTACAGAGCTAATTTCCCAGCATAACTAATATTTTATTTATTTTATCAGTCTTAAAAGGAGAAATGCCACCATTACTGTCATTGATTCTCTGATTAAGCTTAAGAATCAGGACTATATGTTGGAATGAATGCTTAGTAAGGCTGTTGTAAAGTTTATCTATATTGTTATTTTCATTTTTTATGGGAAATTCAGAGGTGATAGTTCAGCTAATTTGAATTTATAAAAGTAGAAGACACAATAAGATGAGATTTTTTTCTCTTGAACCTGATAACATTATGTCTAATCCCATATCTATTTACAGAGTTAACAGGAGATGGTTACATCAACTCTGCCTATCAATCTCAGACAGCAACTAAGAAAAGAATCAGCTAATTTTTAAAGTTATTCCTGCCAGTGAATTCTGATAATCTTTCAATCTCAGAGAATTTCATTCTCTGCAGATGAGGACAAGAGCTAAAACAAATCCATCATAACTTTGTGAACTGACGTATGAGCCCTGTGGTAGCTGACCCGTGGATTATACAGATAAGAGGACATAGATTATGTGAAGACAAAATAACTCATCTGAAAAAGATATATTGTTCTGATGTAAGAGAGAAATTCTGAGGCCTGGATTTAGTCCATTTAATATTAGGTATGCAACTGAAATGCTCACACTTGTAGGCTACTTGCCCCAGGCACCCTATATTTACAATGGAGATAGGCAATTCCAGAAAGTGATTCAGATCTTAGGTGGTAAGATAACAGGTACACAACATTAAAGCACTATATCAATAACCCCTTGAGATAATCAATTTTATGTATTCATTTACAATTAAAATCTCTGCTTTGAAGTTACTATCTCTATTTATTGCCCAAGTATTCATACACCAGGGAATTTAGTTGAAAAAATATTTATGAAAAATCAACAATGATGGAGATCCAAGCACAATGTTAAGAAGATGTAAATAAATCTCGAGCCAGACAGCAAATAAAATGAACGCTAATGTGCCCAGTAAATAAAAAGTCAGCTCAGGAACATAATGTCACATTAGCTGCAACTGAGCATCCAGATTCACTGGGAAGGAACCCATGGACTGCCCATGTGCCCTTACTGGCAAGCACCATTGCGCACCCAAAACTATGCAATAGCTGTAAAAGGTAGTGCTTTGAAGGAGAGCCTGCAGAAGATGATGCACTGAGAAAGAGGTAGTTTCTGTGCTTCGTTCTTTTGTTTTCTCTCTACTGACTATCACGCCAAGTATTAACTAGAACACCTCTCTTTATTCATGTTCTGTCATTTACAGTTAGCATTTCCTCCAGGAAGAACAATTACAGCACACAGTCACCTTTTTCATCTCCATCTTCATTTATCTCAGCAACTGTTTCTGATAATCCTCCATCAGCAGTTCTAAGAGACAGTTCAATATGCTGAGAAGGTACTTCTGTGGCAGATCATCATTCATTTTCACTGTTTTTCCTGAAAGTTCTGGACCTTCACATTTCCTCCAGCATTCTAGTTGCCTTTTTCACCTTCTCTGCAGAGTATTGTCTGAAAACAGTTGAATGGGAAGTTATTTTTCTACTCAGGAAAAAAAAAAGAAAAAAAAACCTATTAATTTCTGCTTCACAGAAAGCAAGAGGTGCAATCTTGCTTTCTTGCTCCTTGGCTTGTTCTGTACAAGTCATTCAGCATCTGTTCCTAGGATGGTGATCTGCCTTTAGCTTATCTAAAGCTGTATTTAGCTTGTCACAGATGCTACATGTCTCTATGTTCAAATAAGAGATTGAATGTGTAGACAGGAACCATTCCAAAATTAAATACTGCTGTCTTCAACCACTGTGCTAACCTGAATATCAAATAGTTGTCATCTACAACTTCCCTTTTCCCCATTTAAAACCAAACCCAAACTAAATATAATTAGCATACATTTAAGATTAAGTAATAACTTTAGAATACAAGTTCACTGTCTTGAACATTTATAAAACGCAGCTCAATGTTTTAAGCATTTATAAAATACGAAGTACACTAAGATTTCCCCAAGGAAACACTCAGAATCCAGAATCTTCTGTGAAGGGATCTATCTAGGTTCTCAGATGGATGAGTTTTAACTTTTAGTATTCTTAGAATTAAAATATTTGTCAAAATACTTGTTAAGAAAGAAGTCAGAAGGGAGCCATGAGTATCAGAACTTGGAGAGACTTTGCAACATTGGAATGATCCTGCTGCAAGAAAGCAAGGAGTTTGAAATAAATAATTTTCATTCTATTAAGAATGTTTCTCATTTTGATACAAACTCATTTTCATTAGACCTAAAACTTGAGCCTTGCTTCTCCTTAGAGAAGTATTCAGCCGAGTTTCACCTGATTAAATTAACTGCCACACAACCATACATACAACATATTTAACTGTAAACATTTTTAAATTGCATCCTCAAAAAATATTTTGTCTCAAGCAAGGAGCATCATATAAATAGTTAAATATAAACTACTGGAAACTACTTTTCAAGAGTGAAGCAGAGCTTTATTATTTGGCACGACATTGGTTTATTTTGTTGTGCAGATTATTTGTGCTTCTTGAATAAATTTGCTCTTCTTTTAAAGCTGCTATAGTGACTGACTGCTCTTTGAGGGCACTGACACATTGTAGCCTGAATGTCTAGGTATATGAGTAGTCAATATTCATATACTCTTGCCTTGTGCCTATTAGTTAGTTTATAGAAGAAGTTTTGAAGGTTAGAAGTTTAGAGTTTTGTAGAGATACCAGAAAAATGGGTGTCACTCCCTTCTTCTCTTAACAAAAAACAAAATAAGAGACTAGTCCCAGCAAAAGCATTAAGTGATTCTAACTATGTGATTGTAAATGCAGAGCTTGCCACAGATGGTTTGAAGGTTCAGCTTGGCTAAGACAAAAAGAATTCATGGAAACAAAATTCTCTAATGTTCATGCCTCCATTGGCAACTTGCTGAGAAGTAGAGTCCATCACTCAATTTTCAGTTACATACAAAAGCAAATTCACATAGTGATAATATTAAATAGACCTTGTAGAAAAAAGTTGACTTCCTGTTTTAGTTCACCTTCAAATCTTCACCTCGATAGTTGTGTAAATATTCTGTGTTAGTTTCAATGACTCAGACACAAATATGTCTAGATTTGATCACCTAGTACTGGAAAGATCCAGACTTCCTAAAATAAATGTCAATGGAAAGGCACATAAGAAAACCTCCAGAAGTCAATTTATTACATCCAAACCAGAGGGCCAGCTCCCAATTACCTGTGCAGGAAATGCTAGACACTTGCTTCCTTTCAGGATCCAGTACCTCAGTACTTGCCTAGGAAACAGAAAGTTCTCTACGCTCTCTGTCTTGAGAGGTCATTTTTATGCAGTACTAACACAGCTGTCTTTGACATTTTAGAAGAAATGATGGTACAGAAACAGTCCTGGAAGCAGAGTCCAGAAGTGTAGGACATCACTCTAATCGCTATACTGGAGTCAGGTTGTTTATTGCTACCTCTTTGGTCCCATGAACTTTACTTTCCTGGCAGCAGAGTGGCTCTGCCTCAACAGAAAATGTCAAATGTCATTCTGAATTACGGCATGATGCAGGGCTCTGGACCTGTAATGTGGTTTGAAACTGTCCTAAGCTGGGTGTGTCCAGAATACAAGTCTACCACTTCCTTGGGATGTGCACTAATTACTAGCATATCATGGAAGAGGCAGGCTCCAATGCTACTGAAGTCGATTGTGCTCTGGACCTCTTGTAACTGCGAGGGCTCATACGGAGCCTTGGTAGTTGTCCACCTGCAGTAAAATCACAACAGAGCTCTAAACTGGGATAACGATAGAGCATGTATTATCCTTGAATTGATATTTCTTACTGTATATAGCAGTCCAGAAAATTTTCATGGAAGCTGGAAGTAGGGAGGATGATCTCTGTCAGGAATCAAGGTGGATCTTAGGCTCACCTATTTTAGAGAGGACAATGAAGCACAGGGAGCTGATGTGCAGAGCTAACACTTCTAAAGCTGAATGTGTAAAGCTTCATCTCCACATACTCAATCTTTAGGTGCCAAAAGGGAGTGTCCTGATTTTTCAAAAGTTCTATTTGTCTGCTTCCAACTGTTAGAGCAAATAAGCCCTTAACATCCTACTTGGTCAATTCTCTATCTGATATGGGCTACTTCCAAAAAGCAAAGGAGCCTTACTCAAGCATATAAAACAATTTTCTATATTTTAAGTATTATTCTGTTATTAGTTAGTTGGAATGGAAATACACCATGAGCAAGTTTCAGCCCACTGTTACTGCTGTAACACTGGCAGTCAGCAAGATCTTCACCCTCCATAGCAATATTGCTGAGTGTATCATCACTTTTGGCATATCAGGGGGTGCACTCATGCAACTCAGCACATCAGAGATAAAGAGAAAATAAATTAAGCAGAATAATTGTTTCATCTTTGTCTAGGTTTAAGTGCAGGAAAGATTATATGAGGACAAAATGATTCTTCACATACTTTACTAAATCAGGTCTCACAATACTTTTCATACCTTCATACATTAGCAGAGTCAGTTGAAACCTTGTTTGAACCAGCTTTCTGATTTCTTCCATATAGGCTTCTCTTGACCTCAACCTAAAGCAAAACAGACAGTGCACTGGATCCTTGTGAGAGATAAGGATGTCATGAGAACTGTCACATCTTCATCAGATGGAAATTGGAAATCTCCCTATCTCATAATAAGAAAGTCAGTTGAGATCTGCCACCCAGAGCATTTCCAAATTCTGAAAATGACTCAAAGAAAATGCTACACAATCAAGTAGCTATGTAAAAGCAGAGTTAATCTTTATGGTTGCTTTCACTGATCAGCTGGCAGTGAAGGAAACCCTCTCAAAATATTCCCTAGACGTAGCACAATGCTTTTCAGATAAAGACCATCAGGGTTTAATTCATTTAGATTTATTCCAAGTAAGAAACAAAGTAGATAAAAGAGGACCTGAACACAATAGATTCATTTGCAGACAGAAGTTACACTCTAGAAAGAAATTTCATGACTATTAGATTTAAAAATTGTCGTTCATTTTTTTAGGTTATCTAATCAGCAAGGTAGTTGAACAAATATAAAAGGAATGTTTTAAATATGAGAAATAGCTCACAAAATTACCCACAATTAAGGGATGATGACATATCAATCAAGAGATCAAAAAGATATGAGGACAAAGACTTCCTTAAAACAAATGTTAATTTCAACAGTATTTCTCAACTGAATATTTAATCACAAAATTTTAAAGCAATTAGTGCTTTGTCACAGAACTTGTAGGTCATCACAAATAAAGTAATGTGAATTCATTGCGGTATTGTGTGAATAATGCGAGCAACTATGAAACAGAACAATCCATTGATTCAGACCTCATTCTGTTCTAATGTGGTTTTTATGTTAAAACCCCAAGCCTTGATGGGTATCCATTAGAACAAGTTTCTTTACCTCTGAAATAGTTGAGCCTCTTAGAATTGTATTTGTCTATCTTGTTTTAAGCACAAGAAGAGAAAAAAAAGAATCCTTTCAACAGATGGTGCCTGACATATGCGTTAAATGTAACAGGTGTATTAAAGCCCTGCTAATCAGAACAAGTTTTTCTCTCCAGTTAAGCATGGGCTGCATATGCATGTGTTTGTTTATCCTCTTATGGAGGACAAGAAAAGCATCAATATGTCGTTTGCCTGTTGTTAGATTCATACAGAGAAGTGTATGTTCTGAACACAGGACATTATCACAGTTGGACACAAAAGCCTATTGTTAATGATGCGAGAAAGGAAACAAAGAGAATATGTTTAGTTCATCAAAAAGACGAAAGTTTCCATGTGGTTAATGTGTTCTGTTTGTAACTGCTAAAACCAAACAAACTCAGAGAACATAACAAAACTGTAATAAAAATGAAACCTTTGGTGGAACCAGGTCAAAGATTAGGATTTTTATTGAATTTTCCTTCTCATTTAAACTCTGTATCAAAAGATCTCTGGAGCAGAGCAATATGAGTCCTTTCCCATTTGCAATTTTTTTTTAAATTAAACACTCAGTCTAGTTGTAATTTATATTACAGGAGACTAATAATTCCTCTTCTGTAAAAGAAAACTGAACTCAGCATGTCTTTATTTTCCATAAATTTTCTGCTGCCCTTTTCTAAAGGAAGAACTTTGAAAGTAGACTGCTATAAAATTATTAAATTAATCAAAAAGTAAAATTTAATATAGGCAGCTGAGGAAATCAGAAGTTTGTGCAATGGATCACTTTTGATTTTTTGCCTAACTTCCAAAAGACATAAAACATATGAATGTGCCATCTGCCTTTATGGCAACTTCCAATCCAAATTATTTTTCAGTATATTGATCAATTTCAAATAAATTTGATAGACAAATAGAGAGAAAATTCCAAGAAGTTTCTGAAAATACATGTCTGAAGAGGGAAGAGTGAGGCTCATATTAGTGACCTCGTTGAGTTTAAGGCTCCAGTGTGAGCTAGCTATATTAATAGTTACCTGCAACAGCTATGGGTCATCAGCATAGTCAGTTCTAACACTTATGGAACTATTTGTTTCTATCAAGTGCTTTTTGCCTTTTGCACTTATCAGGTTCTTTTGTTTCAGAATCTATTAGAGGAAAAGAAAATTACATGACAGATCTCTCACAACTATATCTCATGCTCCCAGAGGAAGTACATTTATTTCTTTGTTTTCAATGAAATTGCATGAATATAAACAAGTATACAATCTAGACTACAATTTTCAGTGGATCTTGATAAGCTTTTTAATGAAGCTTTACTGTTTTTTTAAAGGAGTTTTGCCTTTATGTAGAGACATGTTGCAATAAACTAAGGAGACAACATCCAGATTTCTTTGTTATGTGGGTATTAGGCTCCATGCATCTCTTTAGGACTCAAAGTTCACTTTGGTATGTGACTGCCATGTGAGTGAGAAGAAAATGCATACATATTCTACTCTTTTTTCAGCATCAGAATTTGAGTAATGGTTTGGAAGAAACCAATATGTGAAGATTTAGTATGGAAAAGCTAATCAGATAGGTGCAGATTTCTTTTAGATATATGTATGTGTTTAAAATGTCATCCTTATTTCATCTGCAATAAGTCTTTTCAAATTTCTTGTCTTTATTTCTTATTTCTAAGAAAAATCCAACTCCAGCAACTGAGCCTCACATGCATTTTCTAGGAAGTAATTATGCGAAGCCCACACTGCAAAAAGTTTACTCTTATGTGTAGCTAGTGCCATTACTATGAGTATTACCTAACTAATCTTAACATGTGTGCCTGTGAAAAATGAGACCCAAATTAGGGAATAGCTAATCAGGCAGTGATGTGCCTGAGAACTGGTACTAGTGTACAGATCACCTTCCTGCTGCTTCCTCAGCTTTCTGGACTTTTGTTGCTACACATATGTAAAATACAGGGGTTGAAGCTGTCGGAAGAAAGTATCTCAGAGACCCACCAATGTCAGTAGGGATGTCTATGGATAGCTGTTAGTGACACCTGGCCATCTTTGTCACAGTGGTTAGCTGAGCGTCATTACAATGTGCAAATAAAGGAAATGTTATGACTTCATGTCTTAAAAAAAAGAATATCTTTATATACATTTTAAAATGTTTAAGGGACAAATCCGAATTATGAAATGCAAATTATAAGTAGATGATACCTGTTAGGATAACCAATACTTTGTTTTATGGGTATTATTATTTCAAAGTGGAAATTCAGAAGTATTGGGAACCAGACTGTTTAAAGTCCTCCCATATCTCAGACAGATATTATATTCAAAAAATGCTAAGCCCTCTAATGCCTGTATTCAATAGATATTTCCTTTCTTCCTCTGAAAATTTCCTTGCAGCTAATATTAGATATCCATTCCTTTCTGAAGTGCCTGTTCCAGGAGAATGGCCAAGAGTGTCCCATTAAAACTCATCTCTGAGGCAAATTTAGACAGACAGCCAACTCCTGTTAGTGCAGTCTCCTAGCATTTACAAACAGCACGAATTTTGTTGGTCCTACCTACCTTTGCACAATGGTCAGGTAGTTCGGATAGTTCTTGAGAAAGAAATAAGCCTACAGCTTAGTGCACCAAGGCAGATGAAGTACCCACTTATCACAACCCAAGAGTGTCAGCAGATCAGCTGAGAGCCCCCCTGCTTGGACCAGAGCCTCTATGCAATAGTGCCCTTGTGACGAGGGAGGCAGTTAGACACCTTCTCTAGCAGTTTTAGAGCTTAACTTGGAAGAGTAGTAATTGAGTTTTCATATATAGCTCCCTGGAATGATAAGACACTTATATTAAATTTCTGTTGGATAAGAAGTCCTGAGAGCAAAGACCAGAACCTTATCATTGCCTCTCATTTTCTGTCCACAAGAAACACCTGTTTGAAATGTAAATGTAGCAGACTTGCTCAAAGCAAACCATTCTGAAGATCAGCAAATTATGACCCTATCGAAGTACTTGGGATGACTCCCTCGATTTCAGTAGAACCACAGCTTGCTTTGTTCTCTAATTGCAGCCAGAAAGATGCAGACAGCAATGGTTGCATGCATGATGCTATATTCACAAACACAACTGCCAGTTTATGCAGTGGTAAATAAAACTGAGATAGGGTAACCGGTCATGTTTTTCCTACCCTTATTCTCACATATTTTATCTTTGACATGTATTAAAAAAACATAAATATTCTATTTTCATTTGGATCCATTTATTAACATAATTCAATAGTTCACTGATCTTTTTTTTTTTTATCTCAGACACACTTATTGTGTGTCAATTACAATTCTGGATTGAATTAAAAATCTATTCTGCTGTACTGACCATTAATTTACTTTGGATATGTGATTGAATTATTTTGTAAAAGAGTTAAAATATGACAAATACAGCAGATCCATGTGTTATCAACATATGCAGGCAATTTCCTTCACACTGCATTTTCCCAAGTTTTAACTTTGCTATAGTCTTAAATAATATAAGAGGTGCAATGATTTCTATTATCACAAACAACAGAAGGGTACTGATAAGACATCTTGCTGTACAATGACATACTATATTAGAGAGGTGTCATGTTTTTGTATTCAGATGTAATTCAGTCAGTATCTGAGACCACATTTTTTCCCTTTCTTTCCAACTTCCCTTCAAACTAGATACACTGTAATGTAAGATGTGCCTTGTATTTAAATTTCAGCACTTGTACAGTATCTTCTAGCTAATTGTGTGAGCTGCACAGTGTGATAACTTCAAAGACAAGTGTGGAATGAGGTCAGACAATATTAAAATTTGTAAATTGTTTTTCAAGATCATAGGTCCAAAAAGTAAACTGGAAATAGCTGCCTTCAAATATGTTATATATCCCATCTGCTAAATAGAACTGGCAGCAAGAATAGACTGATTCAAGCAAATAAGAATCTTTCTTAAAACTCATGCTAACAGTGTTTTCAGCTTCTACCCAGAAATTCTGGGACTGGGAGGTCCCAGAATAGATATGCTTTTTCTGGGAGGTTCTAATCATTTCCTGTCCTCACTGAAATGTTTGAAACAACTATGATTTCAATACATAAAAACCAAAACACCAGCTAGGGTCACCTTTTCAAAAATATATGCCATTTAAATAATCAGTATTGTCATTCATTTTCCCACACACCTGTGAGGCTGCCCAGTAAGAACATTTCGCTTTAGTCACTCATTCTTTAAATGCTCTATGTGCAGGAAATCTGAACTACAGTCATGAACATTTGCCTATGGAAATCTACAACTGCAAACAGCATTGGAAGATCTTTTACAGTTTCTTTTCTCATCCAATATTGAATGCCCGTGTAAACAATATTAGTAGAGTAGTAGTGTATTGTAGTGGCTGTCCAATGTTTTGATTTGTGTACAAATACAAATTTATGTAGCTCTCATTCCTTTGAGGAAGGCAAGATGGGGTAGAAAGGGATGGGGTAGGATCTGGGAATAAATGACTACCTCTGCAATATCTGTAAAGGAGTGGTCTGAAGACTGTCCTTCAGTCTAGACTTCTGTGCCTTCTATTTTCCAGACTTCTGCATATGGCTCCACCACTGCCGGAGCATCCCTTGCAGAACATATAAGCACAGGTCTTGCAGGCTCAAGACAGCCTCGGCAGGGGAGGGCAATTGGCCAGCGGCAATCTCCAGGCTGTCCACATGGCAGGAGGTGAAGGAAACGCAACGCATGCTCTGCTTGCAGCTGCAGTACAAACATGGTAAGAACAGCTCCAGGACAGACTTTTAAACCCAGGGTCCTAGCTCGTGTAAGACAAGGTTTTCTTTCTCCTGCTGTAGATTGCCTTCTCTCTTCTTAGCCAGCAGGAGGGAACAAGGGACCCCTGAGGGCCTTGCAGGCAGTTCTGGATACCTTTTGAAGCTAGAACAGATCAAGGATAACCTCGGGGTTGCCCTCACCTCTACAGCTCCTCATGGGCTACAGCAAGGAGGGTGGTCTCCTGCTGCTTACACCCCAGTGGTGGGTTTCCAGGGAAAAGCCTCTCCATCCCTGCCTAAACCTGGAGTCTGTAAATAGGATTCATCCTCTTCTCTCTCTTTTTCAGTTCTGTCTTTTGTCAAGAGATTATGATGACTGTGGATGAAGAGCGAGTTGAGAGCTTATGGGTAAGGATTAAAGGGCAGGCTAGCATGGGGGACACTGTTGTGGGTGTTTACTACAGGCCACCTGATCAGGAAGAGGAAGTCG
>NW_020450745.1:86265-374771 GCF_003343035.1 Apteryx rowi
AACACAGGCAGTTCCATCTGAACATGAGGAAAAACTTTTTCACTGTGAGGGTGACAGAGCACTGGAACAGGTTGCCCAGAGAGGTGGTGGAGTCTCCTTCTCTGGAGATATTCAAAACCCGCCTGGATGCGATCCTGTGCAATGTGCTCTAGGTGACCCTGCTTGAGCAGGGGGATTGGACTAGATGATCTCCAGAGGTCCCTTCCAACCTCAGCGATTCTGTGATTCTGTGATTTAGGACTGTCTTTTAATTCTAAAGATTGGGATGGATGGTGCTCTGCCTTCTCCTCTTTAAACTACTTCTTTTCTTGCTACAAAAAGGGTAAGGAAGAGGTGATCCACAACTAGCTATGACTGTTATAACAAGATATAGCATTTATTATTTCAAGTAATGCACAGAATATATTAAAAAAATAGAAGTCAGCTCATACATATATGCAGTAAATATTTATGACGATTGCCTTAAAAACTCTTTTCTTGCATATTTTTCTATGAAGCTTGGTCGTACAGGTCTATTGTGTGCTTCTCTCCAGAAGTCATATTGAATCTAATATTTAGAAGTTTTTTCCTTTTATCAGTTGTTCTAGAGGTAGGACACATGCTATTCTAAGTGAAAATAGCACTTATTTTAGCTCTAATTTGTCACAAGTGAGCAAAGGAAGCTTGGAAAATATTGAACACTACATTATTCAGATCAATTCAGTTATGTTCTCATAAAACTAAAGCAAAACACCTGTGGATTTTAGTAAAAAAAAAAAAATCACACCACAAGTCTGCTTCTTATTCAAATGAAAAATTATTATTTCTAAGCTTTGCTGGATATCTCTTATGCATGGTTTTGTGTATTTCAAAGACTACTTAAAATAAAAAACAGTCTTAGCTGTTTAAGTAGTTCTTGATCATAACTGTGATGAATTTTAAACTAGTTTAGTTTAGATCTAACGCAATACATCAATATTCTTCTATTACAATAGGAAATAAGTGTTATCCAATCATAGTTGTAATTTTTTTTTTATTTGAGCCCACAATTTCAACAAGAACATTACTAATTTATAACAGACCTTCAGAGCTTGTTAGGAAATAGCAGGGCAACAACCTAAACAAGTATGCAATCAAGGGCCATTTTGTACACTTAATAATATCAATAATATGGTGTAATAAATATGGTTCTTTCCTTTAGCATTACCATAGTCAGAGGAAACAGCATGAATGAAATGGCCTTTCTCATTTTACTGTTTGCATTCCTGAGCAGGAGGCCAAGATAAACTAAGCCAGGGAGGTGAAGCTGCCCTAGGTAAGGAGGTTGTCAGTGGTGGACCTCAGTGCTCTCCTGTCACACTCTGAGCAGGGGAGAGCTTGTGACTGTGAGGGTGGCTTCACAGGAGGATGTGGCTCACCTCAGTTTCTGCTGTAAAGATTTGCTGGTACTTCATCACTTTCTTGACATATTTTGACCAATTTGACTTCAAAGTGTAGTTCCAGTCTTGAAAAGCAGCTCTGTAGAAACAGCATCATAATGTTCTGCATTTATTGTCTTTGAATAGGTTCCAAATTGGCTGCTCATTTTAACAGGGAGAAAAACAAGAATTTTCTCAGCTTTTAGTCGTGCAAATTCAATCTGATTTCAAAAGTCAAGCCAGATAACATTACTTTTCCTCAGTAAAAGCCACAAAGAATGATTATATCTTTTTTGTTCCAAACATTTGCCCATCTTGATAAAATTACATTCATATGACTGCTTGGTCACTTAATAAACACTAGGGAAATAATTTTTGATTTCCCAGGTAGTAACAGGTTACACATCAGCTGTTTGAGAGGAGTTAGTTCTACAGGGCTAGCAGGAATAAAAGGTGTTAGACACTTATTTTATTCACTGAACAGAGCAGAAGTGACTTGGTATGAACATGGGGAGAAGACATGTTGTTTTATACTGTTCAGAGTAAAACTGTTCTTTAAAATACACACTGGGCAGAAAACAGCTTGTGAGAAGTCCTGCAGTTATTTTGCACGTGGAATAGAATTTTTTTAATAGGAGTTTTGAGTCCTGAGCAGTTGGAACTGGAGTCAGTCAGGGCTGATAATGCTTGCAATTTGATTTTAATGTATACTTTGTGATATTTCTTGAAGTCTTAGCTGCTGAAACAAAACATATGCAAGATAATGTTGGTTGTCTTTAAAAAAAATTGACACTCCTCAACTTGCACAGAAAATCTTGAAAATATAAGTGCACCCCATGGGACTTGAGGCTGGAGGTGGGGAATGAGAAGTGTTTTTCATTTTAAACTGTGTGATTCATGAAGTATTCTATTAATTTGAGGAACTACCTCATGATTTTTAATATTTAAGACTGGCCCTCTTCTTCCTTAGTGCAGGAGAGATGGACAGGTTTTGCTGAGGCAGTGAGGATTCCCAGGAAAGCCAAGCTGTGGCTGAAACAGCTGTTGACACAGATCTTTGAGCTGAAGTCATCCCTGTTTTATTGATGAGAGTTGCCAAAAGGCACCAAAAAGGGTTCTAAAGCTCTGTTTTATTAAAGTACAAATAATAGCCCAGAATAAAATGGTGCTATGAACAGAGAAAAATTAGATCTGTTAGGTGACACGTTAAACAAACACTTAAAAATCTATCTCCCCCAGACAGTATGTTTTCTGTGGGTGAGTCCTTTTCTCTTACTTTCCCATCCAAAAACTTTCAGTAGCTTTCTGGATTGAAGTAACTCTTTGTGTTTTTTTCTGGACTCCAGAAACTTCTCCTCTCCTTTGCCATGGTGTGTGTTTGCTCCTGATGCCAGAGGGCCCCCTTGGCCCCTCCGGCGCCTGTTGTGGGCGCTGTGCTCCCACACTTGCTGGGGCAGTGTGGAAGAATGGTTAAGTGAAAAGGGGCATGATCTCTTAGAAGTGAGCAATCCTGTCTTCACGATGGAGGGAGGATCCCGCGGCTATGTGAACTGTCCTTGAGCATTCCTAGACCATTACAGAAGGGGAAGGCAAGTAGTGGTAAACAAGTAAAGGAGGGGGCTGACAAGCCCCTCCACGTGAACAGCAACTTTGCACCAATCGTGTATTCGCTTTAGGCGCGTGAACAGAGACTGTAAACCAATCATACAGCTATTGCTAGTGCATGCTTATTGCCTGTCTATATATACTCTGTGTAAGCTCTAATAAAGGGAGAACGATCAAACTCATATTGAGACTCATCGTTACTCCAGGTCTGTCTCACACTCCGACAGGGCAGCTTCTCCATGCTGATGTGCTCTTCTGGGCTTGTGGAGCAAGCTCCCTGCTCTGCTCTAGAGGAGCTATTGTGCAGTATAAGCAGAAATCCTGCTTTCCGACTTTCCTCTTTAATAGTATTTTTCTTGCATGGTAGTCCACCCACAAGTTAAATATATCATAAAATACATTGAACGGAATAAAACCCAAAACAACACCAAGCACTTGAGCATGAGAATCTCTTTATATTTTCCCAGCCTAGGGCGGAGCAGTAGAGGCCCGACCTTGCTTGGCTTATACTATAGATAAGACCAACACTTTCTCTCTTGTCTATGTTACTAGAGCAGAACAAGTACATGTTAGGTACTTGATGGTAAAACCACTTGATTACTGTTACCCAATCCAGAATATTCTTTCTGGCTTTAGTACTATTCCAGAAGATGGGCTCTTCTGGGCAAAAGCCCTCTTGCTGCATTCAAAAAAACATTTTATTGTTTGAGCTGGTCACAGTGTCATGCTTCATTCATTTGGGAACGTTACTACAGCAGGGAGTCTGAGAAAAAAACCATCTTGCTTTGCCTCTTTTTTTAAATCTCCCCCCAAAATCAGTTTTTTCAGGTATAAAGGTGCAACATTTCTGCAAATGGTAAGTCTCAACCAATGGACACAGATAAGCCATTTTTTTCCTCTGATAAAAAGGAAAAATATCACCTAAAGAAACATGTTTTTCCCAAGCTGAATGTTTGGAATACAAAACTATTTCCACAGAAGAGCAGTCCCAACTTAACACTGGCTACATTTGAACACCTCTACAACTGACCTGTCCTTTCCAGACCTCATACCTTAGTGCATTTGATCAAGTATTAAGTAAAAAGAATGCATATTATATGCCCAGTGCTTCAAAGTACCTATCATTACTAAAATAAAAAAACATACCTATCAAAAAAACCTTATTTATACTTTTTGACATTAATTATTCTAATGCAAATTATTATACCAATTATTATGTAAATTATATGCAATTTGCAATGATTGCAATGAAAATGAAAGGTAAGAGCACATTAGCATCCTATTAGTAATACATTAGATGATAATGTGGGTTAATCCTGAGAGTTTTGGACTTCTTTGCATTAAAAAGTGTAAAGAAAGAATTCTGTGCTAGGATTTTTAGAAAAGTATATGAATTAATATGTTATTTGTTTTGATTTTTGTTATCAATTTGATTTATTTTCAAATTAATTCCACAACACATGGGTAACGGTAATCCCTATCATCTAGTGCAGAATTACTTCTATCTTTTATGCAATGGCTGTCAGTATTTGATAAGCCTCAGCTGTGAAGTATAAATCTTCAGCTGCTTCTAAACTTTTTCAAACTTTAAATCTATGTTTCTGGGAAGGAACTTACAATGGTGTTTCAAACTAAGAGACTTTCTTGTCATGCTCAAAGACTGCAGACCTGGTGTTTCAAACTCATTTCCAGTTTGCAAGACAAAATTAAATGTGGTAAATGGCTTGAGAGATTTTATACTTGTGATAAACATATATGATTGAACTATATAAAATGTCTGGGGTTCTCCAATAAAGCTTTTATGCCCAAACTATGAATGCAAAATGTTTCCTAATTTCTAAACTATCATAATAATTAGGCAATGTTGCTCTTTATTAGTATATTTTATCTCATATTAGTTTGCTTGCAAAAATAAGCTTTAAAAATGAAAGAAAATTAACCCTTGTAGGATTCTGCTACAAAACAAGTAAATGAATACATCTTACAGATACGTTTGCTTCAATGCAAAGTGAAGATGACATTGTCTCCCCATTTCAATATAGTTTAGAAACATTTTGTTTGTGGGGAGAATGATATAGCAAAAGTAATGTAGAACCAAATACTTCCTAAGTATCTGTATTTTGAATGCCATAATGTAGGCACAACACAAAATAGTAAACATAGACTCCTAATCACCATTGCACTGCGCCTCCCCACACAAATCCCTATTATTGCCTCTGGCTCTGTTCTCCACTAATAATTTATTCAAGGATAGTAATAAGGCTATAATTGAGTCATTGCTGATATGACATAAACAAAGTTGCTGCTCATATTTGTTTTTTGATCCTTCAGCTGCAGCATCATCAGTACTTGGCTTTGATTTTGCCCTACTTTTGTCAAATATAGGTCTGGTTAACACCTTATCATTTTACTAAGTGAAGTTTAAATGCTTTCTTAAAACTGTTTTGCTGACCTATGGCTTCAGTCTGTGCCTTTTTCATTAATAATATTTATTCAAGGTTTATAGTACTGTAGGAAATAAAGCCAGAATGGAACGTAAGAGATTGCTAGTCATCTTTTTCCAAGGCAAGTCACCCATAGTTGTCATGTCATGCTGGACAGATGCCTGTCTGTCATTAGCTCTTGAAAACTGCCATCTGAAAGTTCACAAACTCCTTGGTGAATCAGTCTTTTGAGTAGAAAATCTTTCTAAAAACTAATCTAAATCTCTCTTGTCACCAATTACTTCCTCTCCTTTTCTCACAGATATAAAGAGCAGACTACTCCCTACTTGTCACAGCTTCTCACATATTTGGGGAAAGTCATTCTATGTCCTCTCAATTTTCTCTTGTAGAAAAAATAATAAAAGTTTCTTCAAACTTTCCTTAGAAGTTGCATTTTTGGACCACTACTCATTCTTCTTGATCTGCCCTGGACTTTCTCTCAAATTAATGCAAGTCTGCCTGGAGGAATGGTGCCCCAAATACGATTTCAGCTACCAGTGCTGACTAATAGAGAAAGTTCACTTTGTATAGAGTATACTCTTGTTTATGTATCACAGACTGACTTTTACCTTTTTTGCAATAACATGATGCTGTTGACTGTAATGTTCACAGAGTAACCCATATCCTTTTCTGCAAAACAGCTACTCAGCAATTTTTCATACTCTTGCATTTGCAAGGTTGATTGTTCTTCCTAAGCATGGACTTTGCACATCTCCTTACGCTTGACTTTCATTTCGTTCCTTCAGGCCATTTATACATCTAATCCTGTTGTCCACCAGTGCTCTGATGAGTTATTAGAAAGCATATGGTAGGTAAGCAAGCTATAGCATAGAAAGCAGAAATGAGAAATGTTGACTTCTTTGCTTCTTGCAAAATGTTGCAATATGGATAAAGTATAGCAACCTGACAGAGTTGCTCAGTGTAGAGTGGAAGAGGAAGGAAGGGTTTGAAGTATGTAGAGATGGTGTAGCCTGCATGCACGTGGCTTGATGGTTAGCCCAAGAGCTGTTTTAAGTACTATGTTTCATATTATTGACAGAATGTTAGGTGTGAAATTAAGGACTCATAATCATACCTTTCAAGTGCAGCTGTTCCTGGTCCAAAGGAACCGGGCTGCGTACACAAAACTCATGAATACAAAATCTCACTTCAGCCAACACAGACTGATTGTGTCTGCTGCCTAAAGCTACACAGAAAAGCCATATTCTGGCCTGGAATGTTCTGTCCTGGAAGAAAGCTGAGGAAATCCCCTCATGCCATCAGTGGAACGGTTCATTCCCCTTCTGCAAGTCCAGCATGTGAACACACAGAAGGCTAATCAAGTCTAGTGCAGATAGAACGTGAAGCAGGGGGAAGTATCTTTTCCATTAAATAAGTTGCCAAGACTATCTAATGTTTGATATAGTAAAATCAGAAGTATCAACAAAAATAGTCTTTCCTAAGCAGGTCCTCTTTATTCCAAAGGAGCACTGTCTTGGAGAGGAGGAAAAGGAGAAACTAATAAATATAGGAAGACCATCTTCATAAGTCCTTTATCCTTCAAATGACATCAAAAAGAGAAGCTAGAAATCATGTGCAAATAATTCCACCTGAGAATGACATGTAGTTCTCAGACACTCTCTCTTAAAATATTGTCCCCTTTAATTCATTTCCAGACTACATCAAGTCAGATGTGCAGAAAGGAGTGGAGGATCCTGTCAGGACATGTTTTTTTCATTCTGTTCCCTTAAACTCATGAGGTGAAATCTTGGGTCTGCTGAAAGCAAAGGAAGATTTGCAGTAGATTTCAGCAGAAGCAGATAGGCTGAGCTGTGCTGTCGGCAGTCCTGTGCCCTGTCCTGGCTCTGCTGACCCCCAAAACTGTCGCCCCCTGTATGGCTTCTGTGTGTTACAGACAACAGACACAATCAGTCCTGTCAAGCAAACTCAACAGGTGTGCCCACTTTTGGGATTTCTAATCTTCAGCAACAGAAGTACATGTCTCTCACAACTTGCTCTAAACTAGTTCTATTTGAAAATGATGTCATATACTATTATTTGTTTACTTATTTTGTTTGGATATGGCAATGCTCAGACTGAAGTGTAAATGAAGCTGCTGCCTCAGACTGTATGAGTTTATGGTTTCAGGCTTGTGGAGATCAAAAACCTATTTTACTTCTGGGAGCAGAAAGCCTCTGCAGTGGCTGAGACTCCTGACAATGTTTAACATTCAACAAGGTTTTGTAAGTTTTTGCAAAACAGAGGTATGAGCTAAAACAAAGGAAAGGAGTACAAGGTACAAGAATAAAGACTGGATGATTAAAGAACTGATAAGATTTTATGGATAACAAATTGGACAGATGTCCTATTCTATAATGATCTCTTTTCAGACCTTAACAACAACAGCTTCCCTTTTGTTTTTGTGGCCTTTCTGTAGTAGTTCAGCAGTGCTATTTACTCACTTCCATTCACAGAGATGGTAACTGTGTCCAGCCTGAGGTGTTAGGGCAGGTTCAGGCTTCATTTGCCGCCCTTTGTATCTTCTTTCACAGATTACAAAGAGCTGCCTCAGAGTATGATTTTGGCATTTCTTTACCTATATGACCTACATTTATCTTTTGGTCTTGCAGTGAATATTGAAGACAACATCCGTAATAGTCTTTTTTTGAAATGAGGGATCAAAAAAAGGTGTGACATTCTGAGCTGGAAAACATCCTCTAAGGTGGTTTTCTACAGAGTCAGAGTATAGTTAACATTTTAAAGGTTCTTAGAAAATAAACTTTGAATGATGTCTTGAATGGACAAAATGCTTCAAACACAAGCACAGCTTGCAAACAATTCAAAGCTAAAATATATTCACATAAGGACTGAAATATTCTGAATGGTGAATGAATTCCTACCAGGAGTTTATTGACAGCAGATAAGATAAAAATTATCTAAATAAATTGTAGCACATCATTTATGCTGATTTAGCTTGTCATAGAAATCAAATATTTGAGAGTGCTGGCATTTTTCAGTAGGAATAAGTGCTATATTGAAAAATTATTGGTGTTTCTTTACTTCACATTTAATTGCAAGTTAAATGACAAAGAGAAATAAGGCTTAATGTCGATATTGCGTTTTGTTGTATTAACACATTCATCTGTCATCACAGCCCACCTTTGAAGTTTCAGGAAGCAAATATGTGTGAAAAATTCAGATCTGTTTGGAAGGTAAATGTATTTGAAGTTTGTTTTCTTATAATTTATTTTACACTGTTTGATAGCTTCATGTCAAATTAAGCCTCTGGAAGTCTCTAATGCTGTGTAACATCTCACAAGTAATGAACTGTATCACAATTCCTAATGTGGTCCTGACTGATTCATAATGTTGCTTCCTTTCTAGCAATTTTGAAATGTCTATTTAGTAAAAGATTCATAGGATGGTGATATTTATCCTCAGAGAAACATGATATAGGTTAATAGAATTTATTGTATATAGCTGCTATGGGTTAGACTTCAGGGTATTTGCTTCAGCTTACGTATGATTTAAGATCTGATGTTAGTGGACTTGCTAGTCAGCAGAATAGGGTGGTGGTATTAAAAGAATAATGGATGGCATTTAGTACACATTTTCAGTTTGTTGGTCCTATGTTCTGTCACAGCAAGCACAGAAAACTGCCTTTATGCTAATGTGGCTCTGTATCTTAGATTAAAATCTCAGCTAAACTTTAATAGTTGCATCATTCAAAATAGAATTCTGTCAATTAATTTGACAAAGTAAAGAAAAAATAATTGGTTTAATATTTTTCAACACAGATTTCTTGCTGCTGCTGATAGAATCAAATGACACTTAAGGTATTATTAAAACTGAGTTTAACAAAGATGATGATTTGTTCAGTGCCAGCATGAAAATAAGCAATCTATACTTTTCTTTCCACAAAGAAAACGCTTAGAAATATGTTTGCTTATAGGCCATCTGTTAAATAAAATTGCATTTGGCACTGTATATGCCAAAAATTACATTTACAAGCTGATTGCACCCAAAAATAAAAAAAAGCTCCCCAGCCCCCCCCAATCAATATTTCATATATAGTGTGTTACAAGGGAGACTTCACTGTGATTTCTCTTTATTCTTCACTAGATTTTTCTCCTGTTCTATTTCCTGTTCATTTCCTATTATACCAATTTCTTACGACTTCCTCCTTGATCCTTTTGTAGCTTGGCGAGGATTGCGTTTTACTGGCCCCCCCTTCTATATGCCTGTGGGAGCACGAGTGTGACCCCTTTCTCCCCCTCCCCACGCTGCCCCGCTCGAGACCGCTGTTGTAGCTGGGACCACGCGTGATTTGCAATCTGCAGTTCCATGGTTCAGCCCCAGGAGGAGATTCCCCTGGGTAACCCTCATTTCCATTCAGTCAAAGCCTTTTACACAGCTGCTCCTTCTGACTTTCTTCCACTGCCATTTTCAGTCCTTTTCAGTGCCATCCTTTGTGCATGAATGAGGCTTTCTACTGTTTGCTTTTTGAGTCCTTCAAGACTCTCCTAACACATTTTTTTCACTCCCCACTTCCCAGACTGCTGAGAGATTCTTACATTATTTCAATTCAGAACAGTAGCCACTTGCACTGTTCTTAGACTGCATTGTGTGCTTCCTAGAGCATGGACAAATTGCATACTTTCCAGAAGTACTTTGTTTCAGGTTTTATTGCATTTGCAAGCCCATTCAGTAAAGTGCTGGACTTTATCATCATGCTAGACTCTTTTTCCCCTCTTCTCTCAGTGTTTAGAGTTCTGCAGGCTCTCTAGTGGGAGATGCTGGAACAAACTGATAAATTAAGTTGTAAGTTCCCAGGACTGAGTGCTCTGCAGGGTTTTGAAAAAGCTAAGGACTAAATACTGGCCTAATAAGGAAAATGTTCAAAAAGCTAATTAAAGCCAGCTACCATCATGTGGAACTGGAAAGCAGCAAATGTCTCTGTATCTTGAAACCCTGTGGATGCCATCCAGGATAGAGCAGATCACTAAACCATACTTTGGAATCGGTTAAGTTGGTTGAAATAAATAAAAAGACTAATTAACAGCCACCTGCTGGAAAAACATGATACAGGTGGAACAAAAATCAGTCGGTGCTTTTTCCTGCATACTCAAATCGGAGCACTTCCATAAAAAAACTGATGAATCTGAGAATCTGTTTCTTTGAGATTGTCAATACGTTTATCGAAAATGAACCGGGCATTTAAAATCTCTCCACACATTAAGGATATCAAAAAAAGTTAAGGTAATCTACCCTGCAAGTGTCAGACCGATGCACATTGGCACAAAGCTGTTCCAATGTCTTCCCATTGGCTGCTACTGCTAGATTAAATCATGTTCAGGTACGCTTCCATGTGCTGGAGTTATATGTGTGGCTGCTACGAAATGAAGTTGAGATGTTATATAATAAGAGACAAAGTACAGCCCTGAAATAGTTTAAAGAAAGAAGACCATAAGCCAATTTTCAACATTTAAATTTTAAGACACAGTCTGATACCTTCTCAGGTTTTGCTAAGGCCTGAAACTTTTTTTTTCTTTTCTTTTTTTTTTTACAATTGATGTTTCCCAGTTAAACATTGTGCTGCTGACCAGGAGTGTTTCGGATCACATTTTTAAGTAAACTAACTCAGATGGTGTTTTCAGATCTCCTCATTCTACTTTTTCCGACCTCAGCAGAGCCAGGAATGCTCAAGCTTGGACCTGCAGGAGCCCATCTATGCTGAAGCCTGACTGAAATCCAGCAATTAGCATTGCTCCACCTATTTAGCCTGGGTGGTTTGATGGAATAGGAGTGTTATTAAATCACTAAAACACAAACAGGACCAGGCTCCCACAAAATAAAATTACAGCTGTTCTTTCAAAGAAACAGTGATAATCCCAGGGCCTCAAAAGCTGCAGAAGCTGCCTGCCCCCAGGAAGGAACTCAGCTTCACTTGTCAGCTCAGGTTGAATTGATTCAAACATACAACTCCTGCCTCCCAGGTTAGTCTCTTAAACACCAGCCTACAGATCAGTCAGTGGAGAGGTGGTTTTTTTACCTACCTCATGAAGGTGTGTACTCATTGTGCAGGAACTCGGGATCTTTAGGCCATAAAAAGGAAACTCAGGAGAAGGCAAGGCTGCAAAGGAGAAGTTACAACATGCATTCGAGGGAGCACATTGAAGGTTTTCTGGCTTCTCTGTATGCCTCAGCTTGCTTATTTGTTTTTCATTAAAAAAAGAAAAAGTACCACAAAAGATGGGAGGTGGCCTGGGAGCAGGAATCAAAACCTGGGACTCTGCCATGCCCAAAGAGCACCCCAGTTGTTGACATCCTATCCCTATCAATGTAAAATTATTTTCCATTCTATGACAGATATGGTAGGATAGAAAAGGGACATAAAGATTCACATTTCAGCACGTATCTCAGCTCCTTAAATGAAAAAACTTAGGGAAAAAAGTGTCTGGTAAACTGCTTACAGGATCATAGCGTTCTTATACTTTCTTTGGAAACATCTGTCATTAGCTACTAATAAAGACACGATACTGAGCCAAATAGACCACTGAGCTGATCAAGCATGAAAATTTCTGTATTACTATATTCCCCTGTATTTTTTTGATAATTGCCACATGCTGGTGCTCAAGAAAGAAATACAGTAGAGTGACAGTGATAATTAGAGGTTTCAGTAGTTCTTCTGGTATTTTATGCATATTCTCTCAGCCTAGAAGTAGTATTAGTTTGGTTTTGAAATTTAGGCTAAGTTAGGGCTCTCATTTCCTCATTAGATGCTCAAATCAAGAGAGAACAGTAACTGGGAAAGATGAATGCTTCAGGTAATGCATATGCCAAACATAATAGGAAGAATAAATTATTCTAAACTTCTATTTGCTGGACAGCCCAGGCAGTGTACGACATTCTCTTGATACTGGCACAATTTTTCTTACTTATAGGAAGCCTGAAACAGAGACTGAAGTGAACCTGCATGTCATTTTCATAACACCTCATTCTGTGCTACTGTAATGAGTACTGCTGGAATGGAGAGTAAAAAACTGAATTCAGAAGTCCCTTGTCATTATTTTTCGTTAGCTGTATTCCTGCATAAGATCATTAAAATGGTTCATCGCTGGGAGATGGGCACTCTTTTGTTGAAACAGAACACTGTAATAATAAAAGGAGTATCATTTGTGTTAGAAGTTAACAAGCAATTTGCCAGATGTCTGCCATGATAACACTTCATGAGTGGAGAGTTCATCTCAGTGGTGTGATACCAATATTAGTATTAATATCAGGTTTAGAATGATGAGCAATTTGTATCTATTAGTCAAAAAGAAGCTATATATTTTCTGAATTGTTATTATCAGGCACAACTTTGCTTCTAAATTAATTTTTTTGATTTAAAACTCTTGAAAGTTTTTGAGTAACATAATTGAGTAGGCATTTAGTGTGATTTACAGGAGACTCCTTTACTATTAAAACTTAAAGGATTCACTCCTATGTTATTAATATTTCCACACAAGGTTCCAGAAGCACAAAGAGGAATAATACAAGCAGGTTGCCACAGGTGGATATCAGCAACTTATCCAGCAAGAGCTCTGGGATACGATTTGCAAGATACACAATTGAATCTAAAAAAAAATAATTAAACATGTTTCCCTTAACATTTCCCAAACAACCCACATCTTAGATTATAAAAAATGTAGTGTAAAAGAGAAAAAGAGAGACATACACAACAGTTATAGTAAAGAGAGTTATTATTCAGTATGACAAATATTGGAAGACTTTTTGAAATACTGCAAGAAATCAGACAAAGCCAGTGAAGAATAAAGCAAATCACAGTAAGATGGCAGAAATAGCTGATACTGCAGGTGAGACCATGGAATAGCTCAGACCAAAGCACTTGGGATGTTTTGCTTTCAAGGAGCCTTAAAATTTGTATCCTAAAACATCATACAGAGTCTCAGAAGAAGAATATTCAGTTCATTAGAAAGCAGAAATAGAGGGAATAGAAACAGAAAAGTCTTGTGTCACTCCAAAGTGATCTCTTTTTGTTAAATGGAAATAGTACGGAGATGCATCACAGGACATTTCATTTTGTCCTCTTCAAAGACTTTGGAAGCTGTAGTCCAGAGTGCATAGAAACAATTAGGAGTCACCTAAATAGAAATGTCACCTGTAACCATGCCCTTCTCATTACAGGCTTCCATATATCAGTCTCTGAGGGAGTGATTTAGCTCCAAGCATGCTTTCTATGATTTCTCCTCCTGTCAGAATCAGTTTGTTCAGCATCAAGCTCCCACTGGGTCTCCCACTGTAGCTATGTTCAATCTTTGATGTCAGTATGAGACAGGAAATATCAGTAAAGCAAGGAGAATTCAATAATGCATACAATGCTCTATTTTGTCATGCATATGCAAAATAAAATAAAAAATTCCTGCCCTAGCAGATGGATGAGAGAATATAGAGGAATAGTTCCTTTGCAAAAAGGTGAAAAAATGTGTTGTAGCAGATCACATACCATAGGTGGTGTTCCTCTTCTCACCTTTATTATGAGTTAGAACATATTTCATTGATCCACCCTTGAAGGGTGTAATGCTTAATATCTGGCCTGTGTTACACTGTAAATAAATCCTGTAACTCAGAAATAACTGAAAAACAGTAATTGGGGAATTTCTGCTAGAGGAATCAGTGATTAACGTCTGAAAAGGAAGAGGGCTTGGTTACAGGTATGCTGGTCACAGAACTGCTAGATGTCAGTCCAGATTTCTGCATCAGACAGTAAAGAATAGCAATATTTCATGATCACTAGACATGTAATTGCAATAGAGGACAAATATAAACTAATAGCAGTTCTCCTACTGATTTTTCTTCTTTCCCATGTTTTTCCCTCTGCACTTCTCACAGCATCTCCCTTCCAATATGGTATTTAGCAGAGAGCTACTGAGGCTTGAATTTATCTACCTCTGTACTCTTCTTCCAGGCAGCAGAAGCCTGAAACTTTTCTTCCCCTCATGAGGATCGTAGGGCCTAAAGTGTTTCTGTGGATGTCTGCTTATTGCACAGGCCACTGCCTTTTCCCTGCAGGTAGCCTAGGGGGAACCTGCATGCACCTTGATTTTCTGCAAATAAAGAAGAACTGTTCATGCTCTTCAGCCATTGCTGTTACACAGGAAATCATTTTAGCAAGCACACTGAGGCAAAGAAGCAAAACCACTTGAGGGGGAAAAAAAAACCAGGCAAAAATGGGCCCTGTTCCTAGAGAGAGAGGAAAAAAGCTTTTCTTATGAGACCTTCTGTCTTTAATCCTTAGCTCTTGTTTCTTCCTTTCTTCCTTTCTTTCTTCCTTTCTTTCTTTCTTTCTTTCTTTCTTTCTTTCTTTCTTTCTTTCTTTCTTTCTTTCTTTCTTTCTTTCTTTCTTTCTTTCTTTCTTTCTTTCTTNTTTCTTTCTTTCTTTCTTTCTTTCTTTCTTTCTTTCTTTCTTTCTTTCTTTCTTTCTTTCTTTCTTTCTTTCTTTCTTTCTTTCTTTCTTTCTCTCCCATGCCAAAAAGATTTAGCCTGTTAGTTGCAGATTAAATTGGCTATATGTTTCTTGCCCTACCGAGCTGCCACTGTTATTATAATGGCCCACAGGTGAACAAGCTTCATTCCAATTTGTTTGCTAGATGCAGCATCCTCTGAGGAAACAATTCTGAGATTGCATGCACTTTGCAAAGCCAGTGGATCGACTTCAAATGACAGGTCCTGGGTGAACTGACAACTGAGATAAGCAAAAGGGTCTAGCTTCCTGCCCCTTGCCTACTTTCTAAATATTTCTCCATTTGCTGATATTACAGAGTTAGAAGCAACCGGTCAGTTAATTGAGAAAGTCTAAATAAAAGCCTGTCACTGGGGGAAAGCACATCCTTTTGATTCACAGTGAGGTCACACTTATAGACCAAATATCCAATAAAGAATACAATTCTGAAGATCAGCAGGGGAAGCAAAGGTAAAGAAAAGTCACTCATTAAAATGAAGAGGTATTGTTTTTGCAGGCTTTACTTTTTTAGGAGACATTCACACAAAAGTGAAGTTGAATTTGCATTTGACACACAAGCTGGTTCATTTCCACTGAATCACAGAATCACTGAGATTGGAAGGGATCTCTGGAGATCATCTAGTCAAACCCTCTACTCAAAGCAAGGTCAGCTAGAGCAGATTGCTCAGGGCCCTGTCCGGTTGAGTACTGAATATTTCCAAGGATGGAGACTCCACAATCTCTCTTTGGGCAACCTGCTCCAGTGTTCAACCACTCTCACAATAAATGAGTGTTTTCTTGTGTTCAGGTGGAATTTCCTGTGTTCAATGTGTGCCCTTTGCCTCTTGTCCTTTCACTGGGCACCATGGGGAAGAGTCTGGCCCCATTCTGTTTACACCCTCCCATTACATATTTATACACATTGGTAAGATCCCCTCTGAACCTTCTCTTCTCCAGGCTGAACAGTCCCAGCTCTTGCTGCCAGTCCTCATATGTCAGATGCTCATCCCTTAATCATCTTTGTGGCCCTTTGCTGGACTCACTCCAGTATGTCCATGTCTCTCTTGTACTGAGGAGCCCAGAACTGGACACAGCCCTCTGATGTGTCCTCACCAGGGCTGAGTAGAGGGGAAGGATCACCTCCCTCCACCTGCTGGCAACATTCATCCTAATGCATCCTAATGCATTCATCCTAATGAAGTTTTGTTGAACTTCATGAGATTCCTGCTTGTCCATTTCTACAACCTCCTGACATCCCTCTGACTGGCAGAACAACCATTTGGTGTGTCTGCCACTCCTCCCAGTTTTGTATTGTCTGCAAACTTGCTGAGGGTTCATCCTGTCCCATCTGTCCCTCAAATCATTAATGAAGATGTTAAACAGTATTGGCCACAGTACCAACACCTGGGATACATTTTGTGGAAAGAAAATCAACTTAAAAACTGGAGAATCTTCAGTTAAATTGGCTTATACACTGGGATTTGTCTCATAAAATACCGTGATATTATACAAAAGAATTACTGTTGCGCTCCACATCAAAAGTTCGGTAATACTCAGCATTTTACCAGAGTTAAACACTTCATCCAAAAATTCTGGCTAGCACTTGAACTTTTTCTGGGGGTTGGCTGTGGGAGTAGAATAGTAATATGGTGTTGTACAGACTCATAGTTATTTTAAGAGGGATTTTATCTGAAGATTTTATGACATTTTTATTTAAGGTAAAGGGCTAGAGAAAAAGAAACAGAGAACCTTCAAGCACTGAGTCAAGATGACAGTGTGAATAACTCCATCTTTCTGATAATGTTTGTAGAATTGATTTTTATTAGAGTCAGGAAGGAAAACAAATGTCAAAACCTCAAAATTTGTTGTGAAATGGAATTTTCATTTTCTAGTCAGTTCTACTATTGAAAAAAGAGTCTGTGAAAAAGCTCCATGAATACAAACCTCCCATAAGCAATTATGGCATTGCTTTACTCACAAGAGGCCTCTTTATGTAGGCCAGCAATAAACTACTCAGATTTAGACAGAAATGTAGTGATGCAAACTAAAACTATCTTTATTTGAAGAGTCACAGTCTATTGAAAGGGTCACTCTAATTTCAGGTTACTCCTATTTCATGACAATCACCATCTCTTTAATCAAAATTGAACATTGCAGCAAGTCAAGTTGTATTTTTATTGTTCCATGTAAATATATCGAAAAAATGCCAGTATAAACAATTGTAAGACAGAACCACCCATACAAATCCTGTTTTGTTTCTACTCTGCAGACAGGTTATTATTAAGTCAGAATTTCTAGTAATCATCTTTTACGTTTGGTGCCAGTCTTCACAAGATACTTGAAATAACTTGTAGAAGCTAATGCTCATAAGTTTCCACAAGCAAACATTTTAACATAAGTCAGTAGGTTAGAAAAAAGTGTCAGAATCAGGAAGGTGATTAGAGTGGCACTATTTTAATACTGGTGATTGATGAGGATTGTCAAGCCATGTAGATACCTCCAGGTATTTTGAAGATGCCAAACATACCACAGATACTTGACAAGACCAAATTTTGATTACATTCCTGAAGTCTGCTACTTCCGATTGTGGTATTATACAATCAGGCAGGAAGTGATAGCCATAAGTATGATTTCTTTTTGGGACTACTTCTGATTGAAACATTTAAAAACTAAGGACTGAGTTAATTTAGTACCATCAGATTTAGTTTCCAGGAAATGCGTTAAACTACTGACTGGATTTTTTCTGCTTAGCCATACAAGTCACAGTACATCCAATAGTAAGGCAGTTTCTTTATCATGGGTTTATCATGAGGCTTTCCTCACTATTTTAGCAAACTACCTATAAATTTGCCTGCTCTTACCCTTATGCACAATGTTATTAGAACATGAATAATGGTAGATATTTAGTGCAATCTTTCCAACCTCATAAGCTTTTAGGCCCAATTTTGCAACCATTTGATAGCGTGTATTACGCTTGTGTGCAATCTCTTTGTCGTAAGAGTAAAACTTCTCCTTTTAGGAAATATTTGCAGCATCGAGATTGTAGCTACTACTTTCTCATTCAGAAACATTAATTTAGGTTATCTGTATGTTTGTCAAAGACAGTATTTTGAAACATTTCTGCAGTGAGAGTCAGTATTTTCTGCCCAGTTGCATCTGATCTGTCCATGTGAAGAAACAGTGTGTAATGTTTTATAGTTGAAAGGGAAGCATGTGGTCATAATAGAAAATAAGCAACTTAATGTGCTGTGCAGTACAATTTTCATTGTTCAGAGTGAAACATCACACTATCTAAGAGAATATGGAGGGGAAAGTGAGTAAAGCCAAAATGAACGGGACCCAAGTCCTTTAAAGACAAATACCTCTAACTGAATGACCTGATTCATAACTAAGTATTCATATCACAGTTACTCCATAGACATCATAAACTTTTATTTTTTTCCTGAGGAAATTTCAAGCATTTTAGTTAACTTTAATTTTTTGAGGAATTCTCAGAATCACTTCTCAACTTGGGTGAAAAAGAAGGCAGAGATTATGAGTAGGCTCTAAAATCCATAATGACTGGAAGCAATTAGATGTCAAACGGTCCACGAAAATGTTTTACTCTTTTCTCTCAGAATGACTGAGAGACATTCAGCACATTTCTTTACCCCTTATTTTGTAGAGGTACCTGAAAGCAATGACCACAACAATACAATGCTGGAAAAGGCAGCTCTTTTTTTCTTTTAAAAGAGGTATATGCATCAGTTCTTAAAGAATATTCAGAAATGATGACTTTTGTTTTGTGAATAGCTGTCCTTTAGGATATGACTCAGAGATATAGAATTGCCTCATAGTAATGTCCAAACAATCTTTGGATGCTAAAAGCTTTGGGATACTGATTACCTAAGGGGAGGTAAAAAATTTGGGGAAGGACATTCCAGGTACATGGTCTTGGCAGAAGAAAATTTGTTGTTCCAAATAGAAAAAAAATTGAAAGCAGAAATAGGAAGAAAGCACCCAGCTCCCCTGAACTTTTTGCAGAAGCTCTCTGTAGCACTGAAAATCACTTTACATGAAGTTAGCTATGGCTAAGGTACCTTAGAGGAGATGTCCATAATTTAAACACCCAAATGTTTATATGTAATTTTTCGCAGCTCAGCATCTCCAGTTGTGCAAACAAGCTGTGCATAAATATATCATCTGCCTATGGCCCTAGGGAAAGGACTGAGGAATGGCAAGTAGGCTTGCACAGCCAGCATTCACCAGTGGCAAAGCTGATCCTCTTTGTTTAAAAACCTCTGCTCTGCTCAAATTCAGTGATGGCAATTACGTAGTTGTTATTTGTCAGTGTGGAGTGAACAGTTATAATTGTGTTATTGCTGTTTCCTCAATTTCCTTTGTAAGTAATAATTTTGGCAACTGTGTGGGGAAATGTTTTTTGCAGACTTGAAAACACCGTTATAGATGAAAGCATCTTGCATTTATTCCAGTGGTGACAGTAAGAAAAAGATGGCTTGTTTCCAAACAATTTGCCAAACATAACATATTTGATTTGTCCCATCTTCTTTTTTTCCCCCCTCTTCTTCTTTTTGTAATCACAGCACTTCATCCCTGCAGACCCCTCCACCTAATGCTGTTGGATGATCTTTGTCAGCAGTGCTTTGTGAGATAACACTCTCTGAGCCTGCCTTTTGCACAATAGTTAAGGCATGTTTTTTCTAAAAAGGCCATTCTACTTTTCACATACCTTACATTTGCTTTAGAAATAATTCTTGGACAGATTCTTGGTAATCCTTGGTCTCCCAAATACTGATGAATGCATTTAATTTTTCTCTCAGAAACCCAGTGGCACGGATCAGTTGCATAAATTTAGGCATATGTGAAGTTATGCAAAGTGAGGCCTGGGCATATGTCTGCAGGACCAGGGCTCTGATTTGTACTAGAGGCATGATATGAATAAGATTTGAAATCTGGCCAATTATAATTGCACTCAAATACAAAGCAAGGATTTATTAGGTTTAAGGATATATTTTTCTACTAGCCAAATGTGTGAGGCATTTTTTAAGTCTAGTAAACTAGAACTGGGAAAAGCAATGCTCATTCTTTTTTTGTCCTAGGAACAATACTTTCCTAACTTGAAGTAAATTGCAGGCCATGTTCATTAAGAACAAAAAATTACCATCTATCTGCATACCAGTATAAACCAGACATCTAGACTGAGCATTAGTAAGAAATTTCTTTTTTTTTGCTTGCTAAAGTAAGTTCTGATTCTTTTGTTTTTAATTGCTTCTTGGTAGTTTATAAATATCCTATCAAAATCATATGCAAAAAAATTCTTTCTTAAATGTCTTCGGGTATACTTTTTCCACAAGTGCCAAGGTGACAGATGACAGTACTAGCGAGAGCGCGCAGAATACTTTGTGCTTTTCGGCCACCAGCAAGTCCTGGGAAGGTCAGGTATTGAACATGACTATGATAATTCTAAACCAGCCTTGCGAGCCATCAAATCACATCAAACTCAGCTATATAGAAAAAGCCTAAAGGTGTGTGTGACATTTTCATTCTCTACAGTCTAAATCCTCACACATATCAGCCTGTCAAAGGGAGAACAATTTGGGATTATCTTCTATTAGGTACACCTGCACCCACAGAATGGAGAACAAAGGGAATTGTTTACTTTTTGATTTCAGTTTATTGATTGATTTTTTTTCTTCTATTTTCCTTCCTTCCTTCATTAGACCTGCAGGTTTTGTTCAGGATTAGTTTATTCATTGCTGTTTATTTGAGGCGGCAGGAGGGATAAGAGTATTTTTTCCCCATTGATAACCTGTCCACAGCACAAGGTCGGACAGCAAAGTACAGCCTTGTTAAGGCATGGCTCACAGGACTGTCTCTTGTAGCTGTTTAACCAGGGAATATTCTCTCAGGATCAAGACTTCCATTGATGCTTGGGAAATGTAATCTCTCTAGATTGAGGACCCACCAGTGTCAACAGCATGCTCCCAGAATGCCTTTAGGAGTATATTTCTGTTCTTAACAACAGATTTCTGTTGATGGAAGTAGACAGAGCAGGACTGGACTCAAGATTGGACTATCCTAATGAATTTGTAATTTCAAACCTGCAGTTAGTGTCTAGTAGGTTTAAAGAGTTGAAGAGTTCAGCATGGACTTCTTTTGATTTACAATCTGTTTGGGAGAGCTGCAAGGGTCAGAGAGAAACAATCAGATTAAAACTAAGGTGACAGCAAGCAGAGAAAGAGCAGAAAGAAAAGCACAGGCGCAAGCACTGTTACAAGGCAAAAAAAAAAAAAAAGGCAAAGAGAAAAAAAAATCATACAAAAATGTGCATATCACAGCAGCTTTGTTGGCTGTTCCTAGCTCATCTTTTTGAAGATACCTCTTCCCTTTTTATTCCTGCATTTGTGACCCTCTGTAGTACTCAGCAGAGCCTATTACAAACAGCTCTTGGTGCTAATATGACTTGATTAATAGATAGATTCCAAGCTGCTACCAGAATCCATCAGCATCTTAAAACATCAGGCATAAGCAATTTCATATGGTTTGTGGAGGACTTGATCTCTGTGAGGGGAGACATTTTCCATGCAATGTACCTTCCCAGCAGTGTCACTTTTCACCAGCCAATGCATGATATGGCCATATGTTGTGTCTTATGGAATCAAGGTAAGTTGGAGTGCAACTTACAACTGTCATAATTTTACATTATACAGGTACAATATAGATAAAATTGCTAACATCTTCCACTCAAGCATGAATTATAGATATGCCAAGTTGAGTCTGATTGTAAGAGACAACAGAAGCATTCACCAGTTTCAAATATTTTAATGCCTCATTATTTCCTCTCCTGAGAACAAAAGAAGTTACTAGATCTGATTTTTAAGCTTCTCAAATTTTACGGGATCAAAATATGGTCTGTGTTACTAATTCTTCCAAAAACGTCTTCTAGCTCTGTTTTATCAACTCAGATTTCAAAATCATGGAAGTTTTTAGCTATGCAAAGAAATCATTCAATATTGCATAAATACATGAAGAAATTGAATGTTTTTTACCTACCAGAGTTAATCCTTTGGTTAACCAGTTACCAGTTAACCAGTACTGTTTGACTGAAGTCGATAGAGTGACTCAGATTTCCCTGATATATTTATGCAACATCATTGTTATAATTACTCATGACAATGTAATTTTAGTGATGCCTCCTTATCCTTAGAATAGCTTCCCCATACCAGTTTGATTGACATTGGCTTCTCACTCATTGCAGTTGTTCTTAGAAATCCCTGTATTGCATGGTGCACACAAAAGAGCCCTTACTATGAATTCTTTTTGACTTCTTTATCATCTCCCATTATTTCACAGCAATCTATGCTCTTTAAAGAAAAAAAAGTAACAAAAAAGAAAGCAACATTTAGCTTATTTTAACTGGATCATCATAAAAATCATATGCCACAGCAGAACACCTGAGCTTACAGTCTTGTTGTCTTCATTTATTCTATCTGGGATTTCTGTTACCTGAACCTGCCCATCCATTCTTCTTTAGGTAAAATCACCACCAAAATCAATTAAAAAAAAATCTGTTCTTTGGCTTTAAGAGGTCAGTATTTCACTTTTTCTATTAAATTTAAAATTTAACACTGCAAACACCTTTAATTTATGAGCTAATTTACTCACACGAGTAATCCCATTTAGTTCAATAGAATTGAACTCAATCATCTGAATTTATCCCCATGTATGAGCTTTTGCAGGTAGTATGCCTGAGACTGTATGTTACTTCTGAGCATGGCTCTAATTTCTTTAAAGTGCCTAATGCATTGTAAAAGACTATGCAGTATAATGATCATCATAACACACAGAGATTTAAGGAGTAGAGAGTGGAGAAAAATGGGAAGGATAGTTAATATTCAGTTTTCCTCTCTCTATGCAAATGCAGCTCACCTAAGAGTTTACAATAGTGTGTGTACATCTGTTTACTACTTAAAGTATCTTCTTTTCAGAAACTAAGCTAAACCAAGGAACATCAAAAAATGCCAAAAGCTTATGAAATTCACTGAACCTTCAACTTCATATTTGCACATTTCTTTTTCCCTGTCCCTTGTTAAGCAGCTGAGCCATAAGAAATACTTATTGAAGCTAAARAAAAAAAAAAAAAAGGGACCTCATGCTCCAGAGGGCAAAATCCGTATGCAACATTTACTCTGAAATTTGGCAAAGCGAGAGATGCATGGTGAAGGATTGCCATAGGGCAGGCTTACTTACAACCCATTCTGTGACTTCTCTGAAATACTTCTGCTGTGTTGCTGGGTACAAACATGTACAAACTACATCCACACAGCATGCAGCATCTGAACTATTGTGTCTCTGGGTTAGTAGCATACCAATCAACTACCTGATTGCTGTTTTCAATGTTTAAGACAAACCAAAGGAAAATTCTAGCATACTCATCTCAATAATAGGTCAGATCCTCCGTCAGTGAATGAATTTGACAAAATTGTTCTGGCATACATTATCTGAGGTTTTGGTCTATTATTTCTAAAATATTAGAGTAGGGCTTAAGCTAGTGTAAATCAGTACAACTTCATTGACTTCAGTGGAACCACTCCAGTTTTCACTGGCTGAGGATATTGGTCTTTATGTAAATACAGAGAGCTTGATTTATTTCTGCATTGCACTGGTTTTCCATGTGGAATTAAATTGTTTTAAATTAAAGCTGCTCCGGTACAAAGGCAGAGCAGCAGAGTGATGAATCAGGCCCCAACCACCCTAGGGGGTTCTGATCATCTTGTTAGAGAAAGTCTCTCTATATATGAGTGCTTATTATGGCATCTTTCCTTGGTGATGCTGAGAGTGAATTGTTCTGTGACGCCAGCACACTGTGATCATAAAGCAGCTTATTCTGTTGGAGCATCACTCCCATGCAGGTGGGATTGGCTCCATCTACAGCGCTGTGCTATGCCATTCCCCTAGGCTTCCCCTTCGAGTGCCCCACATGTGAGAATTCCCCATGAGCGTCTACTCTGCAGGATACCAGCTTGCTTTTGAGAAGCTTAAGTCATGCTGACTTGCAAGAGTACCCTCAAGGATGTCTCCTATCCACAAGCCTTGCCACAGCATTTATCTTTCACCCTGCTTGTCTGTTCCATATACAGTCCTTGTATATGTCTACCATACAGCTCTGTACAAGGAATCTGCCATCTGTTTCCATTGCTCCTACTCCAAAGCTCAGGCAAGGTGAAAACACCAGATGGTTTGGCTTCCCTTTGAGGGCTAAACTGGGAAAGATGCACCAGCTGCAGTATGAGATGAGGTTCTCTTTGAAATTCCCAGGGCTTGGCTGAAGGGGAAGGGGCACTGCCCCTGCATCCACACCTCTCTCAGGAGCTGACATTGGGTCTCCCAGGGCAGATTGCATCCTGGTCTGGAGATCAGTAGTCCTCTCTCCCTGGAGCTTGGTAAAAAATGATTAGTGAACGGTTGCATGGCATAGCAGGCTGGCCTCCACTAGTCAACTATTGCCATAAATGCAGCCTTTGTCAGGCTATTTAACGTTTGTATAACCTAATATGTCCTGGGGAATACTGGAGAGATATAGTGTACTCAGTTGGGATAAACCCTAGAAAAGACTTACTTTCTTGTCCACTAGGAACACTCATGATTATTATATGTGTAAGAAATAACACTTCTTCAGGCTCCAAGGGCTTGTTGATCATGGTAATTGATTAATGAAAAATCAAAGTAAATAAGCTGCTCTTTGCAACACTGACATCTTCCTACTTGTAAAATCCAGGCCACACATCACTGATCACATGATAATGCAATCTCCATTCCCATTCAGATGCAATGGCAGTTCCAAGCTGGGTGGAAAATGATTACAAGATGGTCTACACCATATTTTTCAATATGTGCAAGAACAGTGGTAGGCTTTCAAGCTGAGAGACTCCAGAAGGCTGGTCACATCAGAGGACCTTTGATTAGGGTCTATTGAGTTTGGATATGATCCTAATATCCCAAAGGTATCCATGAGCGGGTTGCTGGGGCAGGGCATTCTCCACAGCCTGTGGGTTCTGTATTGGCTGTGCTCAGCTGCCCTGCGCAGGGTTGTTGCTGATGCTGTTCATCCACGTCACTGGAGGTAACCTGTCAGTGAAAGTATTTCTGTTGCATTCCTGTTGGATTGCACTCAGGACACCCAGGAAGGTGCTCTGAAGGAGACACGGTGCTGCTGGGACAGAATTTGGCATTAATGGTATTTGCAGAGGCACTTCAACTACAAGGTGTGGATGAAATCAGTCTTCTCACAGTACAGAGCTTAACTCTCCCCTGTGGATTCATTTCCCTCCTTATCCACTGCACTGCTAAGAGACAGGCTGAGAGAAAAGGTCACTGACCATTGCTTCCCCCCAGTCCTGCTGATCTGTAGCTGCCATCTGAAGCTGTGCTGCCACTGGCAACCAGAACCAGAGCAGCTTTCAGGAAGCTTAAACTGATAACTATCGAAACGGACTCATTACAAGGTGAGGTATATGTCACTCCAGCAACCCATCTGTGTTTGTGCGATGTGAGCAGAGCAGCAGTTCAGTTCAGCCAAATGAGAGACACTAGTTAGACTGTAAATCCAGCTGTTGCTTATTTATAGAAGACAGGTTTTGCTTTTAATTGATTTTTTAGGTACATTTAGTGCATGAGAACAAAGCCTGATGTAAAGTAGAATATTTAATGTTGTTCATCTTGTGACCTATGATGTTTGTACCTTTAATCTGTATTCAAAATTTGCCCTACCTGTTGATTAGGGGTCCCATCTGTCAGTCACTCTGCTCTCAAAATGCCATTGATTTCAAAAGGATTTCACCAAGCAGAACGATAGCTTTAATAAACAATTTTCAATGCTTGGTGAAAGTTAGATAAAGTTGGATGTTGTGTGATTTCCAGTACAAATGATTTGATTCTGTTGGTTCCAACTGTCTAAAATAAAGGGTGACATTAAACTGACAATGAAATTAGGTGTAAAAATATCTATCTGTGACCTGGTGACTAAACCTAAAAATTCTTTATAGTCACGTGTTATGGTATATATGTTTGGCCTAGGCACATAATTTTTCTATGCCGTAGGAGCGTTAGGCTGAATACCTGATGCCCTAGCTCAGGATGACAGTTCAGGGAACCTGCAAGTGTGCAAAGACCTCAGAGCTGAATGCTTCTGTTCACTCGCTTGGTTCTTCCTCTCCTTTCTCAAATCAAGAGTTTAAAAAACAGAATGTTTTATTATTGCTGCATTATATTGTTTTTAAAGTTAACAGAACAGACTGAGAGATACAGATGTCAGTACAAATCTCATTGAATAATGCCCTCAAAGTTTTATTAACAAAAAGACAAGCACAGAAGAATAATTCACAGGTATGATTTCAATATACATCACTATAGAGAAATTCAGTTTTATTAAGACAGCATCTTTTTATGTCAGAGTGCTTATTTTCTTTCTTTTCAGCAAAATGCTCTTGGCTTAAATGTATGTTCATCCTGAGAATTCACCGCATTCTTACCATTATAGGGCCAAGGGATGAGGAGGTGTCTTATAGAGAAATGCATCTGGCATTGATCTATGTTAAGTTGTTTTTTAGCCAGTGGTAATGCAATGACAAGCCTTTTAGAGAGATGATGAAAGTAATGTAATGTCTTTGAACATGAATTTTTTGTGTGGAACCTAATTAACAAACCTAAACTACTTCTATTCAAATACGCTGGAAAGATAACACCAGTCACAAATGTTAAATATCTGTTTTGCTTTTCTTTGCTTACTCATGCATTTATTCAACACTTGCTATAGCATTTTATCTAAAATTAGGACCAAAGCAATTTAGGCAGCCACACCTTATGTGAGAGATTCTGTAGAAGGCTTTAAATCATACTGACAGCCATTAGAACTTGCTTAAAGGAAAAATATTTCTGAACAATTTTAGGTCTAACAATGGAACTTTTCAAAAGATTAAAAAACCCCACCTTGTATATGTATATTTGAATGGTTCTGACTTTCAGAAAATTATGCTGTATATAAAAGTTGAAGACCCGGTACAGCTATTGAGTTATATATAGTACCCTTGCTAGCACTTTTAGTAAAACTGAGCTTGTCAGCAGGTAATTTAAGTTATTTGGAGTTTCCTAAACCTTGACCTCTTCAACTCTGAGTTCTATACTACTCAGAAATAATTCAGTAGCTAAGGACATGATGCACAGTTTACTCAGTGCTTAGCTTTTAGCTTTAGAAACTTCAATCTTTTCAGCACCCTCTGTATATGCTGGGGAAAGACAGGCTTCTCTGGAGAGTGACTTTAAGTACCCAAGTTAACAAGTATTGGTAGAAGGTCCAAAGTAAGTGCTCAGAGCTAGAAGTGCAGGACTTTGGCCACAGTGACTGAGTAAATAAGAAATTTCACACTTGCTCTTATGGCAGCCTTTTTTCCCATCTTCTCCATTCACTCTTCTGTCTCAGATTCATATCCACTTGTGTGCTAACGCAAGTCATTTTGAACAAAATGGCTGCTAAACTTTTGAGTCTTGCAGCCAAGAAGGAATTGAAGAATGTTTATTTGAATGCTGCCTTTTCTCTGCTCACACCTCCCCCTCATTTGCAGCAGATGGTGTGCTGTGAACATGAAATTCCTGGGAATGTCTGTTGCGTGTCATCATGTGCTGGCATGATTTCATACTCTTAGCGCATCCCTCCAGTTCCATTTTAGTGTAGCCTGACAACTATGTCAGGGATCTTCATTTCTACTTCATGCAATGTTCACATATATTTTGAGTCTCTTCAATCTTTTTACTACACTTACAATAAAATAATTATAATTCATTTTTAAGGACTTTTTTATTTTATATTTATCATTAAAAAATGCCTAAATTGCAGATAGTTCCAAAAAACCCTACCTATTCAATTTCTGTGTTGTTTTATTATTACAAACAAAATTTTCATGTAAACACCTTTTAAGAGACAGGAATTTAAGATGAAAATGAAAAGCAATTCTGCCCTCTGTTCAGAGGCATGAATCTGATCTTCCTGTTTCTGGTATGGTGAACAAAGAAGACATAGATTAGATGCTATGCACAGGGCCAGATCAGCCATCAGGACATCATCAAATTATGCATTACTATAACCAACACTACACAAGAAAATGATGCAGTCAGAGTAAGGTTCTCAGGGGGTGATAACTGAGATCTCTAAGCCCAAGCTTACAGTCTTGATGAATAAATTTACATGTAAGTGAGAGTGGCCTCCGTGAGGTAAGGAGAGATGGCGTTGTCCCAAACTGCCAGGCTGCAGGCACCACCTACACAGACTTGCTGAAATCTAAACGCTCAGAGCTTCTTAAGGGGCACATACTCTCACAGCTCCCCCTTCCAAAGGAAAGAAACACACACACATAATACATATATAATATATACATATATGAGTTGGTATCTTATGTCTTTGAGATCTCTGAGATACTGCATGGACTTAAGCCTCCACAGTGCTGCACTCAGTCCTGCACTGCTCTGCCTAGACCTCTCCCTCAGTAACACCCAGTCCAGTTGCTGCTCTCCCGCCTGAACTTCTTCACATAGGCTCTGTTCTTCCTGTTTTGGTGAAAGATCAGGCACAGGTTACCAGTCATTTAAAAAAAATGGGATGGCTTCATGGGGAAAAAAATCCACATTTTAGCTGTATGTATGCACATTGTCAGATGACTGTGTTCTGACATGTCCAACTTATATGACCTTTCAGCTTGTTGTTTCATTATGCTTGAAAGGAAGTCACAATAGTCCTACTTTTAACAGCACTGATTGTATAACAAGGTAGTCTGGTCTAAATTTTCCCTTTTGTTTTCTGAATAACATGGAGCAAGTGAGAATCTAGACTCAAAAGGTACTGTCCTGTAACTTAACAGGATCAAGTGCAGATCTGAGCTAGTACGGCAAACTGTTAATCCTTTAAATAATTTTGGTAGTTTTTTCCCATTTGACTGTGTCTGTCTTGGACCTGAAGAAATACATCTAAAATAATAAACCTCTGCAAAATACTAAAACTTGTTGTTTATGTTCTTATCACAGCTCATGTGTCATGTCTTACAAATATTGATTTGTACATAAATCAAATTTGTAATGGTTGTGTTTTCTATTCTTGATCCGTCTGCTAAGTGGGAATCATAATCCAAAATCAATATGTATTCTCCAGCACATACAAATACATCTAAGCGAACTATGGACCATTTATAAAGTTTCCTTGTTCATATATACAATATGTATAACATTTTGACTGTCAATCTGATGTGATTGTCTCTTCTTAAATAGTGGAAATACTTTTTATGTTAGCATTTTATTCATATAATTTGTTGACTTGCTAGGAGTTTGGTTTTCCCTTCAAGTCGTGTTTGAAGCCTGCCTGAAAACACGGATCAGATAAGTGAGATCATGACTACATTTCCCAGCTCTAACTCATCAGATGATTATGGTACGTGCTGAGAAAACAAACCAAACACAGACAAATGTCATGGGGGAGCCTTACCAGAATCTCTGAACTATATATGCCATTCTTTACTGATTTAGATACAGGTGGAAAGAAACAAAGAAACACAGAGGAATTCTTAACAACTTTACATCCTTGTAACACATTTAGGGTGGGATGCCAGAAGGTGACAGTAACCCAGGTAGAAACAGATGGCTGGTTTTAAATATAGAGAAAGTCAAAGATATTTGTCTTGGGGTGACATGACCAGTGAGGGCATTGGCAGCTTATGCCAACCATTTGAGAATGCAATAAATAGTGAAAACAATAGCCCCTTGGTGGGAACACATCCACAGATGTCGAAGACATTGCACAAGGCTGAGCCCAAAGTGGAAGTGCTATGTGCAAAAGCTGGGTCACCAGGCAAGTCTTGGGCACCTTGGCCAACTGGAGTGAGCAGCCTGCTGCCCCGCGGCCACGGTGCTGGTCACAGCTGGACTAGAGGCCTTGGCTGCTGTGAGTGTATCTGTACAGCATGTGTTCACGCTGTGTGTCTGTGGGTTGTAGAATAGGAATTGCTACCCACCCTCTAAGCCCCTTCTGGTTAGTAAATAAATTTTGACTTTATATCACTGAGCAGTGCGGTTCTGTTCTTGTAACTACCCCACACCTAAATTCCCCTGTGACACCTTTGCTTTTCTGTAGTTTCACTTAGTCCTAGGTTTTCTTTCTCATTTTTACTTTCCATCTTCTCAGCCATCTATCTCTACATTATAACCTCTCTCAATGAGATTTAGGATCTGATACATTCTCAGCCCTGCAATATGTGCTTCCTTTCCTGCAACAATTCAAACTTTATCTTTTCAAGATTTTGTTTTACCTTCATGCTCCCTCAGTAGAAGGATTCCTCTTGTGGATTATCTGAACATTACCTATCCACAGCTATAAATAAGACTCTTTTACCTTTAAACCCCTTTGTGTATTTTTAGATTTCACATGAACTTGTCTGCAAGCAACGGATATATATGAAATGAAAAATTCTTTAATGTTCAAAATAACCAAGGGGAGTTGTTGAATCATGAACTGTTCTCACAAGTGGTTCTTCTGTTTTTAACTTTCTTAGGTAATTTCAATCCTTTTCTGTTAAATTTTGCAGAACAGTTTAGCTTCCCATGAATATGGTGGCTCTGCTGAAAGTCTTAGCACTACTAAAGTCCGTATTTTCTTTTATGATCCTTCTTGCTGTCGTATTCTGATTAGGTTTTGCATTGTCATCTTTTTATTTTTCTGTTTTGCTCTGGCCATTTCTAAGGATCTGAGAAACACCTGCAAGATAATTTTTACCTCCAACATTACAGTCTAGTCTGTTTGTTATGCAACATGGCACCCTCGTATACTTTTTCTAAGTCTAATCCAAGATGTAAATCTAATGCTCTTCTCAGTTGTGGATTTCTTATGGGGTTCTGACAGATTTCTGATACCTGTTATAATCTGATCTCAGGTTAAAGATTTGTGAAAGGTTCCAAAACAGCATGCTTCTCTCTACGCTCAAATATGTACTAAATGAATCCACTTCTTGGACTGCAGTGCTTGTTAAACTTCAATAACACAATCTGTTAACTAACTTGCTTTCTCTCACTTAACTGTAGTTTATTAAATTAATCTCATATTTTGCAGTATTAAAATAAGAAAATCTGCCTTTTTTTCCCCATTTTTCTTTTCAGGATTTGCCCTTGGCTTCACAACAATATAATTATCTTGCTTGAACCTTTTCAGTCATCTGCTGTACTTCTGGAGAGTTCCAGCCTCTTTAGGTTTTTAAATTCATATTCCACATTGTCCAGTTATTCCTCTTCTATTCCACTGTTTCTCAGCTCACTCTTCTTTTTGTACCTTCACTCTTTTTACTGTGCTGTAATTATAGACAGTGGCTGGAGAGGACTCTGTCTCAGAAACTGTACACTGATGAGTTTCTAATGTAATCATACTATTTAATGGATCTGGGTCAAATATCAAGTGTCCCAAAACTACCAGAGATTTCCCCAGGACTGAGACCTGATTTAATAAACCAGAATAAATTTTATAGTTTCCCCGCAACCTCTTAAAATTATTTACACTATTTACTAACCAAATCCAATAAATGTCTAATGCAGTTACAGTAAATTGATAGGAACTGATAACATGGACTCATCATTTTCTTTTAACATCATATCTGCAGGCAGTGGTACAGCTACCCACAGCTATCCCACAGAGGTACAGCTACCTTCCTTTAATCCTACTTCATTTAAGACCACTGGGAAAAGCAGCCACCCAGCTCTACAGAGACTTTGTTTCAATCCCTTCCTCATCTGAGGATTTTCAGATTTTAGTCTTCTGATTCTGAGGAGAATGCTGATCAGCTACATTATCTTGGCCTCAGCATCATGGTAACAGAGCAATTTAGAATACAGTTAGTAAGACTGCAAAAATCATAGTCACCTTTGTTTGCAGACATACACTCTATTGGCTAATATCAAGACATGCTGATGATGTAGGACATATTCAATACACCTAGTAGCATTAGCAGATAAAGATAGTAATAAAAAGGAAAAAGTATGAGGAACTGGATTTTTTCAGCCTCTTCTGATAAGAAGTTCTTGCTTATACTGACTGACCAGGCAGCTTGTCTTCAGTTGGACTGGTTGCACAAATATTTGCTATTCTTTGGAATGAATTCAGTCTGATAAAAATGACTCTAAATGAACACTTTTGTCCCCTTACATCCTGTTTTGGAAGCAGGGCTTTTTAACTACATTCTTAAAAATAATCTATTTTTACATTTCAAGTTGGTTGTTAGGAATAATTTTAAAACAAATGACCAGTGTGGGTTAAATGATAGTCATCTTTTTTAATTCAAAACTTCCACACAAAGATAATTCACATATAGCCAGATTCACGTTGCTGAAAATACCAAAAATTTCTTCCAAACATCAGTTTCATGAGAAAAGGTGCAACAATTATACTATAATTGCTAGATAACTAAACATTCGTGTGTATGTAATTATATTGTAATTTTTAGCTACAGATGCCTATACAGAATCTAGAGTGATATTGCATGCAATTAGATAATTTGTTCTACAGTTACCTCACAAATTTGTATAGTTAGTGAACTGCCCGCATATAAATTACCAAATAATATACATATTTTCAAAAAAGTAGAAAATTATATAACAGTCATGAAGGGTAAAAACAGCTTTTGAAAACGTAAGTGGAACTTTTCTTTTACCTTTTAAAACTATTTTTATTAAGAATTTATTTTCTGAAAGTGTTGAAATATAAATGGAAAGAACACTAAAATAACAAGGGAGTCCTGCCATACTAGGAAACAACAAAATATATACATACTGTCTTGTTGATATAGAAGCAAGAATATGAGAACTGAATAGAGTAAGCTCTATTAGGCCGTGCAATTTTTTCTCCAGGGAGCATGTACTACATTTAAAAATTAAATTCTTAAATTAAGTTCCAACTCTTGATTACATTTGCTCAAATTATATCCTCCTGAAAGAATCCAGCCAAGAAAAAGCTTTGTAATGTTACATACATTAGGAGTGCTAGTAGCAATTCTTTCCCTTCTCTTGAATAGAACTGGGAGGAGTTCAGCACACAAACTCTGCAGTGCCATCGTCATCTGCTTCACAAACTAGTTATCCTCTGCAGGGAAATGGAGATTCTCCATTGGAGAAACTGGATTTTATCTGTAGTTGCTTGCATTTCCTCCAGGTGGCTTGGACTATATCCTAGCCTGGCTGTCTATGAATATCAGGGAACTGACCACAGGAAAAGTAATCTTACTGGTTGGGCTTAATTTTCTGCGAAAGGTAGTAAAGCATAAGACTTCGCTATTGTTTGCTTTTGTTTCCTGGAGGAATGATGTAGAAAATTAATACACAGCTTTCCCACCCTGTTCTGACTTTTTTTCTCTCCTGCTGCCTTCATTCTCCTTATTAGGAATTTCAAGGATCTTTGTTTCTTCAGGGAAACAGACAGGAAGAAGGCTCCCTCCTCTTGGTGCAGCGAAAAGAGGGTGCATGGCAAAACTCTCCTTGCAAATTAATCTCCAGAATGGAAACAATTCCTGCCTACTTTACTCTTCAACTCATGTTAATATCAGTGGTTCAGAAGCTTGAAGTATTACATTTAGTGTAAACTGGGACTTTTTCTTCAGGGAAAGTCACAACTGATTGAAAAGACCAGCAAAATTTAAAATGCCAGGGAAAAGGCATTTTGCTTTCATTTTCAAATACACTTTTTAAACTTATTACTGTTTATATATTTGCAGTCAACTAACTTTGCATAGACAGAATGCATTGTAATGTTTTGTTCAGCTTTCCAAATTCAGTTTGAATGTTAAAAAAATAACATTGCTTTAGATTTAAAAATGTCTAATATATAGTGGTTTTGAATAAAAGTAGAAAAACATAGGGATAAACTAGATTTGTTTCTAGGTCTGACAGCTGGAAAATAAAGTAGAAGACAATGTTAAATGCTTTTAAAAAGTAAGTGAAAGAAAGCAGACCTCTGAGCCGGTTAAAACTAGTGAGTTACAATTCACTAGCTCAGCTCTCAATTTCAGACTTTTCTATATATTTTCTTTTCATCAATATCCATGTTCTTCAAGCTTAGTCTGATTTGTGGGAAGTTTCCATTGGTACTATGTGTAATGGATGAAATGGTGAATAGTGTTGTCACTTCAAAAAATGATGGATTAAGGGACAGAGGATAGGATCTGGAAGTTATTAAATGGCTTGGTAGACGGGTTCTCCCTTTAATCAGCAGTATTCACACTGAAAAAAAGGCAGTTTTGTGTCAGTGGGGCTGAGGTTAGATGGTCTGAACAAAGCCATACTCTAAGTGAATCCCCTTGTGTCTTTTTGTTAGTTTGGGGGGGAATTCAGAGCTCTTTCTCTACTGTTTCCTTCTCTCAGCAAAGATGGAACAATAACCGTTGATTTTAATAGACAATAGATTTTGTTTCAAAAAAGCAACAATCAGCTAAAAGGCAAAATTTTGAAGTACAATTAAGCAATACCAGACAAGAGGACTCTCCCCAAGGGCAAAATCTAAGTTAGAAGCAGATGATGGCCTAAGATATTGCAAAGAGCTGGTTGTATTTTTTTTTTCCTAGAAATCAATCTGTGATTAAATTAGTATCACAGTCATGCAGAGAGACAGACTATTATTGTATCATTCTTATTAACACTTAGTATTCTTTATATTTTAATATCTTGCTCTAATTATTTTAAGAGAATTCAGACTATGCCTTGACCAGTCAGATTATTTACATTATCTCCTATCAGTCTCTGCATCTCAGAAGATAAGGACAGAATAATGTGTTACAGTGGTTATTTCTGAGTAGGGGGGAGGCTGTAGTCAGAAAGTAAGCATCTGATCTTCATAGCTAGAAAAGTTAAGCTGGGTAAAATCACTTCTCTTCTTGTTCTTAAGCTCAAAGGCTCAGCCTTGCTTTAAAACTGTTTGTATTAACACTGGAGTAGTTCACTAGTCTATGCCACTCTTCTCTTCAAAAAGTTGCCTGTGGCTGCCTCTGTTGGTTACAATTTACCATTGCACAAAAGCCATATAGGCTGATGAAGTCCACAAGCCAAAAACATTCAGGATTAGAACAAAAGGTAAAGGTGTCCTTTCTAAGTGAGCAGACCTGAGATTTAAGGATAGAGAGAAATCCTAGCAATTATGGAAAATCCCTTCTGACAGTTCAGTCCTTGATTTCCAGCAAATCAGGACTCCACTTTAGTCTTAAAAGTGAATGTGTCTTTCACATACGGGACTGCTGATATTTCCTTCTCTCATTCCGCATTAAGATTTGGCTCTGATAAGGGATTCAGTGACGGGGTAGAAGATGGCATTTTGATGCCCTACGAATGTAGGCGGGCCTGGTTGTAGGTGTAAGCAAAACAGGTAACTACCTGCCCAGGTCAGTCAGCCTGCATCCTGCCCAGGAATAGCAGCCTGGTCGTATCTCATTTCTTGGTCACTCCTGCTGGACCCTTGGAAACCACGCATCTTGCAGATATTGTCAGAAATAGCCCTGTGGCTGCAAGGGAATGGATGGCATATCTAAGAAGCAACACTTTTTGCTCCTTTTTCTCCCATTGTTCTCTGTGGCACAAAAGCAGCACACCAGGCTTTGTAGGAGTCTTCCCTCTTCTCTTCCCAGTGTGGACTTAGGCCCAGCCCTTTATCCTTGGGGTAACAAGACTGAGAAGCTCTCAGGAGGCTCCAAGCTCAAATTTGACAATAATATGAATACAAAGAGTAACCCCCTAGGGTTAAAACCTCAGATTTCTTCTTGTCAACAGAGATAGCTCAACATCTTGAAAATGCTATTCAGACACAGCAAGGACAACAGTCATTTTTGAAATACTGTATTCCTATGTTTAAATCAAGATGGCTTTAAGCTGCAGCAAGAGATCTGGGCCTTAATGTGAAATTTGCTGAACTTCTGTGGTGTTTGGTGGCTGAAATTTGATATAGTTCACAATCAGCAGACAGAAACTGTGGTGAACCATGACATTTGGACCTAAAAACATAGACTGGATACAAACAAGTCATATCCAAAAGGCAGAAAATTTATTCCAAAAAGAAATTCCCACAAGATAGTTTAAAATCATGTCTGTTTAAGATTTTGATACTGGCTTGAACTGATTGTGGCTATGTAGCTACCCGGAGGTTTCTGCCAAAATAGTTTAATTTCTGAATAGAAAGGAACATCTATTGGTAAAAAGGAAAAGCAATTTTACTACATACCATTGAATTGTTACAGTCGGATGGAATGTTGATTAATTGTCCAAGACATTTTTTTTGTCCCTCCAATAAAACTATTTTTTCAGCAGATTACAGTTGCCAGAGAGATGGAGGATCAGCCTGCTGGATGGAGTGACCATAGATTTTGACAAGTTCACATTTCTTCACTAGTATGCCAAAATCAATATGCTATTTCCCATTCTTAAATATGACCCAGAAAAGGCAATGTATTATGAAGAAACTTTGGATGCAGAGGAAAATAAATAAAATGATCCTACCGTATTTCACTATCCACAATCTACAGGCATTTAGGGAATGTCCACACAGCACCAGTGCAGTGCTGCAGAGAGACGAAGCTCAGCTACCTCCAAATAACATTGTCAAGTACTGGAAACAGTATAATGTGATACTTCAGCTTGGCTAATTAACTGTGTGAAGAAGCTGGGTATGTTTGCCACAGTATGCTATCACACTGCTGTCTGTCTGCTGTGAAGGATGCCCAAGCTAGCTCACTCAGACATCCTTTAACGCCCATCAAAGATAGTAAATATTATAAAGGCTAATTATTTATGTTTGTGTAAAACTCCCTGTAAAAGTCTGTGAAGCTACATTATTATCCTTTGCCATGATGCCTACAAAAAACTTGTCAACAGTTAATCTGCGGGTGTGCTGAGATAACTGCCTATCATGCTGGCTCAGGTGTTCTCTCCGTCTCTGCATCCCTCTCTTGACTGGTGTTAGGACACAAGGTCTGTGGGACTGAAGACCACCTTGGGTTTGATGACCACTGTCTGATTTACTGAATGAAACCCACACAGGAAAATACTTTTCCGAGATTCCTGAAAAATTGGAGATGTGTAGGAGCATACCAGAAGACTAGCTCACAAATTAGAGATGATGCCTTAGAGAACTCAGTCTGCTTAGTTAACCAAGAAGATGACTGAGAAACAATAAAGCTATGGGTCCCTTCAGGGGAAGAATATACAAAAGGGATCTTCAATGTACTAGAGACAGACAGACACAAGAAATGATGGCCAGTAGTTAAAAGACAAACTCACATTAGAAATAAGCTACACATTTTTAACAGTGAGGCTGTAACAGTCACAGTTACCAGTGTAACAAAGTGGAGGAGAGGTGAAGAGCTGCTGTCTCTTGATATTAAGGCAGGAATGCTACTCAATTATATGTGTTACTATGCCATGCATTACTAGACTCCTCTGGAATATAATGGCTACTGATACGTAGGAAGTCAGTCCAGATTTCCTTTGGTCCCTCCTAGCTTTATGAGTCTTCAGAAATTCAGTACTTGTGTAACAATGTCATGAGGACTTCTAAGATGAAAATGCTAGGTCCATTTAAATGATTTGTCCAATCCATGGTTGGAAAGACAAATGATAGACACTTCAGTTTTGCTTATCTATTTAAAATTGCTGGGTTGCTTTCTTTCTGATTTTCAGATGGAATATTGGCTGCATAATATAACCAACGTATCTGCAATGAGGATAGAGTAAGAAGAGAAAAACAGCTTATTAGCCTCCATGGGGAAAACACACAACAAGCCAATACAGCAAGTGTTGCCCTAAATTATCTATATCATCTATTACTAGAGTGGAGGAAGCTTTGTAAAGTGCAAATGAGCCAACTGATATGATTTTTATATATGAAAGAAAAGACCTAGAAGAGTAATCAAATTCTAAATTGGAATGGTTTACAGTCAGGTTAGTAGGATAGTTTGCATCAGCCTCCCTAAGCAGATTTTTTATCTTTATGTTTAAACAAATTTGGAATTGAAATCTTCCAGGAGACTTCTTGCTGTCCATTGCTTATATAGAGTGCTGGCTTATGGCTTTAAGTAGTCGATACCATGGATGTTTCAAAAGTCCAGTTTATGTGCAGAGGAGATCTCACCACATTCTTCACACAGCTAGCCTTGGATCGTGTGAAAGCCCAAATCACTTCATTGAACTATTTAATAAAGCACTGACCTTACCAGTGGCATATATTTACACTAAAAGTTCAGAATTAAAGGATGCACAAAGGTAATGAGAAAACGGTTACTCAGAGTTACACACCAAAGTCTCCAGGGACTTCTATGGGCAACAGTGATATTGCAGATGGGTAATTCACACATTTCTTTTTTGGAGTTTCTAATAAAAGCTAAAATTGAAAACTAGTGCTTCAACTGAAGAAAATATTTGCTAAATTTATTTGGTTTTATTGAAGAGTCCAACCCATCCCTTATCCAGATTTGTGAAAGAAGCTTGTTCAGCTACAGGGCAATTGCAGCAACATTACACAGTGTATAATTAAGCCACACACACTCAGTGAAAAAACACTGATGTCACTCCAATGACCCTGAATACCTTTTCTCACACATACCTTGTTGTTAAGGAAGAAAGAAAACATGTCTAGGTCAACAGTTCTCAGAAATTTTTGTAGATGAATGATTTTTTTCTCAATGAGTCTCAGACATGAATAAGAATTTAAGAACAAAGCTGTGGAACAGAGACTAACAGGAATAAGACAGTGACAAAATGAAGTCAATCTTGACATAAGTTACTAGACTAAAAACGTCAAGTCCCATTCCTCTGAGTTATATCAGACTTGACTTTCACTTAAGTAGTCAGAACTCTCCTCATTTCTGTTTCCAATCTGACTAATATATAGTAATTCCTACTGTTACTTCACTTATTCACTAAAATATGTATAACTGTAATCAGACACTAGTAGAACTGTAGATAAATGATAAAAATATTGGGCCCATTTAGGCAAATTAATTGTAGAAAAGTAATGGATTATAGATTATGAAATAAAATGGAACTTTCAGCATGTAAAGTTTTTTTTAATGCTTAATTTATTACTTCTTGCTGTTCAGGCTGAAGACACAGTAATTTCCCTATAAACATGCTGATCAATATTTAGATAAAGCACCAAATACAATTTTAACAAACTTTATATGGCTATAAAATGAGTTTGAATAAAAAGTTGGGAAATGAAAATAGTAAACAAGAACTGTCACAATAATTACTTTCTGGCTGAAGACTGCTTCCTTCCATACTCCTCAAACTAATAAAAGACAATTTTTGCACAGAATACAGAGTAGGGTTTGTATTGATTCATCTACTGCTCTCTTCACTTGTCCTTACAATTAAGGCTTTTGAATAAGCCAGCTTTGCTTTAAATAACATGAACTGGTGATAGACCCCAAAAGATTTCTTTCCTGGAAGTGATTTACTTAAGCTTTTCCCTGATCTTGTGGTATTGATCCGCCCACAGATCTGCATGCGGCTCTTCAGCTTGCATCCCTCTCTGCTTCTAGTCCTGCAGAAAGTGCTATCTGGGTTCAGAGATGAATATGTGAGAAGGGCAGGCCAGAAATATAATGAAAAGACCAAACAACCCAGTCCCATACTGGAAATTTACCACTGAATTTTCACTGCAAGAACTACCTTTAATACAGTGCTCTTCTTGTAGCTGGACTGAGAAGTATCTGATAACTGGGTCCATTGAATTCTGCTTATAGTGCTTTCACCAGAAGGGAGGGAGATAGGAAAGAGGCATGGAGATCGGAGTTTATTTTTGTGGATCCTCCCAAACCAATGCAGATTTAAGGCAATCAGTTGCTTTGAAAAGCCAAACCTTCTGGTTCTCTGTGGGGACTAGGAACTGACTATGGAAGACACATCAAGAGGAAAGTCCTACATACTTTTCCTTTTTAGTTTTTTCTGCCATAGGTTTTACCAACTGGTGGACAAAATCTCCCACCTGAAAATAATTTTTGCACCTCCTTACAGCAGTGTCTTAAATATACTCCAAATATTTAACCTGATAGGATATATCACAAATCTTGTCCGATGTTGCCTACCACTTCATGGACTTTACTTGCTTATCTTGCAGATGCACGTATGATTAAATGATCTCCTTTTATGTCAACAGTTTTATTAAAATTCTCTCTGGATCAAGAAAAATGACTCCAAAAGACTTCTATCAACAATCTTTCCTCCTTCCAAGAGATTGTCCCATAAAAGGAAGGAATAATATTTGGCACAGCTGACTTCAGGGCACATTTTTTGATATTTAGAAGGGACACAAATGATCATTAACCATTGGGAGTTTCAGACCTTTAACATTTAAGAAGCAAACCAAATCTTAAGGACTGATAGGTAATACATGGCTGACTGTATTACACTGACTCACAAGAAAGACTGATAAAGGAGAAAGCATAGGCTTAAAAACAGGTTAGGTGGAGTTGATAAAGCAATTGTTGAATTATCAATTCTACTTCAGGTGTTACTTCAAAATCAAGTATTTTAAGTAAGACAAGTCAAATCCTTCCTCTTCCTCCCTAAAATCTGAGCAATTGCCCTTGAAAGGGAGATCTCCTCTCCCCATATCTTGCAGAATTTGGCACTTTCTTTTAAAGTAAATCTGGGAATCCTTTTTACTGAAACATTCAAAAAACAGGAATCTTCATCTTTTTTTTAACCAATAACCACTACAGAAAGCAATCCCTGAAGTACCAGAGTACAGCATGAAATCCATTGCCTGTGTTAATATCATTGTTCTTAAGCCTACCAGCATTTTGGCAGCAGAATCTAACCCATCCAGATATAGTGGTATTTTTATTACACTTTAATTTTATGCAGAAATATAAACTTTTATGTGTAATCAAGGAATACTGTCCTCTCCTTTTTAATGCTGTATATATGTATATATGTAAAAGGAGCATAAGCTGGCATATAGTCAACTATATCAAGATCAAGACATACAGTCTTTTTTTATTCTAGTTTATTTTTACCTCACAACTTATCTTTCATCATTTAAATCCTTAACCTTAAGTTAGCATTTCTGTTTTTGCTTTTTTGGGTATCTGTTCCATTTATATTCTTCACTTGTTTCTCACCAAATTCATTCTAAATATGTCGTATCAAGGAGAATGTTTTATAGATAAAAACTCAGTATAAATGACTGGCATCTATCATATCCCCACTGCAATGCTTGATCAGCACAGATTGCACCACTGATATCTACACTTAGAATATTAAGCATGAGAAAACAAAGGAAACACCAACTACACTAATCAGAGCAAATATACCTGCAAAAAGACAGAGATGCAATGTGCATTAAAAAGGCATCATAACTTCACAACAAATACAAAACTAATGGGAGCCATTTTAAAATGGGCATAGGAGTGAAAAACAAATAAACAAACAAACATGTCATATTAAGCATTAGCCTGTCTGCACAGGAGATTCAAACAGTGCTGGAAGGTGGAGTATTTTGAAAGGTTGCACTGGGACAAATTATGGAAATGTACTAATGTTTCTTGATTAGAGTTAAAACAAACGATAACTGTTCCTTGGGATTTCGTGATTTAAAACATGCGTATATGTAGTCCTGGGACTGTAGTCAAAACTGTGTTGCAGTGATTTCTGTGGGACTGTATTTGTCATGGGAGTCCTCATCTCATTGTCCTGGGATTCAGGTGAGCGTGGTCTTCAAAGAAGGAAGGGGGGGCAGAAATTAAAGCCAAGCGTTCTTGTAAGAGTAATATTGTCTGTATCTTTGCACAGAATGTTTGAAGTTGGAACGGACCTCTGGAGATCATCTAATCCAACCCCCCTGCCCAAGCAGGGTCACCCAGAGCACGTTGACCAGGACCCTGTCCAGACAGCTTTTGAATATCTCCAAGGATGGAGACTCCACAACCTCTCTGGGCAACCTGTGCCAGTGCTCTGTCACCCTCACAGTGAAGAAGTTTTTCCTCATGTTCAGACAGAACTGTCTGTTTTTCAGTCTGTGCCTGTTGCCTCACATCCTATCACTGGGCACCACTGAAAACAGTCTGGTTCCATCCTCTTCACACCCTCCCTGAAGATATTTGTATACATTAATCAGATCCCCTCTCAGCTTTCTCTTCTCCAGCCTAAACAGGCCCAGCTCTCTCAGCCTTTCCTCATAGGAGAGATGCTCCTGTCCCCTAATCATCTTCGTAGCCCTTCGCTGGACTTGCTCCAGTAGTGCCACATCCCTCTTGTACTGGGGAGCCCAGAACTGGACGCAGTACTCCAGTTGTGGCCTCCCCAGGGCTGAGTAGAGGGGGAGAATCACCTCCCTCGACCTGCTGGCAACACTCTTCCTGATGCACCCCAGCATACCATTGGCCTTCTTGGCCACAAGGGCACATTGCTGCCTCATGCTTAACTTGGTGTCCACCAGCACTCCCAGGTCCTTCTCCGCAGAGCTGCTTTCCAGCAGGTCAACCCCCAACCCGTACTGGTGCATGGGGGTATTCCTCCCTAGGTGCAGGACCCTGCACTTGCCTTTGTTGAACTTCATGAGGTTCCTCTCCGCCCACCTCTCCATCCTGTCCAGGTCTCTCTGAATGGCAGCACAGACCTTTGGTGTATCCACCACTCCTCCCAGTTTTGTATCATCAGCAAACTTGCTGAGGGTGCACTCTGTCCCTTCATCCAGGTCATTGATGAAGAAGTTGAACAAGACTGGACCCAGTACCGACCCCCGGGGGACACCGCTAACTACAGACCTCCAACTAGACTCTGTGCCACTGATCACAACCCTCTGAGCTCTGCCTTTCAGCCAGTTCTCAATTCACTTCACTGTTCCCACATCTAACCCACACTTCCTGAGCTTACCTATGAGGATGTTATGGGAGACGGTGTCGAAAGCCTTGCTGAAGTCAAGGTAGACAACATCCACTGCTCTCCCCTCATCTACCCAGCCAGTCATTCCATCATAGAAGGCTATCAGATTGGTTAGGCATGATTTCCCCTTGGTGAAGCCATGCTGACTACTCCTGATCACCTTGTCCTTCACATGCTTGGAAATGGTATCCAGGATGAGCTGTTCCATCACCTTTCCAGGGATGGAGGTGAGGCTGACTGGCCTGTAGTTCCCTGGGTCCTCCTTCTTGCCCTTTTTGAAGACTGGAGTGACATTTGCTTTCTTCCAGTCTTCAGGCACCTCTCCTGTTCTCCATGACCTTTCAAAGATGATGGAGAGTGGCCTAGCAATAACATCTGCCAGCTCCCTCGGTTCCTAGTTGGAAACTAGTCCTGGTATATCATGGTTCTGCATGGGAGTATTGCTGGATTTCATCGTTGCTCCCTCTCGGATGCTATTCAAATGCTACAGTAAAGAAAAAATTAAGAACAGAAAATGATTTAAGGACGTTAGGTTACAGCATGCTTACCACATAAATGACTTATATGAAGCGGGTAATGCAAAATGTACCAAACATTACAAATGCCTGAGTATTGCCAGTATGAGGCATAACTGAAATCACAAATAGTATTGGCAGAAATGATTACTCATGCTCCTTTGGAGCTACAAAAATAATCTAAAAAAGCCCTCCTCCCACCAAAAAAGGGTTTTGGTAATTTTCTGTTTCTTGTATTTGAGACTCATACAGCACTTACACTACAGATTTTTCCATTTCCAGTATCTGCAGCAAAAGGATAGCTAAATCAACAAACTGATTTTCACAGTTATTGTTCCTTCTTATTTGATTTAGTTGGTAGTTTTCACACTTGTAATTTCAAGAACTACAAGATGAAAGAAATTGCAGTCATACAATGAATGTTTGAGCTGGACATCAGTAAGTGGTAGTATTAGGTTCATACATCTTTGACATCTCTCAGTGTAACTGCAATCATACAGACAAATGCTGGCTTTTCCTGCGGTAATAAGCCAATCATGGCTCTTTGACTTAATAATGAAAACACCATGCAACAGGGAAATTGCTAACATTTTCCATAAAAATGAATGTAAATGAGAAAACCTAATGCCGTCTATCACTTGCTTTTTAGAATAAATAGCTCTATTCAATGTATTTTTAATGTGGTTCTACTAAACTTAAAACACCCTAACATTTCTTTATTATTCTTATCTTTATATTGCTTGATATATGTTAGGGATGCGGTTTGTGATTTGCTGGAAATTTAGCTTCTGAGAAACAAGACCCTCTGGAGCTCAGCTCACAAGGTTCATTGTAATGGTGTTGATTCATGTTACTCCTCCTGTTAATGACATTGTACATAGCAGGGCTTTGAAATCACCCAATGACATTCCTAGGGGGGAAATCATGCAACTAGTCCAGTGGGGAATTTGCAATACACCATGCTTTGAAGCCAAAGCAATTGCCGAAACCATATGGTAACATTCATAACTAAAGCACAGTTTAGAGTGGAGACACAATGTGGATTTTGGAAAGTGATGGATTTTCTTGTGATTTTTTTTTTGTATTATTATTTTGGTGTATAGGACCGAACCAGAAATCCTGTTCTTTTTTTGTTTAGTTTGGTTTCAGTGCAGGTGTAACTTTTAAATTAAATTGAATTAAATTCCTTTTTTTTGAGGGAGGATCTAGCAAAACAAAAAAATGGAAAAAAATTGGCAGAGGGGTGGAGGGTAGAATTGAATTAATCTGTGTTTTTTTTGGCAAATACATTAGTTCAAAAAAAATCTAGGCGGCACCACTTAAGAACTGGAAGAAGACCACTGAATGCCCATTTGTCTATGTGACAAACTCTTCAGACAGGAGCTTGGATGTACTTCCAAAAAAGCATTTTTATTTTTGTTCAAACATCATAGCCTTGAAAGAATACTAGGAAAAGGAGGGAAAAACTACAGATGTGTTCCAGATTAATTCTAGGGGTCAGATATTGATACCTGGGCCAGCAGGATAAATCAAAAGCCATTCTTCTGTGGTCAGTAAAATTTATTTAGAGTCAGGGCTCTGGACTGAGAACTTTATTTAACCTCAAAAGCTGCTGTAGTCCTTTGGATATTTTAGTAGGACTCTGCTTGCACTGTTCTAACTCCACTAATTTCACTGAAGTTTCTTGACTACTCCCAATGCAAGGTGGTTGAACTCAGAATCCCCTATGTTCTGGCATTTTCTTTTAGATCTTCAATGAAACTTCAGACTTACCTAGCAAGATGTGAAATATTTTGACAGAAAAATCCTTCTTCAGCTTAAGAGACTGAAGAGGATCAAAGCAATTCTATGTGGGATTCACTATGGACTGTTGTCTTCCTGGAAAGAAAAGAGACAAAGGAAAAACAAAGTAATAGGCAATTCATCAAAACATATAAGGGTGCTTTCAGCACCTTCTTATCTTCTGGTCATCTTGAAAGAGGATTGAAACCTCCTTCCCTTTATATCTCTTCATCATCTCTCTATGGCTCTTTTTCTTTCTTTCTCCGTCAAAGCTTCCAAATTTCTGTCTTTCCTAATCTAAGGCTCCCCTTCTTCCTGCCTTCTCCATAGCTTTCTTTTATGTTTGCCCTCTTCTTCCTTCGGTATTGCTACATTTTTGCCCCAAAAGAAGTACAAGATCTACCCTCCCAGCTTTTCAGGCTGTATCTTAGCCTCCAGCTGTTGGCTGCTGCTGGGCAACCCTCCCAACCTGAAACCAAGAGAGATGCAGGGTGTTGCTGCCAACATCGCTGCCTTTGAGGGGAACAGCCAGCATGGGTGCAGCAAGGATCATGACACCGCCAGGAGATAGCTCTCTGCTGCTGTGTTGGTCCTGCGGCAGTGCCTGGGAAGAGGGATGCATTTTTTGCAATTCTGTAAGACTTTCGTAGCCAAACTGCAAGCCTCTTTCCCTGGGAATCAGGGTACAAATTCATCATGCAAATGACATGTTTTTTTCTTTTTTAACTAGTAGGGGTTAAGATGAAATTTCACAATGTGATCTCACAGGGACTGTTGTGAATCAAGAGAGATTCAATTAAAAAGAGCAAAGCTGCATAGTGTGAATGCGATGTCAGCAGGAAGACAGTCTGGCACAGTGGAGACACTGTAATGTGGATCCATCTTCAGCAAGAGGGAAAACAGGCCACTAAATTAGAAGTCCAGTCTCCAGGTGGATCAATACAGAGGTGTCAAGAACACACTTATGTGATTCTGGTCAAATACTCTTGGACACTTCCATTGTATTTATGCCAGTTACCAAGACTGCTGTTAAAGCAATGTATAAATGCATGAAGAGCATCTGCCTTCCTACCTCAACTCATAAAGTTGATGAAATGGACCGATAGCTTTTTAATCTCACTTCTACCTGGATGTAAAAGATCAGGGAACATTGAAAAGGAGGAGCAGCCTTTACCCTTGTTTCCTCATTTCTGAGCTGATAACAGGAAAAGAAAGAACGATCTCTGTGATCCAACTGCAGAAAGTATCATCAAGACTGTAAATTTTAGTGACAGACAAGAGGGTGTTGAAAGGAAAGAAGCTTAACTACCAAGATGACAAATACCTTTTAAAATACACTTTTAAAAATATAAGAAAAAAAGACAGAAGAAGGGTAAAAGAAAAGCTGTGGGTGTGGGAATATTTCTTTTAAAATTCATTTAATAAAAACATTCCCTGTAGCTGCTTGTTACACTTAGTTCCACTTTCCATTCTATTTGCAAAACTCAAACTCGGCAGAAAGCTGAAGGGGAGAGAAGCATTTATAAATTAGTGTATGTCTCCAAATGATTAATGTAGCAGTCATGTTCTTTCTCATCAGTTCAAGACCACTTGCACTTCTATAGAAATTGGGCATGAGGTGTGCTGAAGCATGTTTAAATCACTGCTTCTTCTACTTTTGTATTGAATAATCATTTCTGCTCTTACTTTTGTACCACTTAAATGAGAAAGAAGGCAATTTAGCCACTATCAAATAAACATAGCCTGAGGCAAATGTATCATATAAGCTTCTTCACTCAAAAAGATATTTTAAGATATTTATTTATTTACTTTTAATAAAGCTCAAAGACAGCATTTGCAAATGCAAATGCATTGTTTTCTACATTTTTGCCTGACCAGCCTTGACTAGTTTTGTACAGTCAGTGCATTATCTAACCAAGAATCAAGAAAGCTAGCGATGGAAAAAGTCCTGTCAGATCATATAGCTCACCTCCCTCTAAAAACAGGATTATTCCCTATAGTGTAGTTATAATATGATTTTGGGATGCTGCAGAAAGGTAGAGTCAACTCTCTTGCCTAATGCAGTTCATTCTGCCAGCCTTCTGATTTCCACTCCATTTGACTAAGCACCCCTGAAGTATCCTAGCTCCTCTGAAGCATTTCTTAGTGGAGGAAGATGAGTGACTCTCTAGCAGCTCCAACCAGCTCCTGTTCAAGTAGGTTTTCTTCCCTTTGACATTTAAACTGCTAGCAAGTGTTTATTTTGCAAACACCTGGGCTGGGTTTACTGTCTCTAGCTTTTCGCCATTACCCATGCTGTCAGAGTCCAGGCCTGAACAAAAAAGATATTCAGTAAACATGGAATTGAATGAGCCTAGATGGTTTTGCTAGACACAGATAGTGGAGCACTCTGACAACCTCCGCATTATCTGTGCAGGGGGACAGCAATCCCGCAGAACCACACATTGTTCAGGCTGGACATCATCCAGTACAACCCTCCTGCTCAGCACAGGGTCAACTAGAGCATGTTGCTCTGGACCACGGCCAGTTGGGTTTTGAATGTGTCCAAGGATGGAGACTCCACAACCTCTCTGGGCAACCTATTCCAGAGTTTGACCAGCCTCAGAGTGAAAAAGTTCTTTGTTATGTTCAGATGGAATTTCCTGTGTTTCAGTTTGTGCCCATTGCCTCTTGTCCTTTCTCTGGGCACCACTGAAAAGAGTCTGGCCTCATCTTCTTTATTGCCTCCCATTAGGTATTTACACACATTGGTAAGATTCTCCCTGAGCCCTCTCTTCTCCAGGCTAAACAATCCTAGCTCTTGCTGCCTCTCCTCATATGTCAGATATTCCAATCCCTTAATCATCTTTGTGACCCTTCGCTGAACTCACTCCAATACGTCCATGTCTCTCTTGTATGGGGGAGCCCAGAATTGGACACAGCCCTCTTGAGAGGTAGGATTACCTCCCTTGACTTGCTGACAGTGCTCTTCCTAATGCAGCCCTGGATGCAGCCCAGCGGCCTTCTTTGCCACAAAGGCACATTGCTGGCTCATGGTCAACCAGTTGTCCACCAAGTCTTTTTCTGCAATGCTGCTTTCCAGCTGGTTAACCCCCATGCCTGCTGGTACATGGAGGTTATACTTCCACAGGTGCAGGACTTTGTAATTCCCTTTGTTGACTTCATGAGGTTCCTCTTTCCCCGTTTCTCCAGCCTGTCAAGGTCTCTCTGAATGGCAGTGCAACCACCTGGAGTATCATCCACTCCTCCCAGTTTTGTTTTTTCAGAAAACATGCTGAGGGCACATTCTGTCTCATCATCCAGGTCATTAATGAAGATGTTAAACAGTATCAGACCCAGTATCAATCCCTGGGGTACCCAAATGCCACTAGTGACTGGCCTCCAACTAGACTTTGTGCTGCTGATCACAACCTTCTGATCCCAGCTGTTCAGCCAGTTTTCAGTCCACCTCACTGACCGCTTATCTAGGCTGTACTGCATTAGCTTGTTTATGAGGTTGAATGGTAGATATGTCAAAAGCCTTACTAAAGTTGAGATAAACAACATCCATTGCTTTCTCCTCATCCACTGAGCCAGTCATCTTATCGTGGAAGGCTATCAGATTGGTTAAGCAGGATTTCCCCTTTGTAATCCATGCTGGCTACACCTGATCACCTTCTTGTCTTTCACATGTCTGGAAATGGTACCCAGGATTAGCTGATCACTGTGCTAGACTTCAGGAGAGTGGGATTTGGCCTGTTTGGGTATCACTTGGTAGAATCCCATGGGATATAGTCCTGGAGGGAAGAGGAGTCCAGGACAGCTGGCTGATTTTCAAGGATCACCTCCTTGAAACTCAAGAACGGTCCATCCCAATGAGCAGGAAATCAAGGCTCAGGGGAGGTGGCCTTAGCATTGTTTATAAATATATGATGGGAGGGTTTCTCAGTGGTGGCCAGTGACAGGACAAGGGGCAATGGGCACAAACTGAAACACAGGAAATTTCATCTGAACATAAGAAAACACTTCTCCACTCTGAGGGCAGTGAGACTGCTCTTTGTATTACAGACCTGTGAAATTCCCAAACACACAAAAGAACTGTGAATAAATATTCAGAAAGCAGCAGGGTTCTCTGAGAATTACTGCTTTATCTTTCTCTGAGTAATAAAATCTCTCTCTCCCCTAATTTTGGTGGCTCAGACCCTAAGATAGGTATTAAGAAGTGCAGGACTAGTAGTCGTCTAATATTTTACAACCTTTCAGGACTAGTAGTTGGCAGCTTAGAAATTTCATGCAGCTTCCAGGAAGTCAATGTGAATCAGGGAGCTGAATCAGGGGAGTTGAATCAAGTCGTAGAGAGGGAAACGCTGGGAATTCTTCCTTCCTTATTTTCAGGCTTTAATCAAAGTTCTGCATCTGGAAAAAAATTCTGAGGTCATTTCTAAAGATTTCTTCTGTGTATTCATTGTAATTTTCTTTAATTCCAAGATCTGTACAGTTAAGTGCCTTTAAAGACAGGATAAATAAACATATCACTGTTATGTGTGTGTGTGTGTGTGTGTGTTTGTGTGTGTCTGTATAAGCATATAAATATATGTGTACATGTGTGTGTGTGTGTGTGTGTATAAAATTTGGATTTCTGACAGAAATTTCAATAAAACATCTTCAACATAATTTACCTGGTGGAATAAAAGGCTATGGAGATGCTGGGTAGATGTGAAATGGTTAGTGTCTTTAAAACTCAATATTCCCAAAGAGACATTAAAATCAGCAATGGTTTAAGTATCATGTATTCTCTAGGCAGGAGGCTTAGCTGAACTTTAATTAAAATTGGAAATTTTGTACTCAGTGCTAGCAGAATCAGATCTGATCTATGAGGTTCATCACAGAACTATGTATAAAATAAGATAGACTATAAGATAAAATCGTAGAAGAGACCAATGGGTGAATGTCTTATTGAGGTTTGTTTTTCAGTATTTCTCGGAAGAAAAAAGGCAGAAGAAAAATGCTTTCTGCAGTGAAGCTACTTAAAGACTGTGTTGTTACTTTAGAAGGAGTGCTAGTTACAGATCAACTCCCTCTCTTAAATATAAAGAACGGCAAGTAAGAAATAATTCTCAGTCAAGAATGATACTTTTTATATAAATTTATTTGTGCTACTTATTTTTTAAGTGAATCTTAATTCTCTGTAATTTTCATTCCTAAAATAACTGTTGTTTTTAGTAAAGATATTTTTGGGAAGATTTTTTGCCTTGAGAAAACAAGTTAATTTCAACAAAATAAGGGGAAAATGCAAGTGCAGATAGAAGGTACATTATAGTACCTATATATTCTCTCTCTTTCTGTGTATATAGCACTATATATAGCCTCATTGGATGTCACAGATAAAAATTATAATTTCAATGAAAAGATCAGTTCTGCTTACAGTTTTATATAAAAGCGACTTTTTATTTTTGTGTATTCTGATATTTTGACTGCTGGAGCTGGATAATTTAGTAATTTAGTTTGACAGTAATCATCAAAGTCAAATCAATGATTTCCATCTGATTACACCAGCAGAAAATTTGGCCCTCAAACTGCAAAATCTTTAATCAAGTGGAAAGGAGGACCATCATTAATTCTTAGTTCTGATTATTTTTGTAGTTGTATCTTACTAGTGAGTGACAAAGGGGGGTTTCTGGCAAATCTATGTAGGCAATTTAATATTAGAACTGACTGGTTTTGGATTTGTGTCTTTGGTGTTTGTATGATGATATGGTTGGGTGGGAATCATTTTAAATTAGTTCTTAGAGTAACTAATAAAATTAGTTGAAACATTGAAACAGAAGAATCAAGCACAAAACTCACATTAAAAATGCAGCTACACAGTGATGTTGTGCAAAGCAATTGGTTCTGAACAGAGTTGCTTGAATACTGCAAAGCAGTGTTTGTGAACACCTCAGTCACTTCAACTTTTATGTTTGATTGTTATTCATTTTTTTTGAACATTTAGATGGATAGATTTTTGTTTTTGCTTTAATATTCCTGGGATGTCTGACTTTTGTTTAGGTCCTGCTACAAGCATGCTAACAAGGATGACCATAACATGCAAAGGAGTTTTCATTTTTTGTTATTCATTAGTCTCCTGGTTGAGAAATGTCAGTCATTGCAGCTGTCAGTAACTGAGACCATATCATGTGAATCAGGGGACTAATCAAGCACTGTGAACAAGGAGGAAACGAAATGAACAAGCTATCCACAGATTAAATATTTCTGTCCAACCTTTCTTTTCCCCTGCCTTGTTTTCCTTTTTCTGGGTTTGTTTCTTTGCCTGTCTATAGAATCTCTACAAATCACTGAACATTAGGACTACTTTGCAAATGATTCACAAATGGAGAATATCTTTTTGCCAAGAAGTGATATTTGCAAAGTAATTTGGCTGTCTTTTCCCTATATACGGGGTTTTAACTTTTTATACACATCATGTACAAACCATAAGAATTAACTTAGGCATGGAGACTCATGCAGAAGCTAGTAAATGGTTATGAGAGAAACAGCCTATGGATAAGGAGCATGAAAAATTGAAAAAGAGATGAGGAATTAAACTCTATTATTTCTCTTATTCCTTGGGAGCATGAGTTGCAGCTATGCTAATGGTTAGATCAGCAGCATTTAGAGGAGCAAAATGATAATGGATCCACATGGCTGCTATGATAACACTCAGCATACCGAATAATTACAGAGACGCTGGTAGCATGTTGAGCTTCTCAGTGAAAGTAATTAATATGGTCAGGGCCTCATTTACTCAGTGAAGCACGCTGAAGCCTAAATCTGGAACAAGGGCTCCTATTTTTGTAAGGTTCTACTGTTAAATTCTTGATGATTGCAAAGCCACTCCAGAACAGATGAGTAAAATGAGAGAAGAAGAAATATGTTGCAAAATCAGTGTTTAGACAAAACATTTTTCAAAACCCTTGTTCTGTGAAAGCATAGGATATAAAGCCTGTAATCAAGGCCCGTGCTTCTTTTTCACCTGTCTAATATCTTAGTAACAGTTTGCTGCAGACCTAGGGGCAACAGCATCATGTGAATCATTTCAAGATTTCGCTTGAGAGGGAATACTCAAAGCAGGTGAGTAAATTCAGTTTCTTTTTTATGCCATGTCAAAGGTATGTTCGCTTCTGTTTGTGGTTTGCATCAGGGTCTGCCTATAATTAGGGCCAATTTCAATCCTGGCAAAGAATTGCACTCGATCACGGCCTGGAAATTTCCTGGTCTGCTTGCTTCTCCGATTCCTCAGTTTTTCCCTTCTCCGCTGCCATTGATCTCAGGCAGCTCCCTGACTGCACAGCTGCAGGAAGGGGCACAAAGCTGCGCCTGGCTGCCGGCTGCCTGGCATCTGCAGCCGGCCTTTGCATGAGCCTGAGGTGCAGTTTTCCTCTCTCAAGCACATTCTGCCAGTGATCATTCTGCCTAATAACAGGCACCAATTACAGTTAGATTAAATAAAACAGAGTTTATTTGACACAAATAATGGAAACTGGAAAGGAAATCAAAGTAACTAAATGTAAGCAAAATAAATCATAACTAACATCCAGGCAGCCTAGATAGTTAGACTAAGCCTTGTAATTGCAAGATATTGATTGAGTAGGACTACAAATCTTATGTCTCTTTGATGTTTATGTGGCTATTTCCAGTAGTCTGTTGAATCTGGCAGCTCAGATGTCTGTTCAACAGAGCTGAATGTGCTCTGCACATGAGGGCAGGACTCCAGCATCTCCATTTTTTTTGCCTAATCCCTAGGATGGTATGGAGGGCTTTCCTGTTGTTATTCTCATCTGAGTTTAGCATCCACATCACGTTGGTTTTAGCTGACCTGAAGCTGAAGATCATGGTTTATAAAGCCAACTGTTAAAGCAGGATATTATCTTATCACTCTATTATCTGTTATTGAGTCTTGGGAATGAGGAAAATGGTGGGAAAAACCTTTCATTCAAAGCTAGATAGCAAAATGGTGGAGGAGTTGATGGAAGTTCATGCTAAATGAGTTTTTATGATATATCTTTAAATACTATCTTCCCATTTTGACTAAATAGCATAAAAGGTTTTGTTCATCAGTTATGCTTTTTGGGGAAGTAATGAGAAGATTTAGATAATAGGCACCATCACCCAATGAGAGAAAATTTGGAAAATGTACACAAAATGAACATATCAAATCTTCATTTATTATCAGCTAACTCAAGAAGAGTAGACTACAATTAAAATTATATTCTTATATGTCACTTACCTTCTGTGTGATTACCTCTTGATTATTTGGATCAGTTAATCCTGTTGTACCATTTGGTGTAATAAGCTTCATAGCACTTTTTCAATTAAGAAAAATAATCACTTCTGGTCATTAATTTAAATGCTATCTCTCAACAAATATCTCATCTCTCTTACTCAGAACTAATATGTCACACAGTTTTAGATTCTTAGAAAGACTGATTCTGAGTGAGCTGCCATTTTGTGTTCGAATACTTCCTTCAAAGAAATCAGAATCAGATGAGTTATCAGCACTTACAGTGAAGTTTCTCTCAAAAATCAGATGAATTATCAGCACTTACAGTGAAGTTTCTCTCAAAATCCTCCCCAGAGCTTTTTTTTTTTTTTTTTAAATGTACAACAAGCTGAATACTTCTCATGGCAAACTGAGTTTAGCTTAAGTGAACACATTACAGTTGCATTCCAATTCTTATTCTCATCAGATCATTTTTTTGTTCTTCCTGGTAACAGCTCTAGCATCATTTGCTGATATTCAGTTTGAGATCAAGCAGATAAACTAATCCACAATATATTGGCCAGAACATTGGCCGGGTAAAAATAGCAGGTCAGGGGGTAGCTTCTTAATGAACTTAAATTTTATTCCCATAAGTCATTGTTGTTAAAAATTCAGACTGTTTCACCGATGTAGTTTTCAACCTGTTTTTATAAGCAAGGGGCAGTTTTCCTAAGAGAAGAGGCAGACTGGCATGTAGGGTAGGTGATAAAAAATGAGAAAGGAGTTATGGAGTTTATAAGTTTTCCACTCACTATAAGTTATAAGTTTTAGAGCTGAGTATCTAAGCAGTATTTTCAGAAGTCTTAATGTACCTCATTTCCACTGACATCAGCTGCAGATAGCAGATACTTAATAGGAGCCATATGCCAAAACGTAGTGCTTCTCCTAGACCCGCATCTACAAAGATATGATGATATTTGATGCGTCTTCATACCTAATATTTAGCTGACTGGCTTAGAAGGAGAATTCACACCTCTGAGTCGTCACTTAGATCCCTGGAGTTGACAAAGAGGAAAAGAGGAACACTTTCTCTTGTAAGAAGTCATCCATTTGAGTATGAAGGGAAAGCCTCTCTCCCGCTCAATTAGAGGAGGTGCAACCTGCTGTTTGCCTAACAGCCTAGGAGGACTTCTCATCAAGAGGGAGAAGATGCCCCTGTGTCTCACTGGCTGGTATAGGCTGGAGTGTGGGTCCAGGAGGAATGATGGCTGGGTTACCTTTAAATTGAAGTTGGACCACAGCCCAGCTATAAATGCAAGACTACAGAATTTTTTTTGGCTGATTTAGGATTCTCATCTGGGACAGGAAATGTTTGAAAAATAGAGTCCCGTGAATAAGACCAGAAGCCCAAAGGCTCTTCCATCTTGCCTCCTGCTGTGATAAGAGTAGGTGTTGGAGGCCAGGTATCCTTGCTCAGAGTGGCAGGGCCTTGTCACCAGGCTGAAGATGCCAGCTTTCCTCTGGCTTCTCTGACACATGTCAATGAGGGACATATTGGACAGTTCTGGCTGTCAGGGACAGCTATAGCCTACAATACTTAAAGTGCCTCAGGTGAAAACTACATGTCATTTTCTCATTAGAGGAATATCAGCTTCAAGTGTGGCAACATTTACACTTGTTTAGTATCTGGTTTGTTTAAAATATGTGGATATTCTATTAACATGGTAGTTCTGAATCATTAATGACTCAGTGTACTTAAAGACTGGTGGAAAAGCTGAAGGTGATAATTCAGGGAGTTCATTAACACACTGGAAAAAAAAAACAACACTGTATGAAACCCATTATCCTCCAAATTATTTACATTATAGAGATTATATTTATTAAAAAATGCATCCTTGCAGTATATTTATTCCTCTCTTAATTTTTTTTCTATTTAATTAGTTAATAGTAGAATTCATTGACCAATTGTAAAGCTTTTTTAATAGCTAGTATATTGTATTCAGCTACATTTCTTACATGCAAATATTCTTTACTTGTCTTTTTTTTTTCCCCTAGATGGGAAAGGAGCATTCTCTCACATGTGGGCTTGGATATTATGAAAATTTTTTGTAAATAATAGAGAAAATCCTGGTCTTACATTGCTATAAATAAGAGGCAACTTTACTGAAGTCAGTGGCTACATCGGTGTAATACATCTGAAAAAGTATGATTTCGGGACTCAGTGTTCTGGCCAGAAATCCCGAGCTGCATCACTTTAGCAGTACTGATTTATAGCATTTGAGGATCTCACCCTGTATTTAATCAGGCGCATTACCCCAAGGAATAGGTAAAAGCAAAATGTCAGCCAACAAGTATAAAGGTAACTAACTACCTACAATTCATATAGTTCTCTGAAGAACTCTAAAAAACAGAGAAAGTTTCCATATTACTTACTGCAGCAGTATAGTGTGGAAATATCCCAGCTGCTAAACGAGTTAGCTGGAACAATGCTACAATGGCGTATATTGATTGTACGGTGTGTAGAACAGACAACCCTGACAACTGGTGGGGACATTATTCTCTCAGGTGCCAGCTGCAACAGCCTGACATATAGCAAGGTTCACAAGTACTTGGAGGTGAAGTGATAGAAAGTTGATGCTCATGCTTCTTACCACACTTCACAAAACATTACAAGTAAGGAAGCTGAGAACAAAGTCAGTCAGTTTTAAACAGCTTAGAAGTCAGAAGATATTTGGCTACATTCAGCCTTACATGTTAATATGTCCTGGATGAGTGATGCACTTCACTCATAAGAGAGAAGCAGCAAAATGTTTTATTGATATAAGACAGTGATTTAACAAATTTCAATGGTAAAGAAGACTGGTTTAACAAGATTCGATGGCAAGGTACACTCGGTTATTTACTGCATAGAGGACAGGGTCAGACAAAATTGTCAAGGAGAGCCTCTGGTTGAGTCATGAGGTTCAGAGTGGACCCCCTTGCTTTCCAAACTCCTCCTCAAAGGAGTCTGGGTGTGGCTGGATCCAATCTTAGTCCCCGACTTGGTCAGCGGTTTATGTCTAAAGGATTATGTGCACAATCAGAGATGCAACTTAGTAAAGTTCGCAAAGTTTCAGCATACTATTAGTCTCTTACTGAGGATCTGTTGTGGGTAAGGAATCTCTTGACCTCGAGAAGTAACCTTGAGAGGCATCCCAGCCTGCTGCAGTGCAGGAAAGCTCAACGGGCTCTGGGCTGTCCCCTATTTAAGGGGTAAGATGATTGACTCATAGTCATATTTGCATACCAGTCGTATTTTGGTTGGCGCATGCTCAACTAGCCTTTGGCTATTGTGCTGTTATCTGTCTCCCCAGAGTCCAATTTGAGCCAGATGCAGCTATCACAACTGGACACATCCATCACGACTGCCACTGGTGGTTATCGCTTGAGCAGGGTTGAGGGTGAAAGGTCAGGTTGAGGGTGGGGGGGAAGCACACTGTCACATAATATAAGTGATTTTTAATGAACCATAAGTGCTATTTTTAATTTGCATGTTTTTAATTGCATGCAGTCAAGTTCCTGTGTGGATTCATGACAGGAGGTTTTATCTTTTATTGACTGAAGTGCTATGTTTGCTCTTCATGCTGAGGAGAGGTCCATCAGAAACCCAGACTGGCTAGGGGAGACCACTGTGATCGCTTCTGCTGGCTACTTATATAACACACACTTTCTTTGTCTCATTATGCTGGAAATTAGGATATGCTACAGTTTCAGTCTAATTTAATCTAGTTTTAACATTCATCTAGAGGATTCTGGTATTCCTTTGCTTTATCTAAAGACCTTGACTATCAAATTTCTCATCACTTCATGGGCACTTACTGCTAACTAGACATCCTTCCAAGCAGTTCAACTCAAAGTGATTTTGCCTGGTCACTATTTACCGTGTCCCCCCCAAACCTTAATAACTGGGAACTTCAGCAGGAGGATTTTATATTTGTTTATTTGCTTCATAGGTCACTAGTAAAAATACTATGCCACATAGAGCCAGATTTCCGGAAAGGATAGAGAATAGGGAGTTGTAAGATGTGTGAAAAGCTATAGGGACAGGTGATTTTTTTTTTCTCCTTCCCTCTCAAACCCAGTCTGGAACAGAGGGCAGTTTTAACTTCTGGATGGACAGAGATTCAGAAAGGAAAAAGAAAGAATGGTAAAATGATTGCTGTTGCTTTTTTTCCTGTCAGCATACCTGATAACCTCCTGTCTTCCTGATCTTTGTCTCCATCGTAATCCCAGGCACTGAAAAGTAAAGATGTAATGACAGCAAAGTGACATTGGTTCATCTTTTCTAAGTTCTAATTATTCAGTTCTGGGAAATTGTGTTGCATGAACATTTCTGGAGGGACAGTTTGAGCACTGCAGCTACATTATTCTGGTACTGCTGTTAAGTAGTGGTATTGTCTCAGTTACTAGGCGATCTGTATATAACAAATAATTTCATTTTCCTTTATGGCTTCTGTCACCTTCTCTCCTCATTAGTTCTAGCTATTTTATGCTCTTTTTCCTCCCTGAGGCAATTCTGCCTTGTCTCTGGACAGCATATGGGAATGGGCAGAAAGGATTGACACATGGTACAGGATCAGTCCTCTCCACTTTAAATATGTTTTTTTTTTTTTTTTTTCTGCAGGATGTATTTGGTTGGGATATCAAATTAGGTTCTTCTCTTATTTCTGTGACTGGCTAGGTGCTATGGACCATCACACAATGTCCATTTATAGATACATCGGATCTTTACTTAGAAAATTTCTCTTAGGTTCTAGTACACTATATTCAGTGTATAGTCACTATACTATTCAGTGTAGTCACTATATTTTTTCTTGTATTTAGGATTAAAGTGCAGTATATAAGGTTCAGAAAGGGCACATAAGATCACTTCACTTGACAAGTGAGCTGTTCTCATAGTTTCTTTGACTGTGCAGAATAGAACTCTAAAATGTGCTGCTTAAAATATATAAATCTTGCAATGGTTTCCCTAAAACCTTATTTAATGAAAATTCTCTTAAAACATGGAGACCATTTTTTGCCCCACATAGAACTGCTCTGTATGCCTCTGATGTCAACATGTGCGACCTGTTTTGAATTTACTTTCAAACATATATGTGTATGTTTATCTGTTTATCTCTGTGTGTATGTGTGTGTATGCATATATATGTATATATGTGTGTATATATATATGTGTGTATGTGTGCGTGTGTGTGTGTACGTGTATATATATATATATATATATATTTGTTTGTAGGTACACAAATATAATCTACCTGGCTTCTCAGACTCCACACTTTGGTATTTAAAGTATTTTTATTGGTGCAGATGACTATGGAATAGGTGCTGGTCATTAACACTGCTAGACTCTGAGAGGCATTGTATCTCCAAGAAGCTCTGGCTTGACCTATTTATGCTTGCTTTTATTTTGTGCAGAGTGCCTTAACTTAAAATTTAGCTAGTGAGTGGAATAAATTTCTATAAACCCTTCTATATTTCTTCACTGTGCTTTACATCACTGCTGACCAAGATCCTGGAACATCACCTGGAAAAAGGCATCTAAAATCCAAGATCAAAGAACCATCCTTTCCTCTGTGTGATGGTCCTATCACTATGCAGCAGTCATGTCCATCTTCCTTTTTCCACCAGCCCAGTGATTTTTGAGTTTCTTGCCACACTTTGACATAATTTCCAGCACAGTGATAAAAGGATCTGCCCCAAATCTGGTCTACAGTTCAGGGACTGGGTACTTTTCAGAAAGATATGCTTCATCCTCTTCTGGCTGAGGTGGAAGAATAGCATATTAAACAGGTTATGACACAAAAGGGACAAGTTTACTACCATGTGCACTTCCAACATTCACATTTTAAAGAAAAAAAGTAAGCTCTGTCCAAAGCATTATGCAGAAGCACAGAGGAGCCTACCTACTAAAGAAGGTTGAAGCCTATGAATCCAAAAAAGGCTCTTCTTTTTAGTTTAGAATAAGGTGAAGTACAGGCAGAATTTCATATGTACTCAAGTGTGTACTCTCTCAAAGCACCAAACTCATAGGTGAATTTTTGAGTCCCGTTCTTGGATACCCAACTCTTTATTGAGAATCTAGATGTCCAACAAATGCCTTAGGTATGTAGGTAAGATTGTGTTTTTAAGATAAATATTCTTATCAAATATTCAGATTTTAGGAAATTTAATCTCAGATGCCTACTGGTCTTAGGAAGAAAAACTTATTTTCTTGGTATAAAAATATTCTATGGGAATAGTTATAATTATGACCAAATATCATCCTACCATGGCTATTTTGAACCTGGTACAACACCTCTGTGTTTGCGAAGAGAATCAGATAATGTTTTGAACAACCTTTTCCAGAAACAAATACATTTAAGTGTTCTGGGTGAAAACGTAGAAATAAAATAAACAAAAATACTGGAGATTCAATTACATGTCAAAATATACTTTTGATTTTTAAATCTGAGAATACAAAGACTACATAAAAACAATACAAGATCATGGAAAGAGCATTGAATCTTCTCAGTTCTTTTGTATACTTGCTTTTATATTTTACTGTTACCGTTTTAATGTTACCTCTCTATATTCAATACATCATTTTACTTGCAATTTTAATAGTTTTGAATCAAATGGACAGTACATTTGAAAGACAAGCAATTCTCCCTCCAATTAATTCATTAGCCACTTTACTCATTATAAGGCAAACTTAGTACATTCAAACAATTTCAGACTCTTCCTCTTAAATAATTTGTCACTGTGACTGTGCTGATTCTAAGCACAGCCCATATATTTTATAGTTACCAGCTCAGCAGCTGGGCAATGCAACTCTTCTAATAACATATCCTTGGAAGTGCTGAGCATGTTGAGTTCCCAAAGTTTCAGGGGGAGGGACAGTTTGCATTGCGCAGGACTGAGCTCTACACAGCCCTAGCAACAGTGGAAATATAACTTGCAGATTTTGAGCCAATGCCATTGAAGTCAATGGGTGAGAGCCTGGCTCCTTGGTGCTATCAGAGGTTGGCTGTGAGCTTCAGAGCCATCGGGGAATCACCTAGGGAAGTTCTGATCCTGATTCAGACAGAATAAAAGCAGGATGCCTCAGTGGGAAATAGTTACTCTTCCTGACTCTGAGGCGAGGTAGATGTGCTTGTTTATGGATTTGTTCTTGACTCAAGAGGTAGGCCAGGTCAGTAAATCGCCTGGTGCCCCTGGACTGAATTTCAGGGAGAAGTGGGCTTTTTGTGATGTGGGTGCTAAGCACTGTGAAATCACCCACCAGTTTGGTCTTGAGCTGAAGTGAGGCTGAGTGGCCCCTTAACAGCTTGTCTGCACCCACGCTCACTGCAGCTACCAGAAGTTTGTCCCATACAAACCCCTGTATGTGGCACTGCCCACGTAATTATTATTCTGTATTCACCATTGAGCAGCGTGATATGCATAAGTTACACAAGGCTGAACCCTGATGATGTGCACAGTGTGTTGCTTTAAAAATATGGTGTGTTGAGTATTTAGCAGTGTAAACATATGGTCCTGGAGTTATTACAAAGCCATATGGGGCCATGTAGGACTCTCTTCTCTACTTAGCAGTAGTGCCAGGTACACATCTATATGGTCTCATCTTCATTGGGCAATGTGTGTTCTGTTTCTTTACACCTTTTTGAGCACCACTGGCTTCTGTGCTCATTTTTCAGTTTAGACTGAGTATGGAAGTTCACTGGAAATTTTCCAATTTCTAATTACTTGAGTTAATTGGAAGAATTTTAGATTTGTCTTTGGTGGCATTTTCTTACCATGGATAATAGCTTTGCTTTTTCCATCAAAGTTTAAAAAAATATGTAGCAGAAGAAACAAACAAGTATCTGAGCTGTGACTACCTCCTGTTTATAATTATCAACAAAATAGAGAAAATCACAGTTTCTCTGTTTCCTGCAGTGTTACTAAAGGAACATGACAATCTTTTAAAGAACATAAAGATCACTGAAATTCAGAGAAAAAAAATTATGAAGGCACCAAAAATAGACATCTCCATGACAGCTTTTAACTTCAAAATAAAATTGAAAAATACTCCTTGTTTTGTTGTGGTGAGATTTTTCACAATGAACAATGCTTATAATTTTTACCAAAACTCTTCTAAAGAAGTGGCTTCAGAGATCTTTGGTAACCTCTTGTATTTTCTGAGTCAAGAGAAATAAAGGAAAAAAACCAAACAAACCATCTTCTCTGCTATTATTGATTTGAAAAACTCTTTAAGTTCTTATTTGGTTAGATGACTACTGTATATTAAGCATTCCTGATACATTTGCTGCTTTGAGCATCTTTCCCTCCTCATAATTAAACTAATTAGACAATTAATCAATGTCACCTGTAGCCCTGAATGGCAACTGACGTTAATGAAGGAGTTTGTTCAAAGTCCAGGCTTGGCAGGGTGAGAAGAAAAGTCTATATTCTGCAGGTGGAAAGCCAATTAAAACTGTGGAGTTAGGGTGGCACAGATTGGAATAGAAATGAACCTTGTGAAAAATATCAATTCCTGGTTGTCTTTTGAAATGTAAAATGCCACCTGCAGCCTAGAAATCACAGGAAAAAGGTACCTACTTTGTTGCTTCACGCACCATTGTAATTAGATTGCTGAGTTCATCAACCCTTCTCCAGATTTTAGAGAAATAGTCTCTCTGTCCAAATATTAACAGTAGAGTAAAAGCTTAAGAGATGAAATGATTGTAGATCTGTGTTTCAACTGCTCCACTGCTGTGAGACATTCTGTTTTTGGTAGTGAACATTATCAAGCTGTAATAACTGCTATTCTAGTTAATAAAACCTAAGTAAATCATATATAGCATATAAAGGACATACTGCAGGGACCAATTTACCTCTGTTGGTGAAAATTACATCTCCTACGCCAGTAGGGTGCCATCCCTTAGGAGCAGGGGGTGAAGAATTCATTGTCAGGGAATGGAAAACACCAACTGTTTTCATCTATTGCCTCAGTGAGGATTTACAGGGCTGCAGTAAAATATGAGAGCTGGGACATTCACCCCTCTCCTACTCCACTCATTTTTCAATGCACCATTTCTTTACAATCCTCCTTTTGTCTGTCTGTGTTTTTCTTCTACACTGTCTTTAACATACACAGCCTGCCTCAAATGCTTCAGGCATCTGCACTTTGTCCCTGCTATACAAACATCCTTGTTCATTTTGCTCACCTGTCATTCCTGCTGTTTGTCCCCAGCCAGTTCATGGTGTGTGCTCTAATAACATTACAAGGACAAAAAGAAGGATTTTGTGTCTATTAAGGGCTTCATCTGAACATCCCTGTGAGTACAAGGAAAGGGTTAATTCACTCTCTCTATAGAGAATTAGTCCATAGTCTTCACCACCCACAGCTGTAGAGTCTCTGTGCATTCTGAAATCCTACTGCATTTGTGATATTTAATTTGCCATCTATACTAAATCATACAGAAAGGGTCTGTGTAATACAGATTTGAACTGAGACCCTCAGTTCTGTGAATTTATTCTAGCTTCTGAAGTGTCCTTTAAGAAAAGTGTTCTTTAAAACGTGTGTGAAAAATGAAATACAAAAAAGAAAAGCAGATGACCATGCAGCTAAAAAAGTAAATTAATAAAATTTCCTTTGTTAGGCTGAACAAAATTTAAATTAAGAAGGATTAGTAAAATACATAAAATTAGGCCAGGGACCAAAAATGAAATGGGCTTTCCCAGTTCAACACTGAGCAGAGCTTCCCAGAGTTATGAAAGATGGATTTTTTTTTCTTCCCAGAAAACCTTGTTATAAATAGCACTGAGCCATTAGGCACAAAATGCATAATTACCATACCCTGTATACTCATGGGCAATGGAGGGACAACAGATCAAAAGTCACTTCCTCTGCAGGTTAAAATTGAATGATTATTCCTGGCTTCAGAGCAGTTTTGCCAGTTTACATTTCCTGACAATCCAGCTACCAAGATTTCCTATCAGTGAGTTAAATAAAATCCAGGCAAAGTCAAGGACGTGTTCTAAGTTGCTGCTAAATTATGGGGAAAAAATATGATGCCACAGAAATGAGCAGCTTAAGTAGAAAGGTGATGGGAGTTGGCAGTGTATGTATGACCAGGCTTAGCATTGCAGAATATGTCTATGCTGTGGGACTCAGGAGCATCTTTTAGCTCCCAGGGCCCAGCTCATACGCTGGCAGCCCCCTGATGGCATCCTGGGATGAACCTGCGGTGTGCACATCCCTCATGGTCTGCTTGGGCTCACAGGCAGGGATGGGCAAGACGGAAAGCAGCCCCAGGCAGTCCCAGCAGACAGCTGGATTTTGCCAGCTGGGAAGGCGGTAGCAAGTATAGCCCTGTGGATTAGGCATAACCACCTCCCCTAAACCTGACTATATCCTGTGAGGGGGTTTTAAGAGACTCCATGGCCTGGAGTTAAGCAACTCCATACCCACCCATTGCATATCAAGAGCTGGGCACCTCACACTGGAGCATCAAATGCAGTGACCTGGGAAATAAATACTGAGGGGTTTCAGGACACACTGTGAGGCTTTAGTTTTCTACCTCCCAGGGCTTTGCTTAAAATTCACAGATGTAAACCATTTACTGATGGTAGGCAGGAAACTCACACAAAGGAGGAATGCATGGAGTTAGAGAAAAGAAGTGGGAGAAGATTCACACTCTCATTTTGAGTAGGAGTTTTAATTCAGACATCTAATCTTCCAGGAGAATACACTAAAAATTCCTTTACAGAGCATTTTGGAGAGGTGGGCAGAGTGCAGTTGACTCTATTTCCCCCTGAATCAGCTACTTAAGGATTAAATGAGACAACAAAAGAGTGGTGATACCAGGCATGGTGATTAGGATGCTGAACACCTCTCCCTGTGGGCAACCCTGCTGCAGTGTAGGTGTAAGCATCTGGTATAAGCTGCAATATTCTGGCAATATTTCTATGGTCATGGAAAAGTCAAGCATCAGTTTTGAAGTTATAAATTGGGCTTAGACACCTAAATAGAAGGTAGATGCCCGGGCTGTTTGGTGGATCTAGTATTTGGATACAACCTTTGTTCTATGCTTTGGGTATTTGTTCTTACTTCTATAAGAATATCTTAAGAAATATGAAAATTTACACCCTTTAGTTATGAAAAGTAAGAAAAAAAGTGAGGAAAAGTGAAATGTAAGAAAAAAGTGAGGAAAAATAGAAAAAGGTACATTAAAGGGAAAAAACATAAGAGCCAAAGCATGGTGATACTATCACTGCAAGAGCAACGAAGTTTCATCCCGCTTGCTTTGTCCATCACAAAGAACAGTTAATATCTTTGGCCCAGTTCTTTGCATTAAGGGAGTGCCAGAAAGATATTTATGTTGGTGTAAGAGAATCTAAAAATCTTATTACAAGTAATTCACAGAGTCAGTCCAAACTACAGGCTTCCATTGTACATGGGTTTTGATAAAGTCTGAGCCTGGAGTTTAGAAGCCCACTATTCAACTCCAGGAGCAGAAATGTAAATCCAGTGCTAGCCCTTGAATTTTAGCTCCTCTGTCAAAGGTGCCAAGTACTGTACTTTCAGCTTCACAACAGCATAGTCAAAGGGAAAAAGATATTGCAATGTGAATAGTTATAGAAAGTGACTAGTAGGAGCTTTTTTTTTTTTAGATTACAATTAAAGTATATATTTTCCTTTATGCACGTTGTACATATACTACAATAATTTCTACTGCTCTGGTTACTTTATAAACCTATGATAAGAGACAGACTGCTATGGAGAACTTACAGACTAAACTTTAATACTGACATCAAACTCTCTGCCCAAGCATAGCCACATGGAAAATAGAGTTTCCTGTTGAACACAAATCTGCAGGATCAAATTTAAATCAAGAACAGGCTTAACAAACAGATGTAAATGACAAACATGGAAAGAAGAGAAGGGTGTCAGAGAAGGGAACATGCAGACGTATATACTAACTATAGTTAAAATTTTTAGGTCTGATAAATTTAAACATGGATCAATATTCTTAGAAATGAATTATCATATGCATGAGTTTTCTTGTGGCATCAGAACACTTACCTAGCAATCTGGCAAAAAGGTTTGACTTAGCAAGTTTTTCCCTTCCCTTGTGTGGCGAAACACAACTACCCCCCCCCCCCAATCTCGGGCCCAAAGTGTGGTGGAGCATAACTATCCCTCCCCCCTTATCTCAGGCCCCAGCTGACCGCAAAAAACTGACAGCACCCAGGGCTGACCAGGAGGAACTAGGCGATACTGGTTGCAACTGGTGAGGCCAGAAATGGGCAAGAGATCAGCAAAAAGGTATATTTTCCCCAACACAGTATGAGATCAGCAAAAAAGGTATATCTCCACACCAAGTATTGTATGACCATGAGTCAAACTCCATGCCCATAAATAGCGCTGCAGCCTAGAGTCCATTGAGCTCTCCTGCACAGTAGCAGGCTGCACGGCGGTGGATCTCCCCTTGAGCTGAGACACCTCTCAAGGTTACTCTCCGGGAGTTAAGAGAACCTCTGACAAGAAACTGTTGGAGGGGTAAGAAACCGAGACTCTGGCACTAACAAATGTGCAGTAAGATTTGCTTGCTATGACTACACTATATGGCCATCTTCAATACTAACCAATAACCTTCCCCCCCACTTCGCTCCCACGACACCTTGTTCTCCAGGAATTTTGGATTAAACCCTAAGTTTCTTATATGGTATTTTATATATTTGGTTTAGTCTCACTCTGAATTAAATTCTGTCAAGCAATAAAGCAAAATAATGGACATGTATCAGCACATGGCAGGACTCTGGCATGTTCCACCTCGCACCTTGACTAATGCCTGAGAGGAGGTGATTCAAGGAAAGAAAAAGGAAGGAGAAGGAAGTTGAAGAAATATTCTGCTAATTCAAGTAAATCCTGTATAATACTTGAAAACTACATGAATTCCGTTTTAAGCTAAATGAAATATTGCAGATGATGTGCAGTTTAGTCATTTTATTATCCAACCATTTTTCCTGATCTTTATAAGTACAGTGCAAGCCATTCCAGCTGCCTCAGAGACACCAGTATCAATTATCATTTTGAAAATGATCATTTATTTGTAAATGTTTAGTATTGTCTTAGCCAATTTTGATCCTTGACAGTATTTTACAGCTTGATTTCCTTAATAGTATCTTTTGAGAGAATTTGTCAAAAGCTTTTAGAATGTCCTAGTAAACCATATTAATTGTTTCTCCTTCATCATTGAAACTGTTGACAAGCTCAAAAATTCTAATAGATCAGTGAGGCACAAGCATTTTTTCTTCCTCATAGAAGCCACTGTAGTCATCTGTATAATTTTTTACTCCTCTAGGCATTTCTTAAGTGTATATTTTATTGTCATTTCACATAGTTTTCACTCTGGAACTGAAGCTAGGTTGTGGGGATAGCAAATGCCAAATACAACTGTAGTAGCTATATTAAAGCTGGGCAAAATATTTGTTGAATTCCAGACATTACATACAGTAGTTGACTTTGGGAGATTTTATATTCTTGCCAGCAGCTCATTTATTTCATTCTTAAATTTCTTCAGAACACTTAATTTAAGATTTTCCGGTCCTAGTGACTAGTCAGCATTTAATTTTACAATTTGTTCCAGCACCTCCTCTTTTGATCCTCAATTTCAGACAGTTCTTTTCATTTTGTGAAAATACAGGACTGCCTTTACCACACACTTGTATATGCAATGACAAAAGACATAAAGAACTAAAGGGGTGGCAGGAAGGATAGGGGTTTTCTCCTGCTCTTTGGTTTAATTTTATTTTGCACAGTGAGTGTTACACTCTAAGTCTGTGCTTAAAAAACAGTGACTTCTTTTATACTTTTCTTCAGGACTAAATTGGCAATATTTTGCCTCATTGCAAATGATTTTGTATGTCTGGCCAAAAAAAAAAATTTAAATGAGATTTTGTATTGACCTCCGTCATTTGTGAATATAGGGAAAATTGACTACTGCTGCTAATCTGTTCATCAGGAACCTTTTTTAGAGGATTAAATTATGAATAACACTACAGATAGTACCAGAAACAACTTCCTTTAGCTAATTAATCCAAGAGATAGACATACTTTGGCATAAATAATGGAGATACATGCTTTTAGTCAGTGCTATTAACACCTTCAAGAAGTGTTCTCGCACTGCTCCAGTTAGTAATGTACACTTAACTCTTTCTTTTGAGGATCTTCATTTATCCTTCATTTAATACAAATTAATTAAATATAAATACTACAAAATTATACTCATCCCAAATGACAAAACATGTAGAAGTATCAATTCTTGTAAACAGACTGTAGAATTTAACTAATACTAATATTATTGCTAGCTATGTCTGCGATTTGTTCAGGTCTTTCTATTGGAATGTATTTTCATTATCATAATTCAATACACAAGAGTTAGAGCCCAGATAATTACAAGTGAGGAGCAGGGGATAAAATATAAAATATGACATTTCATCTGACAAGCAAATATTAGATAAATATAAAGCAGAGATTTTCTTTAGCAATTTAATTTTGCTATAAAGGCCAAAAAAAAAAAAAAAAAAGAAAGAAAAAAGAGAGAAACTAATGAACCAGGCCATCCTCACTATCTATACTTATGGCTCTTTGGATATATAGATTTTATAACTAAGATCAGAAAACATGCCATTTAAATCTACTCTATATTAAACCAGCAGCCTGCTCTGGATTGTCCACAATGAATCGTTTCAAAAGGCTAGTCTAGAATAAAAAGGAAATTTAAAAGGAAGAAAGAGTTACCTTCTTTGCCCCTTTAGGGATACTGTTGAATATATTATTTTTCTTCTCTGTCTCAGGATCTCTAGCCTGGAAATGTCTTCATTTGTCATAGCTCTCAGACCTTTTTTTTGATCAAAAGAGTTACAGAAATCAATCTGCAATGACCCTAGAGGGTCCTATAAGGGCCCCTTTCAAATTCTCTATTGTTCAAAGCTTGACTATAATATTGGTACCACAACAGTTTCCCCTGTTAATGATGTTCTCCAAACATTGGACAATGAGCCAGCAGTACATGGCTATAGCAAACTTTCATACTCCTAATCACTTAATGTTATTATTAAGCCTAATTGTGCTCCTAACAGTAAATGAAACCTTGCTTGACCTCTTCCTTCTTCTCTGAGTGGGTTCCAGTGATCTCAAAGACCCCCTGAGGCAAGGCCATGTTTCACCACTTCTATTCAGTGTGTATACTAGGTGGCTAGAGAATATTATGGGACTATTTAGACTGCAGTTTCATCAGTTTCCTTATCTTCCCCCTCTCTGAACTCACTAAATCTTGCTTTGAAATAATCTGCTTGATATATAGACATGGTGGGAGTAAAATCCAGACAGAAAAAAGGAGTATAAAGAGAAATTTTTGGAGGATTAATTGTTTTTGCCATAATAAGAACACGTATTCATTCACTGTCAAGAAAATTTGCAATCACATTCTTTTTGCACTTAAAGCTGCTTCTTGATCTCTGTTGAAGACAATATTCAGATGAATGCTTTCCCATTTGTGTCTGGCCAAAAAGGTAACCTGTGGTTTATATTTCTTGCAAAGTGAAAACCTTGTTGTAGCTATTCTTACCTCTTAATCTCTGATGGGACCATTGCAATGAAAGAGTCCAAAATGTCACTTTGGGTTAGAACTTAACTCTGTAAATAATTGCAGAGCACATAACATTGTTGCTTTTCTTGTTTCACCTCTGGCTTTGGGAGCAAATGAACGTAAAAAACTTAAAAACTATTAAAAAAATTAAACTATTCATTTAAGATAGCAATACACTTCTACACACTAGCTACACATTTGGTCTCTTGGCTAAGACGACTGTCAGGGGATGTCTACATCAGCAAACACAGAGCAATTGTAGAGAATCAGTGTGGTGAAACAGGTATTGCTGAGGACCTGATATTCACATGAAATGTATTTCAGTGGTTTGCTTCAGATAGCTTTAGTCTAACCCCACGGATGGAATGAACATTGGAATTTTGAGTATATTCCATATGCTACAGAGGAGCATCTTTGGGCTTAGTTTCTTTCGAAAAGAATCTGGTCTGTGTACTCTGCCACTGCCTATGATGTTAACCCAAGTGTGGGAAGTGGCACTGACCGAAAGATTCACTCCAATGAGCAATCTTGGTCTGAACTAAAAACCTGATGCAGAACACCCAGGGACAGTGCTGTAACAGTATGTTCTTCTATAAAACAAAAGGAATTGGTATCTTAAACAGTAGTATAACTCAACGATATGTTTCGAGTTCCATCAGGGTTAGTGTAGAAAGGGATATGGCCTAAAAACTTGCAGGTCTTCCATTGGCACTGCCTGGTGGGTAAGCCTGGTGAAGGGTCTTCCAATGTCATGCCCCATACACACTGAAGTTTGAACAATTGCAAGCCTTTCAGCATTACTCAGTGTGAAGAGAAGTTGTGTTAAAAGCAGAGGTCCTCATCTTTACCCAATGACAAGAAGAAGAAAGCTATAGCTCTGGGAAGTCTGCAGCTTTGGACAAAAAACTCAGCACAGTTCCATATGTCTCTCAGATGTTTATTCATCAGAGAAAATTTTTTTTTGTCTTGTGGTATTGTATAAAATGTGCCATCAGCATAAAATGCACTATTTTTTTTTCTCTGAGACATTCCCATGATTTTCATGCCTCAGCTTAATATCTCAGAGACACCAAGCTATAAAATTAAACAGAAAAAGGATTAGAAAAGATTAATCAGATGTGTATGCAGAACTGGTATCACAGAATGTTTAAGGTTGGCAGGGGCTTCTGGAGATCATCTAGTCCAACCCCCCTGCTCAGTATCAATACTGAGCTTTTCTTTTTATTATGTGCCATGTCTAGGTGATGAAAAAAAACTTTTTCATGCTGTTGTCCCTGCATGCTGAGGAAAACTGCAATCAATATTTTCCAAAGTCATTATAAGGAAACAAATCATTCAAAGAATGTAATTAACCTGTAATTATCAGATGATAATGAATACCATGTCCAATATCTTACCTCCTTTGAAAGTTACAGTTATGATGTGAGAGAAAATGAGACATGCAAGAAACAGGTTTCCATGTTATGCTGTCAAAATAGGTGACTGAGATTTTAAATAGCTTATGAAGCAGTTGTTGACAGCTAAAAATAATCTCCTTGCAAGACAGAATTATCAGTTGATTGAAATGTGTCCAGAAGCAGGAGCCTACTCCAGTAAGTAATGAAGGAATATTAGCAGTGAATTACTAATCCAATAAGCAGAGGGGACAAAGGGAGCAGTTTGAGAGATTAATAAGGAATGACAATACAGATGTCAGTGATGCTAGTGTTTGTTGAAACCAGGAGACAAGAAAATTCAAGGAAGACTCTATCCTTTTAAAATCGGTCAGAATCTTTTGCATATACAACATGTATTTAAACTGTAGAAATTCTGGCTGAGGAAGTAAATGAGGCCAGGAATTAACAAGATTCCAAAAGGGATTTGGCAGGTTTCTGGATAGGAAGAATATCCCATTATCCTTGCTAATGCTAACTAAAATCAAGTGTAAGTGTTATTAAACTCCATATTTAAGGCTTGAAGCCCACTTGTAATTATTTAAGGTCAGGAGGAGGCTTGTGTGGCAGCAAATTAACCTTAAATATGTTTACTTAGAGGTTTTCACACTTTTCTTTGAAACATCCCACTGGAATAGTGGGACATGAAGTTTGATCCAAGGGGCAATGCTGACCTTCCTGTTTCTCTCTTTTGGTTCCTCTTTATGGGCCTAGAATGAAGCCCTTGAGAAACCGTGTATGTGATGATGGATTTTTAAAATTAGTATTAGATAAAATATTAGTATAGATAAAATGTGAGGGAGCTGGCAGATGTTATTGCTAGGCCACTCTCCATCATCTTTGAAAGGTCATGGAGAACAGGAGAGGTGCCTGAAGACTGGAAGAAAGCAAATGTCACTCCAGTCTTCAAAAAGGGCAAGAAGGAGGACCCAGGGAACTACAGGCCAGTCAGCCTCACCTCCATCCCTGGAAAGGTGATGGAACAGCTCATCCTGGATACCATTTCCAAGCATGTGAAGGACAAGGTGATCAGGAGTAGTCAGCATGGCTTCACCAAGGGGAAATCATGCTTAACCAATCTGATAGCCTTCTATGATGGAATGACTGGCTGGGTAGATGAGGGGAGAGCAGTGGATGTTGTCTACCTTGACTTCAGCAAGGCTTTCGACACTGTCTCCCATAACATCCTCATAGACAAGCTCAGGAAGTGTGGGTTAGATGAGTGGACAGTGAGGTGGATTGAGAACTGGCTGAAAGGCAGAGCTCAGAGGGTTGTGATCAGCGGTGCAGAGTCTAGTTGGAGGCCTGTAGCTAGCGGTGTCCCCCAGGGGTCAGTCCTGGGTCCAGTCTTGTTCAACTTCTTCATCAATGACCTGGATGAAGGGACAGAGTGCGCCCTCAGCAAGTTTGCTGATGATACAAAACTGGGAGGAGTGGCTGATACGCCAGAGGGCTGTGCTGCCATTCAGAGAGACCTGGCCAGGCTGGAGAGGTGGGCGGAGAGGAACCTCATGAAGTTCAACAAAGGCAAGTGCAGGGTCCTGCACCTAGGGAGGAATAACCCCCTGCACCACTACAGGCTGGGGGTTGACCTGCTGGAAAGCAGCTCTGCGGAGAAGGACCTGGGAGTGCTGGTGGACACCAAGTTAAGCATGAGGCAGCAATGTGCCCTTGTGGCCAAGAAGGCCAATGGTATSCTGGGGTGCATCAGGAAGAGTGTTGCCAGCAGGTCGAGGGAAGTGATTCTCCCCCTCTACTCAGCCCTGGTGAGGCCACATCTGGAGTACTGCGTCCAGTTCTGGGCTCCCCAGTACAAGAGGGATGTGGCACTACCGGAGCAAGTCCAGCGAAGGGCTACAAAGATGATTAGGGGACTGGAGCATCTCTCTTATGAGGAAAGGCTGAGAGAGCTGGGCCTTTTTAGCCTGGAGAAGAGAAGGCTGAGAGGGGATCTTATCAACGTGTACAAGTATCTGAAGGGAGGGTGTCAAGAGGATGGGGCCAGATTGTTTTCAGTGGTGCCCAGTGACAGGACGCGAGGCAACGGGCACAAACTGAAACACAGACACTTCCATCTGAACATGAGGAAAAACTTTTTCACTGTGAGGGTGACAGAGCACTGGGACAGGTTGCCCAGAGAGGTTGTGGAGTCTCCTTCTCTGGAGATATTCAAAACCTGCCTGGACGCGATCCTGTGCAACGTGCTCTAGGTGACCCTGCTTGAGCAGGGGGGTTGGATTAGATGATCTCCAGAGGTCCCTTCCAACCTCAACCATTCTGTGATTCTGTAATTCTGTGTGTTCTGGAGCTCTCATAAAGACAAAGTGCCTTAATTACTTGGTGTATGAATGGTATGCTTCACAGTTTAGCAGGTGTTGCCTGAGGTCTAAGCTTTTCACCAAAGTACTTAATAAAGAGATAGCAAGTACTGTGCTCTTATTACTCCTGTTACTATAAACGTTATAATTTGGTTCTAACATCATTAATGATATTGTTACTATTGTTACAATTCACACAGCAGCCAAAACAAACTGAGACACATATAAATGGTTTTATAAGCCGGACAAGGGCTTTCCTCCCAGCATCTGTCTTCTTATGTTCATTGTGTTTTAAAAATGCCCCAAATCTCTTTTTGGCTAATATTTTCTATGCATGGCCTCATATTTTTGATGTGAAGACATTGCTAATGAACTTTTAGGCAGAAGCTATTAAGCTGTTTTGGGAGAGTGTAAGTGTGTGCATTGGGAAAACACACTATATAAATTCATTTTAAGATTGGCTATTCCTCACAATTTGCGGTTTTTTAAGCTTTCTGTGGGGAGGGTAACAATTTTTATTTCAATTTTGGGATCAAATTCTTATGCAGTCTTCTTTGCTTACTGGATTTTACATAAAATCTCCTGATTTGTATCATTTCTTAACTTTTTTGAAAACAAGACAATAAAATGCACACATTAGAATAATTTAAAATATCATTTCCACATGCACAGTAGCAACCATTCCTAATATTTTGAGCTAATGTCATGATGCTGATGGTAGCAGCTAATATTTACATAGTAATGTGGAAGATGTTAAACAGAGATAACTTTCTCTGAAGGCAGTAAGTATAGAAACACTGTCTGTATTGCCATACTGTATGTTCACTGTGTCATGTTATTATCCCATTGTTACAAAAAGCAGGTGCAGCTGGCGAGGACTTTTGGATGCCCTGTACTCCCAAAGGAGGAGCAGAAGTAATTAGGCTCTCCTTGCTCCCTGTGAAACCACAGACAGTCTTCAGTGGCTGATGTAGTGTGACTTGACTATCCTCAGTGTATAGGAGGACCTAATAGGTCCAAATGAACTATAAATGATAGTGGTAGATGACAATTGGTACTCCCTTTATCAGTGTAATTACAGCTATTTGCAAAAATCTGACTTAGGAACCAGACCCTGAATGGCAGCTCAGCTGTGCTAGAGCCAGCACAGAAGGAGTAAAAAGTGACTTCAAGTCACTTGAGTTTCCTCCAAATTCGGGGACTATCCATAACCTTGTTAGGCATTGCAATCTGAGTTACATGTTCAATGAAATCTAGAAACAGAGCTTGACTTTTTGACAATGAATCATTTCAGCCAGGTTTTCAGTTATAATCTGTGGACTAAATGTTATTCCTGTGTATATCATGACTTTTCTTATGAATATTCCATTTTTAAAAATAATCATAAGCTTGTCTGTGGACAGAACAAGGATAATAGAATTTATTTGCATCAACTGCTTACTGCGAATGAGTCTGACATCTTAGTGATGTTAGTCATATTTTCTCATAAAACATTATGTATCTGATTCATCCACAGATATAATATGATTTCTGCAAATCATTTGTGGATGCAGTCAGGAAATGGATCCGGTTTAAGCATTCATACTGCAACAAAACGTTTAGGAAGATGTATCAGAAATTTGCCTAGGTTTCCTTTTATAGTGGTCATGTGCCACATCCTAAGACTAAGCTAACAGAAAGCACCAAACCATCCGTTTGTGGTATGTACAAAGGGCTGATAGTTCATAAGTGCTTGTAAATGCTTGAGAGAACAAGAACTTAGAAATTAGTGTCAGAATATAATGCTGTATTCTGACCTTTTTATCTAGAAGAAGATGAAAAAAAAGGAGATTCTTTTTCAAGGCTGGGACTCTCAGGATGGGATTCTTTGCTGCAGAAGAGCAAATAAACTTTCCTCCTAGGAAGGTTAATCTATGCTTTGCTGCATCATTTAGCACCTTTGTTCATCCCCAGACATCATGTTTGTCTTGTCTTCTGTTTAGCTGTCTATTCTATCACCTTCTTACCTATATCTTCCGTTAAACATTGGATGGATTGCTGCCTTACAAAAAAAATTTCCAAAGACATCTAAGAATAAAAGCTGCTTTTCTATTCTGCAAAGCAGTGACCAGTATTATCTCAGTAAAAGTCATCTTTAATTCAGTGTAGTAGTACCTGGATCAAATCCTAAAAATAGTAATACCAGGAAAGTTACCAAACTGATTCTCCCTGTATTCTTTAGGAAAGAACCTTTGATGTCAGTGAACAAATGGTGCGCCTAAACTGTCAAGTAACTTACCTCCCAAAATAACTTTATGCAAGGTCCTGTGTGTTATCCACGTAGTATAGGTGTCGGCTGTCTCTCAAGCTCTGCTGACAGTGACAATTGGATTCTTCTGAGGTAAAACACACATTTGGGTCTGTGCATACTTCGCCCTGGGGAGCTGTTCCTTGTAGGCTTGGACAAGACCACACTGAGTTTGGCTTCGTTCACCCTGAACAGTCCTCTAGAGATGTCTCAGGAGGCCCTTTGCCCTCAAGCATCATCACACAGTTGCATGCCAAGGTGTAGGAAACAAGAAAAGGGAGGATGAATCTTTGGAAGAGCAGTAGAAACTGCAAGAGAGTGGTGGTAATGAAGCAGGTTACCGCGGAAAGGAGGCACCATGAACGACAGGTCTTCTCAGAGTTGCCTTGCCCAGTTTGCTGAGTGACTTTCTCAGCAAGTTGTTGACACTTTGGTCTTCTCTGGGGGATTTATCTCATACAACTTTGGACCTCTTTATTGCAGATGCCGGTATCTGAATTAACTTAGGATCCCTTCAGAGCTCCTGAAGAGAAAAAGGCACCATTCTTATGATGTGACGGAACTATTTCTGATGGTTACTTTGAAAAGAGGTGAATATGCTGACTCCACTGATTATATTGGCTAGATGATCTCCACTGATTATAAAGGAAATGACCAGCTCAGATGGAGACATTTTCACTGAGTCCAATAATCTCACCCAGCAGTCATTCCCAACATAATCTTTATGGGTGCCCACTAGTGTTCACTTTTCATAAGGGAAACTTGCATCACAGCAAATACTATATGTACTGTACAGAACATCAGTGAATACCAGGGGTGAAAGTATTCTTTCAGCAGGAAAGTATCCAAAGGATTAAGCATGTCACAGTGCTTGGTCACAATTCACTTCAGAGAATGACAATCTTGTCCAAAAAGAGGTGGTAACAAAACTTCCACCAAGAGACACTTGACTGTAATTGGAAAAGTTTATCAGTCAAGTCCATACGTATCAAAGTTTCTGTGATTTCTGCAGTGTGAATGAGCCTGCATGAGGGCTCATTTGTCCCATTGTGTCTTGTCATTGTTATTAGAATATTATTGATTTTGATCAGCCTTACCCGCACATTTCTCTGAGGCATCCTTAACAGCTTATATATAAGTTTCCTACTACTTACCCATGGGAAAATGTCAGGGCATTTTAAGAAGTTAAGATCAGATTTTAACTTGCAAGTACTGAAATGTTATTTATGAAAGGATAGGTTTTAAAGGGGGCAAAGGAACTCATGTCCTCAGGAAAGCTCTCCAGAGGAAGGAAACATTTTCATAGTGTTCATATAAAAATGAGAAGAAAGACCTGTTCCTTGACCAACATTTTTCTCTTTGAAAGACTGAAAGATGGTTTCTGAATTTGCATCCACAATTTTCTGCCCAGGCAATCATTTGTCAGAGGGAGTCGCAGAACTTTCAACATACTGGAATTTTCTAGTTTTGCATGAGGTGACATTTGTATCCCAGTTAAAAAGAAATCATATTATTTTCATGAACAAAAGTTGTAGGCATTCATTCTGTAGAGCATATTAAATGTGTTGACCTTTCATGTCCAAGAGAGAACATGAGTGCATAACTGCTGTCAAATTTGCTTACACAGTTGCTATATAACCATGGTGTTACTTTATAAACTGTTATATAATACCAATTTCTTTTCTGTTCTTTAAAAATTATGTTTAAGCACTGCCAGTATGTGAATAAAAGAGGCAGATGTAGAATAAGCAGATATTTTATGATAACTCATTTATCCCTTCAGATAAAATGCTCCATTTACAAATACTTTGTAATCCTCTTCCAGTATTACTACAAGCCTTCAAATTTTAACTATGTGACAAAAATACCAGAAAGGGCTGGTTACTGCTACTAACCAGAAAATGATAGATACCCTACATGGAACTCAAACACAACTGTTTGCATAGACTGTTGTCTATGGGCCTATTGTAATGGATACCCCAACGTTACTGTCTTTCCCCTCCAATACATTTCAATTACAGTATTTTTCAATTGTTATTTTGTAAACAGATTGGTTAAATAATAATAATAAAAAAGATAAATACTTCTACATAAAAGCTATTTTAAATTAGTAATTTTAGGAGAAATTGCAATGATTTTCTCTTAAATAGATAATTTATCCCTAAAACCTTGTCCATACATACATTGTTGTAACCCAATATCATAATCAAGAGAGTGGCAGAACATTGACCGTACTTATCTAGCTCACATCCCACAAGACAGTATTTCTTTAGTATTGTACCGCTGGGAAAGCATACTGGAGCGGAAGTAGGGAAGGAATATCTTATTCTGGAAGTGAAGCAGTACCCAAAGCTCTACCTATTAAGCAATTTTAGAAAGAAATGCCAAATGCAAGAATTGATTACATAAGAAAAAATCCATTTATTGCTGTGCATTGCTAGATATTAAACTGTAATTGGTTCACCAATAGGTTTTAGAGGAGTGCATGCTTCAAGATTACAGCACTGCTACACCACTAGTCAGCTTCTTTTATCTCTCTGAATATATTCTGATATATAATACACATATTTGTGTATCTATCTTCTTCATTCTTCCGTATGAGAAATTTCTACTGCACCACCGCTCCCTATAGCTGTAATACTGCAGATCCAACATCACCCTTCCTAACACTTTTTTTACTCTGTCTCCAAGCAAAGGATGTGGCCCCTGGATCCCTGACCGTTCCCTGAGTGTCACCCTGTTGCTGGCATGGCTGCTCAGCCTGTGGCCCCAGCTATTCCCCATTCCCGAGGTGCCCAGCATGGCTTTGGTGCCCGGTATGGCTTGTCAGAGTGGAAACTCCTCCCTACGTGCAGTTTAGACCTACATTAACCCCATCTACCAGTACAGCTTGGAGGTTGACCTGCTGGAAAGCAGCTTTGCAGAAAAGGACCTGGGAGTGCTGGTGGACACCAAGTTAAGCATGAGGCAGCAATGTGCCCTTGTGGCCAAGAAGGCCAATGGTATCCTGGGGTGCATCAGGAAGAGTGTTGCCAGCAGGTCGAGGGAGGTGATCCTCCCCCTCTACTCAGCCCTGGTGAGGCCACATCTGGAGTACTGCGTCCAGTTCTGGGCTCCCCAGTACAAGAGGGATGTGGCACTACTGGAGCAAGTCCAGCAAAGGGCTACAAAGATGCTTAGGGGACTGGAGCATCTCTCCTATGAGGAAAGGCTGAGAGAGCTGGGCCTGTTTAGGCTGGAGAAGAGAAGGCTGAGAGGAGATCTGATTAATGTATACAAATATCTTCAGGGAGGGTGTCAAGAGGATGGGGCCAGACTGTTTTCAGTGGTGCCCAGTGACAGGACGCGAGGTAACGGGCACAAACTGAAACACAGACACTTCCATCTGAACATGAGGAAAAACTTTTTCACTGTGAGGGTGACAGAGCACTGGAACAGGTTGCCCAGAGAGGTAGTGGAGTCTCCTTCTCTGGAGATATTCAAAACCTGCCTGGACGCGATCCTGTGCAACGTGCTCTAGGTGACCCTGCTTGAGCAGGGGGGTTGGATTAGATGATCTCCAGAGGTCCCTTTCAACCTCAACCATTCTGTGATTCTGTGATTCTATGGCTAATGGACTGAAGTTTGTATCTAGTGCCAGAGATATGGTAATGCTCTAGCTTTCTTTAAGACTGTCTTCTATGAGCTTTCTTGCAATGCAGCCTGAATTTTTAAAAAAATAGTGCTAAAAGAAAGTCATTGGTTTCCTTCAGGGTAAGAGAAAATTTAAATGGTCAGCACTGTATGTGAGAATCAGCAGTAAAAGAAATACGACATAAATGATATTTTCACCTCTCTATTCTTCTTCTGATAAATATTAAAAGGAAGATTTTGAACAACATATATACACATATATACATATACTTTTACTTTCAATTTATTCCTGAACTCCAAGGCTAAAATAGCTTTCCAGTTCAGAAGCAACAAGAAGTCAAAAAAGTCAGCAATTTTAAAAAGCATCTAAAGGTGGTGAGAGATAACTAGTTTAACACCAATTTCTAATGTGATGCTACAGATAAGAGGGAGAACAAGCCCTTCATCTCTTTTGTAAAACACTTTGAGGACCTCAGGTGAAAAGCAGCATATAAAAACAATTAAAAATATTTAGATGTAAAAATAAGTGAATATCCAAAAAAGAAAGAGGTTCATTTACTATATTATTGTGTGCCTGATCTTCAAAATGTATGATGGGATAAAGATGACTTTCCAAGAAATTCTGGGAAACATATGATACAATGAACACCTCAAGAAACTCAGTCTATTTTTGTTTATTCCGGAGAAGGTTAATAGGTGACTTGATCATTGTCCACAGATATTTACCTGGAGAACAATATTCTGATAGTTATGTTCTATTCTGTAATGTAGTAACAGGTGTTGCTTAGAGCCTGAATCTAGACTAATTCTGAGCAAAAGTGATGTAATTGATGTATTTATCTTTTTTTTTTAAAGGTAATTGTCACTTGAATATTTTCCTGAAGTTATTGTGGATTTTATTTGTTGAAAGTTCTTGTATGAAAATTTTTATTAGCTTTCCTCTTCAGTAGTTTACACAGGACTTGTGAATAAGGTGCAAATTTTATGTGGTGTTCTTATCTGTGCAATGCAAATAAACAGTTAAGGCCATCATGCCTTTACAAAAGGAGCTAAATATCTTGCTGGTATTTCACTTGAAAGAGTGAAGGGACAAGAGAGGTTTTTTTAGCTACAAACCCATATAGAAATCACCTCGGAAACTCACTTTGTACTATAAGCATATTTACTATATTTTATCACCAGAGCCACCCATAAAAATGTTAAAATATCTTTGGCAAATAAGCTGTTTGTGAAAGCTCTCACTGAGATGGTTTCTCAAATCAGGATGGGATTTCTGACCAAGAAGAGACAGCTGAGAAAAAGGCATCCCTTAGAGTCATTCAGTTTGACATGGACTATATTACAGGTTTCTCATTTCCCAGGTAAATGTCCCTAACTTTATTTGTTGGGTTTCTTTAATTCCCCCCTATAACAGATATTCATTTTTGCACAAGCTATTATTGAGATAGAAATACCAAGACAAAGTTTATTGTATAGTGTAGTGTTTAGCAAATCTCTGCAATACAGCAGAAAGACTGACTGCAGTTTGAGTTTCTACTTTTTATTTTCTTTTTAATGAGTGAGAGAGAGAGAGGAAAAAAAAGAGACTTGTCTCCATTTCATTCAAAGGCAGAACAGGAAAAAAATATCTAAATGCCCAAGGAATGAAAAAGACATTTTCAATTATGTTTTGTTTCCCACCTATGTAATAACTGTGTTGAGGGCCTCCCAAACAGGCAGAAACACTCATAATTTGAGATTCCAGTCAAAGCTTTCTTGTACTCCTCATACTGTTGTGGGTTAAAGCTTAATGAGTTAAAAGGTTTTATCACTATGAATTCCCCATGTCTATCCATTTTCATTACTGGAAGCTGGCAAAAATTCATACAGTGGATCTTTTAACTCTTTTTGAGTGACATCTGGATTGTTGCATCTGGGAATACAAACCCATGCCATAATGCTCACAAAAGAGATAGCAAAACAGAATCTGTTATTAGAAAAGTTGATACAGTACCATTACCTGACAATGAAAATGAAGAGCTATTCTCCTAGAAGTATAGGGCTATGCAGATCGCTGGGAGCTGAATATTTGCTCTATTTTCTTTCTGCCTTTTTTCTTCTTTTTTAAATTATCTTGTATGTTGGAAGGTCACTGAGGCAATATTTGCCTCTTACTGTACAGGTGTGTGCTGCACATCAAGTAATGATGAACAGTCTGGTCCTGAATACCATATTCTGGACCTGGAAAGTTATCCACCAGAATTATTAATTATTGATGACATTATAATTTCTGCTACAGAGAAATTATGCATCTCTGCTTTCATAGCCTATTATAGCCATGGATCTTGCATACAATAATCCCCATGAAGATAGCAAAGACTCATTTCTCTCCCAAAATGTCTCCTGTTCTATACTTCTGTTATAGCTGTATCCAGATCAACCGTCCCTAACAGGTTTAAAAAGCCAAGAGAAGTGTACAGCCACTAGCAAATCTAGTGAAAACTCATTTGCAAGGGAAGGAGCTGTGTTCTGATACAGTTGCACTGAAACAGCAGTTTGTATAGTAGGTCTTGCTGTAAAAATATTTTGCATAAAATCTAGTTATAAAATAAACATACATAATATCATTTTGGACTATCTGAAACTTTGATCATGTATCATAACTATTAAATTAAAATATTCACACAAAGACAACAAAGAAAATGAAGCAGCAGCACATTATAAAAACTCCTTGCTTTGATGTTTGAATTTCTTTTACTGCTTAGTTTAAATGCCCTAAATTTCCTTATACCATCTTATAACTATTTGGATTTTGAGAATTATTTTAATGTGAAGACACTTTGCAAAATCCTTCAATATAGCAAAGTACATATAAATGCATTCCTTTGGAAATATTGAGAATTTCTTCTGCATATTTTTTTTTAGTGTGAGTCAAAGAAGCTCCAAATTTCCTTATGCAAATGTGTGAGAAATCATCCTTACCACTGATTGGAGAAAATAATGTCTTCAATTAATAGAACTCAATAAATTCTGTTAAAGAACACATCAGTGAGGAAACTAGACTTTTATCCTTTCAAGCTGTAATGGCGTGTAAAATTATGCATTTAATCTCTAAGTATTTATTTTTCTTTTCTTTAGATTAATAAAAATTGAGAAGGAAACAGTACTCCTTTAAAAGGGATAGAAACAAACATTTTCATATCATGTTATAACAAGGTTCAAATTCAAATTGTTGCTGAATTTGATGGATGAAAAACTGTCATTATTAAGACTTTTATAAGAAAATAAACACAACATAGAGCAATTCTGAGTATCTAATGTGAAATACCCACCATTGAAAGTCTGGATGGGAAATAGGTCTTTTGTTTTATCTGCAACACCATTTCAAGGAACTTGCTCAAGCCATGGGGCAAAATTTTTATTGTTTTTAATAGGAGTTTTGCCTATATAAGAACTTACTGAAGTTTACAGAAATACTCTTTCGAGTACAATTCCTATTAAGGCAGACAGCATAGTGCACATCTCTAGAAGTAAAATAATTCAGAAATGTGCAAGTCTGAAAGTCCAAAGAAACTGTTGTTACACAAAAAAGGTGTCGTTTCTTCTGTCTGACTGCGGTTACTTCTCTCAATTATCTTTACCTTCCTCCCTGTGAATCATCAGTGCCTTGAATACAACAACAGAAAAGAAGAGGTGGATAAGTGATTATGCAGGATAAGAGAGAATCCCCTCCCCCTTACAGAGCTGATGAATTGTAGCAATGATTATAGTCTGTGGTACTAACAGGTAAAGTTAGGCTGCCAGTGCAGGGAGCATATTTATAACTCCTTTATGAGATATCACATCAGATCTGTAAAGCCAGATTTACCCACATGTAATAAAGCATTTCTAACTACAATTTAACTCTTAGTACCAGAGAATTGGAAAGGAATTCCAAGACAAAGACAACCAGGCAACTGACACCAAAGCCAGGAGGGCCTGATGGTCTGGACTCCTCGTTGCACCTGGCCACCATGTCTGGGCCTGCCTGCCCTACGTTGTGGTGGGATGGCAAGGCCTGGCTCTGCTGCCACTGGCAGCCCCTGCTGCCACCGACCCTTGGCCTTGAGGAGCCACTGGCCCTCACAGCTTCCTGACATTTACATTCTTAGTCCTTAGATTAGCTTTCACACACTTGGCTTCAAAAATAGTGCATTGGCTTCAAAAGCAGCTACAGTCTACCTGTCGGTAGAAGTGAATCTCTTCAAAGCAGAAATCATTGCATTCCTACCTAAAACTAAACTGCTTATGCCAGCTGTGGCTGTGATTTAAGTGTGGCGCAAACTGTGTCCATGACAAAGGAGAACAATTATCAGTAATCTGATCCTGTAGGTAAAACAGAAGTCAAGTGTAATGATGTTGTAGGCCAATTATTGATCTGATTGCTCCAGCTGGGCATTTTGTTCAGAATGGACTAAGACGGGATGGTGAAAAATGTATTTTTCTAACAGCCTTTTGTGTAGAGCCATCGACAAAAGCTGGAGGTGTCCCCTTTCTTAAGAAAAGTTATTATCCTAAGAACCTTTTCTTGATACAGACAGTTTCTCCAGTTATGTTCTTGATTTCAGTATTTGAGAGCCATGGTAAATATCTCATATAGAACCTGGACTCTTCAGTATTCCTCTGGCATTTCGACATTTTGGTTTCAGCCCAGAAATGATAAAAAGATGGTGCTATGAACAATGAATAAAACCAGGGTGGGATGAAATTCTAGACTGAGATATCTAAATTTAAATGTCTAGATGTGGACTAGATGCCTAGGCTTTCCTTAAAGTCACTGAAGAGCTGGGGCTTGATTCAGCTGCTGACACATAGGTATCCAGTGCCATTCGATGCCCTGAGCTATCTGAGCCCTGAGCGATCAGCCCTGCATAGGGCTGACAGATATGACACAGGAACTATGGTACGTGATGGTACACCATGGCTGGTGCCCTTGTGGACTTACAGCTGAAGGCCAGGTGAGGTAGCCTAGGGATAGCACTAGGAGCTGCCTGTAGACATCTGAGTGGAGACAATATTTGTCAATACAGTAAAAGGACTCTGTAAAGCTATTCTGCAAACCTTTAAGAAAACCCACATTTGACCAAATTTGACACACCTATATTTGACCCAAATCCATCTACAGGTGTTCACACAGATTCTTTTGAATGGATCCATGCAAATGATGCAGTTCTTGATTACAGGAGTTAGCTGCCTGATTTTCCTACAAAACTGAGGCAAATTCCATGGTTTGATTCATTTCATAAGTGATTTTAGGAGTGACAGATGGAGTAGGATTCACTTTGCCCTAAATTTAGGTGTCTATATGTTCGTTTAGAATGTAAGCTCCATTATACTTAATGAAGATCTAGGGCTTCAGCATAGGAGCCAGTTGCCTCAGCTTAGGATTCTAATGTCATTTGGGACTAACTAAGGTATCTGTGACTTCCACAAGGGCCTGGAAGGGAAAACATATGTTCTTCAAGAAACTCATATCCTTCTGGAATGGCAGCTGGAGTCCAGGTTTAATGTCCTAGGTAAACTAACATAGCACTAAATGCCTATGTGTGGACAACTGAATCATGCTTCTAGTCATAAGAAACGGTGAGATATTCATTTTGCCCTGAGATAGACACTATAAGTGTGACTCAGTTGCATAAACCTAGGAATCTATAGTAATTTTAGGGACTATGAGTTATCCTGCTTGGCCTCCAGCTGCAGCTCTAGAAAGGTATGGTTCTTCTGTAAGTCCTGTGTCACAGCTGCTGGTTGATTGCAGGTGTCTTGGATACTCTATGGTGTCTCAAGTAGCGTGGAATGCCCCTGTTTGGGCAGCTGAATGCAGCCTCAGGTGGCTGGCCAGCTGGCTGGTTCTCCTGAAATCTAGTTAATAAAGTTGATGAAATCTAGAGAGCTGTTCAACTCATGATAAAATAAACTGTAGTTGTCTGCTGAATCACTCTGTAGATTTCCAGTGACTCTTGTGAGAGTTTAGGCATCTTGCTCACATGTAGACACCTACCTGTGGATATTTAAATGCTAATATCTTGATGGATATCTACCCCAGTTTATCATATGGATTATTTTAGGTAGACATGTACTTTCAGTACAATGTAGATTTACAGCTGTTAGTTGCCCGATTTTCCTGCAAAAAGCATGATTGTACATCGAAATACCAGTGTTGAACGTTGTCCCCCTTTGAATTCGTAGCTTTTGATATTTACTTAGCTTGGTGACATTACAGTTCAAACAAAATGAACAGGAAAATCATGAAAGTAAAAGCAGTTCACAAGCTCTGCATGTGCTCTAAAAATAACAACCCATCAGACCTCAGCTTTGACATGCCAAAGCTGTGCAGCACTCACACCTTTGTGAGTGTTATTCATTTCTGATTTTGGTCATTAGCCTTGTTTGAAAGAGTTTTTATTTATATTCTATCAAACACAGTTGGGTCTCCTGCTGTGCTTCTAGGGGCACACAGAGACATTTTCTGCCCTAAGGTGTTTGAAGGTCTAAATACACAGAATAGACAAAAAAGGACAGAGAAGTGCATGCAAGACCGCTCTCCTGCTCCATGGCACAGCTGGAAAAGTCTGTTTCATCTGTGTTCTGCTCCCAAAGCTGAATTTTCAACAAGAGCACATGTTCTTCATCCTACTTGCGGTGCTTTACAAAAGCAGCACCTGAAAACGAGAGACATCTGAGTCCTCCTGTAATGGAGTTTTGCTTGCAGTGATTCTGTGATTTCTTAGGATTACATCTGATAACTAATGCCCAATCCTAGTGGAAAAGCAAGTCCAAAACTGCTAATCCTAAATGAAATCTTTAAATTGTACATTAAAGGAGACAACATGAATTTGAAAGTGTTCTCTGCTCCTAGAAATCAAAGGATAATTGTGTTTATACAGTTGTAACATGAACTCTGCTCAGATGTAAATATTTCAGTGAAATTTTCAGGGCTGCCTGCCCTGAAAAAAAAAACCCACCTAAGCTGTATATAGAATGTTTCTTTAAAAAATTATAGAAAAAAACCTATTAACATTATTGAAGTATCATAAATGAACTTAGTTTTAATCTACATTATTTAAAGCTTGTTTGAAAAAAAAGCTTTGTTCCTGATACTGCTAAATAAATAAATAGAACTTAATGGAAAGAATAATTAACAATTGTTCAAAAATATTTTCAATATGCATCATCAAATCCGTCATAAATATTATTAGCTTACAGAAAATAATTAAGAAAAAGCATAGGTAAAAATCATTTGATATAGTTATCATTATATATAGTGCCCCTTTATGTCTGTTGAATGGTGTAGGACAACCTGTCTTGTCTCCAAAAGATTAAAATTCTGGAACATTCTACTGTTTTATGTACCTTACTAATACTGCTACATTTTAAGTTGTGTCAGCATTTCTGTGATAGTCTCCATTTCCAAGGGTTTACAACACAGATGTAAAAATTTATTCCATATTGAAAATGTATTTTATCATTTCATACAGATAGAAATGCTATGTACTTAAAGGTTACTATAAGCTTTATGCTATATATAAAATATATATAAAATAAAATATATACAAAATGAGGTATTTATTCTTAAGTGTAATTTTTTTTAAAGTTCTACTGGCACCAAAGAGTGCACACATATATACAAAAACTTATGACTAATATATTTCTGGCTACTTAAACATGATTCAAGAGCTTCAATTTTAAAACAGAATTTCGGCCTGAAGTTCATGCACTGGAAACCAGGTACTCAAATTAACTGAGCCAAGGTAGCCTAAGCATGGCTTTGTGTGCAGATATGGTGGCATATGCAGATATGAAATCCTGTTGCGAGGTCACATTCTATGCTCATTTGCTCCCACTGCAAGTCACAGGGGTGTAACTGAGAGTAGAATCTAGCCTCCAGGACTTGGCCAAGAACTTATCATGCCAAAAAGAGAAAGAGATATTGGAGCTATGGTTTTTGTATTCTCTGCATGCTCAGAATCCACATTATACTTCTGTTTTGAGTCTGCAATGAATGTAATGTCCTAAAAGTAGAAATTAAATTTTCCTAAGATGTGCTATACACCAGCATTATAGTAAGCAGACAGAGCTTGGCATATTCACCAAGTTGCTATAGTGAGTTAGCAGGAGGGTTCAAAAAGATTTGAATAGCTTGGATGAGAATAGTGACCTATAAGAATTCATTAGATAGTCTATTTTAATTCTTTACATGCAGATAGCATTACCACAAAAACAAGGGTGGGGTGTGCGTGGGAGGAGCAATAGCAGCTTTGACAGCAGGATTCTCTGTGTGTAACTTTGTGTAACAATACATGCTCAGTTTGGTCAGCCAACCATATTATAATATGTGCCAATTCCTTCCATAATACAATTCAATGTATGTCTTCTTGACATTGAATGTTATTAGAACAGTGGAAAGGAAGTCATATGAAAGGGAGATCTGCTCTTCAAAGATGACAGTCAAGAGGGAAATCCAAAAATATTTTTCATTTTTATTTATTTTCCTAAGAAAAAAAATATCCCAAATTAAAGGTTCCAAGTGAAATCTCCCATGACTTCTCTGATTTCTTGGCAGCTGCAGATCCCAACTTTACCCAAGATGTCTTGTGTGCTGCATGTCCTGGGAGGTGTTTCTGGGAGAAGTATATTAAAGCAATAATTGTGACTGCCGGAAAATTTTAGAATGACAAAGGCTGAAAGAGGTGAGGTAAGAAAATGACAGGATTGGACCAGAAATGCCAAGTTATTAATCAGGATTATTAGGTTGTCACATGTCATCTCTATAGAAAGTCAGCATAGTGAGATGATACTGTAACTCCATAAGTGTTGCACCAGTAATAGTCTTTATGATATATGTCATGCGTTTTGAAGCCATGGAAAAAAGTTCACAGTGCAGGACACATTGTCTCAGAAAGGGAGGAGTCAGATGAAACTATGGTTTATTTGACTCCCCAAATATGACATGAACCTGGTACAGGAGATCGACATACTAAAGAGTTGTTGCTTTCAAAAGATGCAAACCCATACAACCCTGTAGTTCAACCTGATAAAAATATTCAAAACCACAAAATAATAAATTTCAGTAAATTGTCAGGAAGAAAGGAAAAGTGCAGATTCCCCAAGTGCTACTCTTCATATTCATTTTCAGTCACTGGTAACCTGATATGTTACTGTTATGGGGAACATGACCCAGAAGGTAGATCCTGTAATCTAAAATATAAATCTCCAAGTAGAGAGTGCATTGTCAAGTGCATTGCTCACCTTCTTCAACCAAGAGATGCCTAGAAAAAAGACACAGTAGGGCAAAAGACAATGATGTCTATGATGACAAAAGGCTATGATGTATGTTCTGCGTGTGCATTCTTAGAATTGTGTTTCCACATTTGCTGTAAAGATCATGACCATGTAATTAAGCAGAATACTTTTTTTTAACAAGCATGCTGTTATGCTTTTATAATATTTAAAAGGAACTTCAAGGCATTCAGTCAAAAGGTATTTTGTTTGCCTGAGTTGGAAGAATCCAAATAAAGCTGGGTTGCAAATAGCAGTTTAGAGTACTTGCAAAAAAGATAAATTGGGAAATCCTAAACACTAAGGTGTTTTTTTTTCCAGGTAGCTACTAAGGTCACCATGGGGTACTTCTAGCACAAAATTTGTCAGTGGAGAAGCAGCCCACAAAATCATTCAAAGTACTATATTTAAAAGATTTTTATTTTACCCCAATGTCTCTGGAACTGCAGGAGAACACATTGCAGGAGGCTTACATTCAAAAGACACTCTCTAAATAGGAAGAACAAAAAGAAAAACAGTTGCAGCCTACCCTTGATAGACAAACAGCATCCAAAAACTCACCTCAGGTCTTAGCTTCCCAGTGATTAACTTTTCAAACACACAGTCACTGCTCACAGGTTTGCATTTTTCCCCTTTTTATCACCACTGCTTTACTCCCAAGCCTATTAAAATGCCAAAAAAACCAGTTTCATCTGTCTTGTCTAACTGGGATATTCTGAATAGCATGGTATTTGTCAAACCATGTAACTTCCATAAAGCATTCCATGTTTTTTAAACTCACACTCAGGTATGCGCTCATAGTGCAGTGGTCTGCTGGCTGTACAATTGAATCCTTAACCTGAGTAAGAGCTCTGGGATAAGGATCTGCTTTCCTACTGGTTTGTTTTGGGGGGGGTGCTAAATAAATAACAGTAAAAATAGTGGGGTTTAGGAGGCTATTTTATTTAAGATTTCTTTGTACGTCACAGCTATATCAGGAGGGTGAACAAAACATAGCGCTGAGTCTATTTCCTAGGAGGAAGGAAGGTGGAGGGAAGTCATTTCATACTAACTGATATAAAAGGCAAAGTGGTTTTGCTGCTTGTATTTGGACAATATGAGTGAAATGTACTCATTTAGCTTTGAGGAAGAGGTAGTGCTGGCGTAATTTTGAATCTGTCACTTATATTCTGTTCTGATTGGCAGTTTTTGAGCTTCTGTCATGTAAGCTTTCCTACTGACAGTTTGTCATAGGAAAAAAGTGGAGAGCGTAGACTACTGCTATGTTTGAAAGTGCCTGGTCTGTAAATTGAATATGTTTGTGCACTATATGAGAAAAAGACAAGGATGGTCCAGGAATATTAGCTCTGAATTTTTAATACATACCCTATTAGAAGCTATGTATTTCCGCTAATGTGAAAATTCAGTGAATTACAGATTTAGTTTGTCTTGATTTTCTTTTTCTTCTTGCAGTCCTTTTTTCTTTAAGAGCAGTAAGCACCGAGTCAGATCCTTAGGTGCTGTAAATTGACAAAGATCTGCTAAAGTCAATGGTGCTATGTGGATTTACCTCATCAGAAGTCCTGGCCAGTTATTCATCTGACCTCTTCCAGAAACTGTATGATGCCAATTTCAAGGCTTTTTACAGGCTCTGTCAGCATCTCTTAACCACTAGAGGTCCCAGGTCTGGGCTTACAGCTGTTGTGGCACACAGATATAAATGCTGTCAGCACAGCTCTGTAAAACCGAGTGATTACAAGCTTCTTTGCTTAATATCCAGGGTTCTCTGGTTAAAGCCTGTGGCTTTTTAGAGTACTGCCAGAGAAAAGAAAGAGTTTGTAACATTCAGTCGAATAATATAGGCATAAAAGTGATTATAAGTACAGCAATCAGCAGAGGTTTTCCAGAGTAGAGATTAAAACTAGTAGGCACCATAAGACATAGAAATGTTGTAATTATCTTTTAAAGATATTGGACCTTACAGCTTGAAAACCTGAATCTCCTCCACCAAGGGTAAGTCTTCCTTGCTCCAGACTTCCTCTCCGATCTCAGGGTCCTGGGATTCCTGAAGGCAAATCTTACCAGTAAAGAGGCGAAGAAAGCATTCAGTACCTCAGCCTTTTCTGTGTCCTTCCTCACAAGGACCCATTTAGTAGCAAGCCTACATTTTTCCTAGCCTTCTTTTTGCTTCTCATGTACTTGTAGAAGCCCTTCTTGTTGCCCTTCTCATCCCTCACCAGATTCAACTCCAGATGGGTTACTAACCCCATCCCTGCACAGTCAGAGAGTGTCTCTGTATTTCTTCTGGATTGCCTGTCCCTGCTTCCACCTCTTGTACACTTCTTTTCATGTTTGAGTTTAGTCCTTGTTCATCATGCAGTCTTCCTGACACCTGTGTTTGATTTCCTGCCTGCTGAGATGGACCATTCTTGAGCTTGGAGGAGGGATCCTTGAATATCAGCTAGCTCTCTTGGACTCCTCTTCCCTCCAGGACCCTATACCCTGGGATTCTTCCAAGCAGGTCCCTGAACAGGCCAAAGTCTGCTCTCCTGAAGTCCAGGGTTGTGATCCTGCTTGTTGTTTTTTTCCCTCTTCCCCACAGGATCCTGAACTCTAACACCTTGTAGTTACTGCAACCAAGGCTGCCCCCCGACTTTCAAATCTTCCTTGTTTGTAAGCATGAGGTCCAGCAGAGCACCTCTTGTCATTGACTTCTCAGGCACCTTTGTTAGGAAGTTGTCATCGATGCACTCTAGAAACATCCTGGATTGCTTGTGCCCTGTTGCATTGTCCCTCCAGCAGATATTGGGGTGGTTAAAGTCCCCCATGAGGACCAGGCTTCTTAAGGCTTCTTCCAGTTGCCTGAAGAAGGCCTCTTCTATTCCTTCTTCCTGATCAGGTAGTCTGTAGCAGACACCCAGTACAATGTCACCCATGCTGGTCTGCCCACTAATCCTGACCCATAAGCTCTCAGCTAACCCCTCACCCTCCATGCATTCCTGCTGCTCTCTCACATAAAGGTCAACTCCCCCTCCTCGCTGTCATGGCCTGTCCATCGTAGGAGCCTGTATCCGTCCATCACAGCCCTCCAGTCATGTGAGCTATCTCACCACATCTCTGTGATCCCAGTGAGATCATAGCCCAGTAACTGCACGCAGATTCACGTTTGCTCTCCACGCTGTGTGCATTAGTATACAAGCACTTCAAAAAGAGAAACATGTAAGATAAAAAGCCACTTGAAATAGTGTTTATTAACATAGAAATACGTTCTTTTGACATGAGGTGCTTTCAAGCCTATTTAAAATGAAAGAATCCTAAAGCAGCAATAGAACAAATGAAAGAAGTGCGTTACAAAATAAGCCCTCAAACAATAAATCACATGCTGCAACAAATGGACAACAACCACAATTCTAATTCTTCAAAAGAAATACTAAAAGTATGAAATTGCAATTAATTATTTATCTGCCAAAGAAGCTGAAATTTAAAAAATTACGAAACAATGGTTTGTTTTTAAAAATCATATTTGGACTTGCATATTTTGCTATGAATTGAATAGGACTTCAGAAGGGTATTTCTGACCTACGGGCTAGTAAGGTAAGCTTTCAGAATTCAACTAATTTCACTTAATTTTGTCAAATCTAAGTTGATTTTATGAGCTCCCACACTCAGAAATGAAACTAGACAGAGACACAGAGACAGAAAAGCACCTGCTATAGATGCTTCTGATTCTCCAGTAAGGGAGTGGCTAAATCAGGTTAAACAGCAGATGCCTAACATCAGGTGAGGTGAATCCTTATGTATCTGGTTCTTGTATTCTCTTCACTAAGCTTTCTCTTGATTTCTCTTTGGTTGCTTTTTATTTCTTTGATTTGTTGATTGGTCAGTCACTTGGTTGACTAGAAGTCATGCTCCAACACTGATGGTCTCAAATGAGAAAAAAGTTACCCCTTTGAACCTACCTCCAGTTGCTTAATGTGAAAGGTAATCTTCTGCCAGCATGACAGAGGATCTATGTGTCACACAAGTCATTTTGTGAGGATTAAAGTAGACAGATTATAGGATTGACCTAGACCTTTTCAGTGAAGTCAAAGTAATTCTTTATTATCAGTTCAAAATTATATATAAAGGATATCTATACATAATCTAAAGGTGTTGATTGGGTTAGTTTTTGTAACCAAGCTACAGTATAATTCTAGTGACTACATTCTCATCCAAATGATATTTTTATTTATAACTTCTTCCTTCCAACATTTCTTTTTTATTTTATTCTTATGGGGCAAAGTGAACAGCAGCTGCAAATGGTCTACCACTCAGTAAATAGTCCAGTTAGCCACTCCAAGAAAAGATAAACTACATTATGACTTTTTTTAACAGATGTTTGTCTAACCTGTTCTTAAAGGTGCCTAATGACAGATACTCACATCAGGATGATTTTGACCATTCTTCTCCTAAATAGGTGTTGTGAAGTCTGAATTCAGACACCCATCTTCTGATGCTGTTCAGTGTTCCTCTTTATGGTCTTTGACACTATTTCATGTTTTTGATTCTTCTGAGGATCTTACCCAAAATTTTATTAATTGAATCAACACAGATTTCTGATCTAATATCTTTTCACTGAAAACTGAAACATGCCCTTTATACTGGTTTCTTTGTTTCATCATTAATGAATAACATCAAATCCAGGGATCATTTATTTAAAATGTGTTCCCACTTCTGTTTGAAAATCTCATTTTTAAAAGCCAAAGGTGGAACATTTCTGCAGTCTTTCAATCCCCTTGAGGTCCTTTGTTCTCCACAGGACATTAAAAAGGGAACTCTATGCCAAGTAAATCTAATTTTCTCTCTTCAAATGTTCCTCTGAATGGTTATAATATTCCTTTCACGTCTTTTTTAATTGATTTAGTTCCAAAAAAAATCAGTGAAGGCTATGTTGAACTCTGCTGCGTTACTGGTTTCTTCCTTAAGAAAGCAAGAACTGCAACTTATTCATTTTATTAGTACTTTTTCAAGCCTTTTTCTCCCTACCCTTCTTCCAGACTATTTTCATTGCTGACCTGTAGCATCATGTTTGTGGTGATACTATCAACACATCACCATAGAGAAAAAATATTTGAAGGATTCTGAAATATCTTAACAGCAAGAAAGCTACTTACTAATGTAGATTTTCAGTACATAACATCATTCAGAATATTATTCTCATGTCCATTATTCTCTCTTCCAAAAGAAGGACTAAATCATAAAGAAAGGTAAAAGAACCCCTTCCATCGTGAACAAGGTACATTTTAAGTTCATGGCAAGTCTGCTTCAGAAAGAGATAAAGGGAAAGAAAAAAGATAAATGAAATTGACATTTATATTACATAGTTAGCGTATCCTAGCATTGATAGAGGCAATCTATCAGAGGCAGAGGGGAAAAATAACAGTTGATTTTTGCTTAATATTTGTGGGAATTGTCCTCTTTATTTTTTTAAGTTTTAGAAGTTGTGTTCATCCTTATCTCAAGCCACGGGTTTTGTGATTTTTGGCGGCAGACCCAGGACATCCTTGATAACATCCCTGCCTTTTTATTACAGTAAATGCCACTATTTCTTATTACTCTAAATGAGAGAAAAACTGTCTGTAACGTGATTTCATCTCCTCTAACTCCAGTAACACGTGACTTTTTCCAGGTGATGCTGCGAGCTCAAAAGACTGTTTTTCATTCTAGAGCTAGCCAGAAATCCAGAAATCCAGGGTTTCCAGGAAAATGTATTCTAAATTTGGTTCCTGGATTAGCTTGAAATATCCAGCGAAGGTAAAGTTCCCCGGGTCCTGAAGCGGCTCAGTGAAACAGATCCACCATTGCTGCTGTTGCCAGCTGTTTCCCTGAGCAGCTGCCTGGGACTTGCAGATTTCCAGCTGTGGGATGGCTCAACCTGGGCCTCTGGCCTCGGGCTGGACTCTCCCAGCGTTCCTTATTCCCAGCCTCCAGGTAGACCTGCCAGAAACCCAAGCTTTAGACCTGCCTAAATTTTATTGAATGAAACATTTCAGGCTCAGCCAGCCAGCAGTTTCCAGATAAGGGCCTGACCAATGATCTCAACAGTCTCTGAGATGAAATATGTGATCTAAAATAAATTTCTTTTTTTGTTATTTTTGAATTCATCAGATTGTTTGTACCCACACAGCAGAACAGACTGTAGTGTTTACCAAGTCTAACATGATACAAAACCAAGAAAAATGCATTTATTATTTCCAGGGATAGAACTACCACTACCCTCAACAATGTCAGGAAAAACCCATGTGGAGATTTTGGTAAGAGACAAGTGAAGCAGCCTGAGGAAGTCACAGACCTGCACATACAGAAAGTAAATGTTTCAGAGAACTTTGAAATTATGAGTTGGTCATGTGTTTGAAAGGTCCCCATTTTTCTGACCTTGTTGTCAGCCAGTTCTCTTGAACACTTTACTTTTTAATTGTAATTGGCTGTACCAGATTTGTGTTTTTTGTTGCAGTTCAGGGAGTGGAGATGGAAGGGTTTTTTTGAGCTTGCTTTCATTAGAAAGGCCAAGTTTAAACAACAAAAAAACCCCCCTGGAAGATAGTTTTGTTTTATTAATGCTACACAATGAAAAAAGTCAGAATTTAATATATTTAAAACAATCTCTGGCATAAAGAAAGAGGGAAGTGATTTTCACCTCATGTCTTCTTTCACATTGTTTGTGAATACTGTGATAGAATAAGGTGATACTAGACAATTCTTGCCTAATTTTTAACTCTTTATGGCAAATCCACTGAAAGAAGCTTGTAATCCCTAAATTCATTTTAAAAGAAAAAATAATAAAAAAACTAACTGAAAAACTTCTCACAGGATGAAATATCAGCTGACAACAGGATGATCAAGACTTTGGTGGCTGTAGTTATCTGGAGGAAACCATTTCCTCTAATCCATATCCCATACATTTGTTGTGGTGATAGCTGGTATTGATGGAAAACCGTCTCAGTGCAGTATCCACTAATAACCTGTTGAGACCAAAAATGCTGCTGAGCATCATTTTCAGAAATTGTTGGAGTAGATTTCATGATGTTCTTTAGAAAAAAATGTACATGCCCAAGAAGTATTATGAATCCCCACCTGCAAAAGGAGGTTTAACAATGTCTTAATTAAAACAGAAGAAGGAAACAGAGGAACAAAGGGTAGCTCAAACTGATGACACAGGTTTATGAAAAGGAATAAAGACATCAATCTAATTAAAAGAACAGACTTGAAACAATGTTTATTGTGGTCAGACTCTGCCACTGTTACCTACACTGAACAGGTCCCCTTTGAGTCCATGAAGATATGTATCCATACTTAAAAATGTACTCACAGCAAATAGTTTATCTGAACTGAATAGTACTACCCACTACCCACTACCCACAGAGTACAGAGCTAAGCACACGCTGGAGTCTTGGCAGGTCTGAGGTTTTCTAGTGTAAATAGCTGTTTGGGTTTCAGTAAAGCCAAGCTTTAAAGTTCTATTGAGTAAAAGCAGAAAAATTCATCTCTACATATGGAATTCAGTCCTAAAGGTGCATGTTCTGTTGTAATATGTAAGCACAAGCTTGCAAGATAACGTGTGCAAGCAGATTTCCAGCCCTGGTGCTGCAGACAGAAAATTCTTGGGTTCTTGTAGTGGTTGGACTGAACCCTCAGGCTCTTTGGGTTGTTGCTATTGTAGCAGACTGGGACTTGACATGTTTTCCCCCTGCAAAATGGCTTGGTGTGATGGAAATGGCACAGACGACAGTAAGCCGTATTTCTGAGAAGCAGAAACTCTGTGACATTCTGTTACTCTCCCTATCCCTCGAGGTAAGGGAGATTGTCTTGCTAAGATACTTGCACTGAAATGCAATGTTTTCCTTGGGACCTCCGTGCATAGAGGGGCAAGTGAAGAAGTCGTCTTTGCTGCCTGGCAGTGGCAGTGGCAGACCTGCTTTCTCCTTCTTCAGCTCTTTTCTCTGATAGTGTTGATTTTGCCTGTTGTAGCTCATAGCTAGAAGTCCTGACCTAAAATTTAGCAATGAATAAGCAAGGAACCTAAGAGATGCAGGGAGCTGGGGGTTCCTCCTACACATCCTTTATTTCTGAAAAAAACAGTGATGGCTCTTTCAGGAACTGGGGAGGAACAAATGATTATTTCTTTCTGATAGCCATTGCCAATGGGTGCTCAAGACTCTTTGCTACTCCTTATCCTTTGTACTTTAATGAATCATCCAGTAATGGCTCACACATTTCAAAGAAAACCAAGGTGATGACTTCCTAATTCAGAAGAGTAATTTTAAATCTTTCTAACGGTTTTCCACTGTGTTCATCATTGGTAAAGTGCATAGTGCAAAGTTCAGTGCATATATTCTACTGCCTGCCACAATATTAGAAATGAGTACTTTCTTTAGTTTGTTTCCTAATTGTGGCACAATCAAGGTTTCTGCTACATAACGCATGCTTGGCCTTTTCTCTGACATACTCTGAGTAACTCTTCTTCAATTATACCAGATAATTTCTACTAAATAGCATGAAATGAAGCACAAATAATTGATTTTCAAAAGCATGCACTTAGGTTGGATTTGTTTTTACAAAAGCACCTCATCTCACAGCTCCCGATCCTTTGAAGAAGGCTGAAGGAACATTGTATACCAGTGGTGCTGTGATGAAAATAAATTTCTGTCCAACTTCATTTCTAGTAAAATTAATACTTTAATGCTATTGTGTTTTTGTAGTATTATTAGTGAAGCAGGTTAGAGCATCTAGACCCTCAGAGCTCTAAACAGGAGAAAAGAAGGAAAAGTAGCCCAAGTCCTACAGGTGCTACAGGCAGAAACTTAATATTATGTATGGGTGATTCCACAGGGTTCATTAATTTTGGAGTGCAAATCTAAGACTATTATAAAGAATTTGGAGGACGTCATTTATCATTTGCTGTAGCCAGCTGATACTTTTTATGATCACTTCTACAGCGCTCTTTGTAGGAAAGAAGATACAGCTCATCAGGTTGGGAACTTAGGACAGAACTCAGGAAAAAAAATAAAAAAGAAATAAATCCCTTTTTGGACCTGTTGCTTAATCTTTAACTTGGATATCAGTTAAACAACTCATTTTCTCTTATACTTGTCTAGCTAAAATCCCTTTCCTAGTCTTTTAAAATTCAGAAATATGCATTTTCCTAACTAGCTCGACATTTTCCATGTGTAATTAAACACTCCTTTGATACATGTAGAGAAAATGTCATAACTATACTTAAGATTATAGGTTAACAGCCTGTACAATTTCATTTTAAAAAATGAAGGTGTATTACTTTGTTTAAAAAATTGCTCCCAGGTTGCGAACTTTATATATACCAACTTTCATGACAGAGTGATTTTTTTTTAAAGAGGCAAGTTAAAAGCCCCTTAGAAACATTGTTTAAAAGTGAATTCTTGTCAGAGCTTCTAACTTCTGGCTGACTTGCAAGTACACCTGTACTATTGTGCACTGTGTTAAATGTAACCTTATGTTTGGAGCTGCTTATATATTTAAATGTACACATTTGCAAGTACTTTTGTGTAAAACCTTCCCCCTCACCAAGACATCTTTTGGAAATAAGCTAGCTCTTCTGTAGTGATTTTTTTTTTTTTTTTTGCTTACTAAATTGCAAAAAAGAAGTCTTCCTTCAAACCTTAGATTTGTCTTACATTTCCAAGTGAAATTGTACATTGAACAATTTATTGAACAATTGAATAATTCTGTACAATTCAATTGTACATTGAACAATTCTGGTTCAGTTGTTTAACCCAGATATTCTGTAATCCTCATGAAAAGCTGAAAATTAAGCAACCATGAAATAGAAAATACAGATATAGGTTCATGGAGGGCCAAATCCAGAGCATGCTTCTGTTCTGTCTTTTTGTGCAGCTAAGGAGACATAAGGGCATAAGCAAATTCTCAAAGGGCCAGGTGAGTAGCATTCATAGAGCCACCGGAGCATCTGCTTGGTAGATGAAAGTCTAGGTGTCTGAACTGCAGCAACATGGAGTATTTGACTTAAGGACAGAGAGTTCATGAAATACCATGTTGTAAAATAAGGGTTAAAACCCATCTACCTGTGCATATTTTGTGCTTCTCAAAGCTGAGTAAAGTCTTAATCACTTGTCAAGCATCATTGACACGTAGATGGAAAGCAAAAATTAGAGCTTCGTGCTCTGAAAGAGGCTGTCCTCCCTGACCACTCATATTGTAGGACAAGGTAATTCACAAGTGAGGATAATGAAACTCACAACCAGGAGAGTTATTTGTCCCAAATATCTGTTTGGAAACCAAGAGTTGTGTCCCTCTATTTTCTCCCAGCACAGCAGCTTCTGGTGGCCTCTAAGTTTTTAGTGTGCAGGAGGAACAGATTTCTAGAGGTCCAGTTTAACAGCTAGTCTCCATGCACCCACCCTTCCAAATAGTAACTCTATGCCAAGCTCCTGTACAGTGAAGGTGGGTTCTTCTGTTACTGAGAACTAAATGTCATCAAAACATCACTTTAAAAAAAAGAGATGTCTTCCCTGCAGGATTTGTGTAGGAGTCTGTGTTTCCTGTGAACACCCCAAATCTCATTGCATGATATATCTTGAACAGGGAGTGCAAGATGCAGGAGGGAATACTCTAGATCTGGAATCGAGGTAGTAGAACACAACTTTTGAACACAGGTTGTTTCTATCACCAGCATATATAGAGTTTCCAGTACTTATTCCAATCCCTCAGTAGCATTATTCATTGAGGAACCTGTCTCTCCTCAGAAGCTGGAATGACCTAAAAAAATGTACATGGTACCTCTGAGCCCATTGAGTATTTCGGAGGTGACAGATCAGCTCATCTGAAATTCAGAGGAGAATGTATGTGGCATCCTTATGGATTAACAGAGCAATGAATTTGAGAGCTCACTGGTATGTACAAATGATTTAGAGTGCTGGGAAACAAGAAAACTAAGTGGCTTAAGGAAAATATCTATTTGTATAATACTTTTAATGATTTAGGCAAGGGTCATACTGGAATATATGCAAATAAATAGTTTGTGGATGTGCAGACCAGTTTAGTGTGGAACCATTGGAAAATGATTTATTCTGAAGGGTGGTGACTCCTGTACAACATACACAGTTGTCCTCCCTCCTCCTATCCCTGTTAATATTTGATATTTCAGAAAATGTAGCCAGTTCAAAACTAGATTTGGAAGTCTTTTTCCTAACAGGTAAGCAATTGTTTACAGCGCAGCTGGATCATGTCAAGATGCAACCCATTAACTGACAAGCTCTTTGCTGTGGCAATGCATTTGGTGCTTTGTCATGATTTAACATAATAGAAAATAATTTGATGCATTATGTTTTATTCTATCATGACATAATGATGACATGGCATGACAGTAAGATGAACTCTTATGAGAAAAATTAGATAAAAATACTCATTATCTTCTGGTGTCAATATTTTAGTGTGTGTATGTGTTTGTGTGTGTGTTTTAAACTGTAAAAGATATATTTTTATTCCTAATATGGTATGATTATGTGAAATCAGTTTGGATCAGGTACTAATAAATAATTATGTAGAAGTATAAACTCCTTTCTTCACTGAAAAACAGAGGAAACCACACAATTAAAATCTATTGAGTGAAGATAGGTAAAATTAATACCATTTATCATTTTGCCAATAATCATTACTATGCTATGCCATTTTCAAGGCTCACAACAAATTTTAATGAAAAAATGGGGTGTTGTGGTTTTTGCTCTACTCTTTTTTTAATCCTGGTTATCCTGAAAGACAGCATGTGGTATACATTAGATTTCCTTCACTATTCTTCTGTTATTCAGACACACAGATACATTTAGAAATAATAAATAAAAATTTAACAAAGTAGCACTGCAATGAGAAAGGAAGCAAAGTTATGCTGAGACTGGATGAACTACATAAAATCAATTCAGTAAAATTGTGTAAATGACTTGAAAGACAGAAGACAGGGCTTCTGAAAGACTGATGGTCAGAGTCAGTACTTTCAATTAATATGAAAAAGAATGTGTGAACTGACTATCCACTTCTGCCCTAAAACTGGAAATAAGAGGGAGGTTTCAGAAAATAATGGGATCAAATTAAAGAGCACTATTTATAGCTGGTAAGTATGGGTCTAGCGGATTGGTGCGTGGTGACAGGGCAAACAGAGAAGACAAAGTTTAAATCAAATCTGGAACAGCTAAACAGCAAAAATAAGAGGCACAGATTGGATTCAGGAGTGCGGATCTTGTGTTTTTGGGACTCATTCATCAATTTCCTTGCTGACACAGGAAAAGAATCCATTGCATTTTAGAGGATCACATACATATATTGTATGAAAACAGACAGTGGTTTACATCTGTAGGAAAATGGGAGAAGATTCTGTAGTCAGTTATTGTGGACATACTGAAAATGGAAATTGAGTGTAGTCACTGGCTTCCATGTACAGAAAACAAAAAGAAGAGCTAAGAGAGTATGCAATTAATGTTGATTTCTAAATTAGCTGCTTAGAAAGTGCACACTCTCCAGTGAGCTATGAAAGCTGATGTTTCGGGGAAGGGGAACCTGTATCTCTCTAAAGCAGTTATTGTCCCAACAAACATACTTCTTCACTTCTCTCCACAGACAGCTTCCTACTTCATCCTTCTTCTTCTTAGCAGGACTTCCTACAGATATATGAAGAATTGTATTTTAGTGTTTATTGAAGCTAATGGAATTATGGTGAAAACCTTAACATATTTCAGGAGTTAAGTTATGATAAAAACATGACTTTTGTGTGATAAAGTGAATTTTGGGAGAAGTCAGCAACACTCTAACCTGAGTGAAAAGTCAGTCCAAGAGAAGCTGGGGGTCTGAGCAGAACTGATCAATACTCTTTTTAGTTCACGAGACGGAAGCTGGAGCAAAGCCTGTAGTCCCAACTCTACCATTGGTTTATGTTTGGCCATTACCACCTTTCCCTCTTTTTCTCTCTTTTCCTTTACCTTTTCTTTACCACTGGAGGTTAATGTCCCCACAATCTGCCAGCGTAGTGGTCTATTTAGTTGTTACTGAAGTAGATTTTTTCAATATGATCCAGGTTAGACAATAGCTTATAAACAGTATTTGAGCTTTCTCTGATCTTTGTTGCAGAGAAGGGTCAGGGAGCAGCTGTACAGGCAGTTACAGGCAAACCCTACAGGGGATAATAACAGCCATCTCAAAGTCAGATGGGAGAAAGTAATATGCAGACAGAAGCATTAATCTTTTTATCCAGCTTGGTTGCAGCCACAGCAGGAAGCAAAACTTGATTTCTCAGCTTTCAGGAGCAAGTTGTGAGGTCGGGAAGAATGTCAAAGAAAATCAGAAAGATCAGTGGATATCTGGGACTTGATTCAGTTTCCTACATGTGTTTAATGCTGTTTGAGCTGACCTGGAGTTTCCAACCTCACTTTGAACTGCTACTCCAAGATGACACAGCCTCCTACGGGCCCTGCCTCTTATCTGCCAGCAGTGTGCAGATCCTCTGCTATTCTACAGCATCTGAGATACCATCTTTGTTTAGACAACTTGGCTTAAAACCCAGTCAGCTGACTCCCAGGGGATGTGTACTTTTGATCTTGAATATAATTCAGGATAATTGCTCATTCTATATAATGGCTCCCAAATGTATGTATCTTCATCTGGAACTAAACTTATCCTTAGTGTGTGATTCAGTTGTCTAAGCATAGGTGCCTAATGTCATTAGACCCACTCTAAGACCCCAGTAGGGTGCTGCCAGGACTTTTGGGAGGCCCATGCTCTTCCAGAGCAGCAGTTAGAAGCTAGATGACACCCCATAGCACTAGTCGCCCATCACATATGTTTAGCCAGCTAGATCACATCTTTACTTTCTGGATCACTTGTAGGTGTGAGGAAGGTATTGAGCTGGTCATATTTGTCATGACTGAGGTACAGCTAGGCACGCACAACAGAAGTACATTTCTTGTCAACTAAGGTATTTTGAAGGTCAAAAATGAAGGCATTCATGAAGTTTAGGAATCTCTGGGGTTATATGTAGCTGAGTGGATGAAGGAGTCTTTTTGAATCACAAACCTGGAAAACAAACATAAGAAGTCTGATCAAGGCACAAAGTAGTTCAGGTGTATTTACATGTCATAGTTGGCATTCATTGTGTGTAGGGTGCTTATTTTTTTTCTGGTGTTATATTTTGAACTAATAACCTTTTTGTTATAACATTAAAGGCTTTCATACAGTGAGTTCTTACTCCTAAGACGAACACTATTTTTAGCTAAATATCAAGTGAGTGTTGTCTCTTTTTATTAACTTTGTTTATTGAGGGATGGGTAGAAGGCAATGTACCTTATTTCATAGATAAGGTGTTAAGCACAGTATGTGTGTAAGAACTCATTCCAGAAAAATAATTTGGCATATATGAATACATATGTATCAAGCAATATGTCTGCTAAATGAAAGAGTTACTATGAAGTTTACACAAAGCCACATTCTATTTGACACAGATTATAAAAAAAGCAGAAGAAAATAAGTTAATAGAACTTCACTGTAAACTGCAAGGCCCATCAAACCAAAAAAGATAAGGAAATCTTTTAAGACTATCAGCTATCAGAAAAGTGTGCTGAAAGAAATCTGCTATCAGTCATGGCCAGTGGCACATAATGGATAGGATTGTTCTCTTTATATCACAGAAACTCTCTCAGGAGCGCTATATTGAACTATTTTCTTTCCTTGGACATCTCAATGCTATTTGTGAGCTATTTGCTCAAATCTGGCTACATAACATATCTGTCTGGACATCAACACAAGTTAAATAGACAAATTTACAACTGGTATTTTTCTGTGACTGGTCTGTCTCACATTACTGAATATGATGAATTTTGATTACTGTATCATCAAAAATTCTCTTGACTGTGTAATTTGATGAGTAAATATTGAAACTCAACTGCTTGAGGAAAAAGTTTGTTAGTTTATCTTTGTTAGTGAAGGTACTTGAGGAAAATCAAGGGTATTTTCAAAAGGCTAACTGAATTAAATACTTCAGTTAGGTTACAGTGATTGTGTAAAGTACTGTGATCTGGAAGATGTGGGCACTATATGATTTTTAAGGATTTGTAAGGAAAACTGTGTCTATCTGTTTCTCAGAATTTCAGCCCTGGAACTGCATGGTATGCAGCTGAAATTGCATTTCCTCTCCCTTAAGGATTCCTATATTACTTCTTTTGCAAAAATCTTCTCCGCTCAGAACATTCTGCTATAGCTACCTAAACAACACCACTAACATATGTGGTCATTCCGGATATTCTTATCTCCCCAGCTGTTGCAAAGCAACACATAAGAGGAAAGTTCACAGTGTAGGTCTTTCTTCTGGGCTTGACGGAGCATGGAGTGTGAAAACTTCCCTGCAAAAGAGGAAATGAGAAGTAAGCTTCTTGTAATCTCTCCCGGGTCAGATCAAAGGTCTACCTAACCCCAAAGTCTTTCTCTGAGAATGGTCAATAACAAATGCCTGGGAAGGAATAACAAGACAGGACAGGCATGTAGTGGTAATGACCCAGTATGCTTTCCTACTATCCACAGCTGTAGGACTTCCTGAGTCAGAAATGGTGTCTTTGTATTTAACAGACCTCAAGCATTTTTAATACTAAGTCTATACATCATATTGTCATACTGAGATTGCAAATATTAGTCACATTTATAAAGGATGGCAATGTTGACCATATGACCAATACTGGCTTTCAGGCAAACTCACACAGTGGATTTCATAATCCATTGCTTATTGCTTCTCTAACATGAGTGTCTCAAATACATTTTTAAACTCTTAGTAAGAAAAATAAAAAAAAGTTTTAAATAAATATTAAAAAGGCAGTAATTTTTCTATAATAGTTATCTTTGTGTCTGTTCAAAATACTAAGTACCGATATTTTGTAGGCATGCCCTAGATAGGAAGGTAAATTTTTTTCTGTCCCCATTACTGAAATAAAACTGAGTTCATTGGTTATTATTTTAGACTGTTAAATCTTCTGGATAGGATGTCTTTTTAGTATGTGTCTGAACAGAAGGGTCCAGTATAAATAGTAAAAAATAAAAAAGAAGTCACTCTAAGAACTCAAAGTAGAACTCAGCATAGCCTTGTAAGGGATCACAGCTTTGTCTGTTTCAGCACAAGTGTACCCTGTTCTATGGGAGCATGAAATTGGAAAGATATTTTAGATGCAACAATCTTCTACAGACATGCCTTTGATAAATGGGCAAAACTCCATCCTAAAACCAGCCAGCTTTTATTTTAGCTTTGATTTACTCCTTTTGGAAAAGTGTTCCATATGCTCACCTCTCTGATTTGAGGTATCTTTTATATGAATATTTAGTCTTGTGTTAGCATTTTCCATTAGCAGCAGTTATAATGCCTTTCACACTTCATTTTGCTAGGCTAAAGAAGCCAAGCTTTTTATAGGTATCAGATCTATGACATGCCCAATCACCCAGTCATTTCAGGTACCCTTCACCTTCAGTTAAGATGGGTGATCAGAATTGTACATGATGTTCCAAATGAGTTTATAATAGTACCTTGTGTTAATGACATTAATATTTCCTTAGATTTACCGAAAATACATTGATTTACATCAATGTATTGCATTCATTGTAATTACATGTTCTTCTTATTTTTGTTTTATTTTAAAAAAATTATTATAACATGCCTAATAACTGTCTTGGGCCCAATTGGATCCCTAAGTCTTTGCCCTTTTTTTATCATTTTCAGTGAATGAGCTCTGAATCTGTAGCAGGTATCTTTCTTTGGTCCATAAGAACACAGTCCTGCACTGCTGGATTTCATGCCATTTGCATTAGTGCTGTCCCTAATGTGAGTCATGCCTTACTGCACGATAGCTGGATTCTCCTTTGTCCTGATGATGCCTCTTGACTTTATGCTATCAGTAAATTTCAAGAGCATACTCAGGTTTTGGTGCCAAGATAATTAATGAAGACATTAAAAAGTTCTCTCTTGATACTTGGATAGGACTTTTCTTAGAAAGTTGACAGATTGCAATGTATTCTGCGTACACCATTTACTGTGTCTGAAGGGAGAAAGGAAACAAGTACAATTGGCTTGGGCTGAGACGAAAATGCGTATATTCTTTCTTATTGCATACAGTGCTCATTTGAGAAGCTTCATCTTAAGCATACAGTATGATGCTGGACCATATGGTACGTATCCCTTACCTCGACCTACAGAATTTCATACATTACTCTAGGAACTGAGCTCAGTGTGTTGTTGATCATACTAGGCTTGCCCTGCTAAGAAGGGAGCAGTTTTTCAAAAGAGGAGAAACAGTTTTTTGTGAACGGCTGACATAGAAAACATTCAGTTAAGATAGTTCCTGTCAGATGGAATTTGACCAAGTGTCAAGTTTGACTTACCTGGGTTTTTCTTCCTTTTCACATATGCTTATGCCCCTCAGAATAAATGGAAATTGCTCATTAGATCTTTGAAAGGACTGGTTTTGCTGACCCAGCTTTTGAATTTCACAGTACCATGCAATGTGGTTGTTTTTGAGAGGAGGTAAGTGAAGAATTTAGCCTTACAGCCCCCATGAGCACTAGTGACGCATCAAACATTCTGCGCATTAGGGTCCAGTGTGTCTCCATTAAAACAGTATGCATGAAGTCCAAACCAACTGGAATCAGCTCTGTTCTGAGATACTCTGATTTTACTGCCATTATATTTCGAAGAGCTTGTGTCTCAGTTGTGGCCTCCAAGTGTCTATTTTGCTCTAATGCTTTCTCCCTGGGGATCTATTCTGGCTCTCCACCTGACACAGTTACCTATTTTTGATGGAATTATAACTAGTCAGGGGCGAATTAAATCTACACATCAGAAGAGGATTGAAGTTAGTTATCCTGTACTGCATTTAATAAAGAAACAAACCTAGGTATAAATGAGGGAAGCTTTTACGTTCAGAAATAAATAAATCATAATATTTCCATGTAGAATTCCTTTTCATTTCTGACCACTTTTTAATACTGTGATGGTCAATTTTCTGCTCCTCAATGCTATGTTTTCTGCATGCAGAGGAATTTTTTAACTTCTGACATAAATGAGATCTAGTCCCCAGCTGCTTAATTTGTTCCAGGACCAGTGAGCTGCAGCCTCCATCCTGCATTGACCCTGAGCTTTTCTTGGGCATGGGCAGCTGCCAGCAGCATTGCATTGGGCTGCAGCCTGGTACTCAGCATCCAGTGTCAAGAGAAAGAGAAACAGATGATTTCTCATATAAATCTCCTCTTCTCTTTCGACGTGGTTCAGCCATGCACGTCAGTGGGCCTGCTGAATGACTGTCTTTTTCTCCTGGAAACTCTGTGCCTGAAATCATCCTCACTTGCATCCATGGTACAGCACTCTTATTCCACTGAGCACAATCTACTGACCTACACTAGTGAAAACAGAAGAGACTCAGACTCTCAGTGCTGTTCATTTTATGAATAGAATGAATTACATTCATTTGGTATCTCTGTGCAGCCTTGTGTGAGGAATGAGAATTTTGCTTCTTGAAAATAAGTAAAATGGGTTAGGAGAACAACATTTTTAGGTTCAGCTCAAGACAAAATATAGCTTTAATTGTTCCCTGAAAGCCAGATCTAATTCTGTAAGCCCTTTACCCTCCAGACAGTGTGAGTACTAGCAGTTGTTGCCATTGCCTATATTGTCTCAGCTGACAGAACAATAAGCTAGAAAGGGCTAAGTCGTGAATTGTTTTAAGCAATTAAATACATCTTTAAATGACTGCCATTAGTATTAGAAGTGGATTTTCTTACAAAAGAAAACTTATCAATCAAACAAAAAGGCAATTTAAATGACATAGTCTTAGTACTGTGTCAAGGAGTCACATGGCTGAAATGTGGGATAACCAGTACAGGAAAGGCAGCTAAAATGTAAGTTAACCTTTTACATATGTTAAAGACTACTGAAAATCCCCCGTTAGAATTAGAACTGTGTTTCTAAAGTGAACGTAAGTATCCTGTTCTAACTGGAAACAGATTCTAATATATCCATTCCAGTTAGTTACACATTGCTTTCCAGATAGTCAAGTCAAATGAATTAGCCTTATGTAGCTTTGAACACCTACACAGTAGACACTAAATCTGAATTAGTCATCAAATTTTCATCTGCAGGCAATGGAAAGAAGTAGGTATATTTAGGACACAGTTCATCTGGCCTACTTTAGGTGTATAGCACAGGATAAAATGAATTGCGTTCCTTAAATATCCCTATATCTCCTCACTGACTTTAAAGTGAGATGAATGTCACTCATCATGCCTGCTTGTTCTAAGTCCTTTACAGCCTTCTGGGTTCGCATGCACTTTAAAACTCCTTTACTCTGCCACTGAATTATAAAAATGATAGCCAGAACCAGCAACTCAATGAAATAACTCATCAATACTGATAAAATAAGGTATCAGTAATGGAGGATAAAGGCAAAGAAATGGGTCCGATATTGTCAAAACTTCCTTTTAACTTCTTCTCTACTTCTTATGGACCTCTTAAATATTCAGTGAATAACTAGCAATTCTGTCACACATAACAGCTTGCCTCTCAAAAAATATTTACACAGGGATAGTGAAGCATTATGCTTACTATCATCTATTATAGTGCAGATTCAAGATACTGAACATAATCAGTATTTTGGGAGGTGAAAATGCAGAGCACGCTGCATTTCAAGCATCTGTTGCCAGTCTCTTGAATGAGCTACAGGAATGCTGTTCTTGGAAAAGACACAATTTCTGTCCTGTTGTCCAGAGTAAATACTATCACTATAATGGTGATTCAGAGATAGAAACAGATTGATTATACTCAGTACAATAGGAGATATGACCCAGAATGATGTTATAGTTTGCCCACAAGTAAGAAGAATATCCAGGCTATGAATAGCCTGCTAGGTTTTACATACACATAAGTGCAGTTTTTCAGGCACTGCACTGATGTAAAAGGTAGAAGATTGGAGGCTGATTTTCTTATACTATGGATTAAGGTCTTTGGAAGTGACTCTGATGACACTAAAAGTCAAAATCAGTTGCCTGGCCTCAGCCCAAAGGCATTCAAATGCTGTTTTTGACAATTTATCTGGACTAAATATTACCTTTGGAAACAGTGTGTGTTTAGTTACAGTTGACGTCTATGTCCAAGGCAGAAGTAGCCAATCTGTAGCCATGGAATTCATATGGCTCTTAAGCAGCTGAAATATGGGTAATATGCTGGAATTGTATCATGCGACTGCAGCAGGCTGTACTGGCATGCAGACTGCTGCATACGCTACAGCCCTAACTGCAGGAGGAAGTGAGCCAGCAAAGTAACTCCAGAAGTCACTGTTAGCTACCAAGTTTCCCTAGGACCATCTGCACACTCAGCCCAGCTCCATGCTACCATGCAGTGGTGGGGAACTACTGTCAGAGTCATCTGCGAGCCTCTGTCAGAGCTCCTCTTCCTCTCAGCATATTAAAAGTAGGAGAAAGCAGGATGTGAAGTGATGTTTTCATTTGATTATAACTAGAACAGCTGCTGTTAATAATTTTAAAATAAATTTAATAAAGAGATGACATGAAAATAATAGAAATTCAACATTGAAAACATTTATTTAAAAACTAGAACATAGTGTTATCATTGTTTTTGTTTTCCAAGTTACACATCGGGAAAACTTCTAAATTTCTTTTTTTTTAAAATTTTAATTCCAAACAACTCTGAAATTTACAATAATATAGATGAGACAAATAAGTAGCTAGGATCGGATCCAAGAAAGTCATGGTATCTCAGTTTGCTACACTTCCTACAGTTTTTAATACTTGATGATAATTAGCATTCCTGTTGATCACCAGCTTAGTGTGTGAAGAAGAGACTTGACTTTGACTCATAAAATCAGAGAACAAAATGTGATGAGAAGAAACTCTTAATGAAGGAAGTGTTTCTCTGCTCCAAACAGAGATAATTTCACCTTTGGGCATTTAACTCAATAGTTTTCTATTCTTAATAATATTTCCATATATTATTTTCTAAGAATACATGAGTGTACCAACTGTCCATTCAAGGTGTTTTCAGAAGGATTGAAAACCCAAGGCAGAATCATAGGCGTCATGAGTTATCCTTCCACTTCTTTACATAGGTGCCTTTTCTTAAGCATACAGGTTTGAGAAAGTAAAGGTATATTTTACTCTTCTCTTTCATCTTTAGATACCATTTACATGTATTTGCTGCGCAGTGTTGCTGAGAAGAAGGTTATGAGGAAAAAATACTTTTTGGACCTACACCTTTGCACACAGTTTCCACTCTCAAGAGGTCACTGAAACTTCAGTAAATTCTAGTTCTAGGATTCTAGTTCTCCAATAATCTGAAGATTATTATTGTCCTAAAAGATTCCTCGGACTTCCCTAAAATTTACTGGTACAACTCACACTCTAATTGATATACATCTGTTTCGTTTGTATTCCCCTTATTTATCTATGGGGTGATATTCCAATATATATTTTTAAGTGTTTTTATTCTCTCAGTTCAGGCTTCCCAACAGGGTCAAGCAGAGGTAAAAATGACAACAACAACAACAAAAAAAAGAGTCATGCAGAACCAAAAGACTCATTTATCAGGTCAGAAAATCGAGTGCTCCAGAAACTGGTATTATCCTATTTATGAGCTACTTCACATTCTTAAGTACCAACAGGTCATTTTCTTGGCTACTATCTGAAGTTTCATCTCTTCATCTTGACTGTAAATTTTTATGGGTGTTTAACCTGTGCCAAGACTGCGACATTTAAATCAGTGGAGGTTTCTTATTGTGATCCCCTTCTTGTACTGCTTTTACAAGGAGTACCTTAAAGTGTGTCACACATTCCTTATGTGAAAGGGAGATTGGCAAATTTATGAGGACCTATAGATGCTCAGACAGCAAATTTTTGTGATTAAAATGGTTGAAGTATGTTCACATAGGTGTGGAATTCAGGGTGAGATGACTGTACAGCTTAACTGCTCTAAATGCTCTCATAGTCCATTTTTTTGTTGTTTTTATACATTCTTTCCATGACTGGGAAGTATTCAGTATACAGAAGCAAATTTATTGGTTTTTTTTTATTTTTACATGTGTACTAACTACATGTATTGCTGCCTATAATTTCACATATACTGAAGAAAAAACATTAATATTTCTACAATAACAACTTGTCTGTCTTTTCTGTAATTTTCTCCTTTCCAAATATCTTTAAGTGTTTTGTAAACACAAATTAACCTCAGAAAACTCCTCTGAGGCTGACAGGTTATAACCATTCTACAGACAGAGAAATATGAACACAGGGAATATCTATATTTTTAGTCAGAAGCAGAGAACATACGGCAGCTCATCTTTCCATGCAGGCTAGAGTGGAGAGTGTACCCCAGAGATCCTTCTTGGGCAAGTCTGAGAAGCCTCTGAGAAAGTCGAGAATGCCTCTGCATTTTCACTCCCACAGCTGCTGGTTCAAGCTAGATTAACACCCTTTCGGTTATACCTATATATGTAACAAACATCCCCCCAAACCCATATAAGCAGGCACACAGAAGGATGCATAGGCAAGATATAAGAAAGGTTAGTGTCACAGAGCAGATTCAGTTCCAGGATATGATGAGTTTGTGCCTTTCCTTTTCACACAGATTTCCAGTTTTCAAACTAACAGGTGTCACTGTGATCATCCAGCCTGATTTTTTCATAGACATTTACTCAGGCATTCCAGCCCATCGATAGGCATTTTAGGGCTGGAATGATGATCTAAGCTGGAATAGGAATCTGTCTAAACCATCTGTGTTAGAGACTGCTGGACCAGAACACAACACTCACGAATCTGATGGATGCACAGGGATATAGTCCCACAATATGGTACCCTGTAGTACCATATGGAGTACCCAGTGATTAGGCAGTAGAAGAGATACTGGCCAAAAAGAACCTTTTTTATTCTGATATATTCCCTCAACTCTACCATGTATCAAGACTCTGAGTCCCCTACAAGGAGAAATGCTTGAATCTGAAAGAAGAAATTTCAGGTAAGATTCACTGTACATGTCTTGATCTGAGCCAGTAATCTAAACTCCTTTTATAATTACTGAGGAGACATGGGCACTGACACGGTGTGACTGATCTTGGAATAAAGTTAGTGTCTAAAATATGTCAGATGAGTCACAGCTTTTTTATTTCCACTGATTATGAAAGGAGCAGAAGATGAGTCACCTGTATTAAAAAATCTGCATTGTAGAGACCTAAATTTAGGTGAGTTGAATCACCTGAGTTTCTTCTTAAGCTTTCTGACAAATTTAATACCACAGTGATGAGCAGACCTGCCACCTTCCATATATTTAGAACAATGGAACCTATCCCTGAGCACAGGCAGTAGACATGGACTGTTGTCGTTAACACTGAGTGAGGAAAAAGATGATTGACAAGTCAAATTCCAGGATTAAGAAAGTCTCTTCTCCCAGTGTTAGGAAATACTACATATTTATTGCTGTTACCTGTTGGCATATTATTTATTCTTTTGTTTATGCACTTCAGGTGTCAGAGGAAATAATTTAAATACTAAAGAAGTTGCTGCACAGAAGAGCTGTAGCATGGGAGGTAAAAGAATGGGAAACCTCCATTTCCTAAATTCTTCTTTTGGTCAATATCACTTGGAGAACAATGTCCTCTGGAAGTTCTCTTTTCTTTTCTGAACTGTGCAAATACAATACCCTGATACATACTGGCAGCCAAAGGGCTCGGAAGTAGTTGTGGATAAACCTAGAGTTATAGTGTGGTTTTAGCCCCCTTACAGTTCTTTTCTTTTAAATACATCTACCAGGAGCGTGACAGGAGACACTATGTCCTGCATTTTATCCATGAAATTTGCAACATAACTACACTTCTGTATTGCCAGAAATGAGGATCACACAATATCCTATATATGGACCGACAGAAAAACCCTCATTTCCCATGGGAAGAGAATCCTGATCTTCCTAAGATCTAAAGGAATTAGTTTTTAATTTAACTGCTCAAACTGGAACTCCTAGAAATAGAATATTAAGTTGCATTTGCCATAAATTGGTACCTACGTGAATTCAACACATAACCAGGACTTAAGGCTCATGGAGTCCTTAGTGTATTTTCAAAGGGACGGAAATTCTCAATATCTTTCCTCATCAATTCTTTAAGCCTCTAGGAGAAGTGTTTTTTTGTTTTTTTTTTTTACCTTAAACCAAAACAAAATTAATCATATACATTGCAGTTAAGTCCTTAAGTTCCAGAATTTGAAAGCTATTATATCTATCTATACTTATATAGCTATATCTGTCAACATATTTTTCTCTGCTAGACTTAAATCAGGTTCATATGCTTCTGTACAATTTACCAGAATTTTCCCAGCTATCATAGCAGGCTGGTTAGTGGAAACAGTTTCCAATATTGCATGCATTTGAGCACCAGCTTTGCTGTTTTTCCTCCCATTTGTTTTCCTTCCAGTATTTTGTCACAAATTTATAGCATCTGTATGAGAGTAAATTTTGCAGCACTGGGTAATAGGCTATGAGTTTGCTTTTAGCACATCTATTAATTTTCTGCCATCTTCTTCATTTCCTATATTTTATATGACATATTAGATTATTTATGAACTGCTTTTCTATTGATATTTACTTCAATCTTGTTTATTTCTTTGGTTTACTTTAATTTAGGAAAGCTCAGCTGGTCAGGCCTTAAGGGTAGCTATGCCAACACCCTTAAGAGCATACATCATCTCCAAGACAACTGTTTTTCAGGCAGTGCGTAATAGATGTGAATAAATGAATCACAACAAATAATCTAGTCAGTAGGCTCGTTCTCTTTTTCCTCACATTTATTCAACAAATAACACGTCAATCACTATATTCTGTAGATTGATGGTTCTGAAAATTTGAGCAGTGCTGCTTGCCCCAAAGTAGCCACATGAGGTCATTCCATTTCCTTTCCTTAATAAGCAAGCTCACTTTTCCATAAAGCTACATTTCCTCGCTCACACCTGATGTGTGCTGTAATTCAGACAGATGGCTGCGGCACAAGTTGCTGAGGTTCATACCTGTAACTCCAGACGTTCCCATTTGATAACCAAAGTGGTGCACGTTATGTTAGCACAGCATGCTATAGAGACTTCTAAGTGCAAAGCTGAGGCTTGATTTCAGTGATTCCTCAGAGGTGTTATTCTGAAAATTGTTTATCATGTACCTTTCTGTAGATAAAGTGGAGTCTTTGTGGAGCCTCCATGCAAAATGGAAGGAAAATATCTAAAGTAAATTAATTTATTGTTTAAAAAAATCACCACAGTAAATATTTGCACAATTTGAGTCCTTCTACTATGGTCTTATTGTTCCCTGGTGGAATTCACTTCTTCAAAAGACGAACAGCTCTGTTATAAAATGACTCAAACCCTAGATCTCTATATACGGATTGAAGTACAGTCCTCATTCCTATTCACCGCGTTAATTGATTAGGGTGACAGAGGGATCCAGTGGAGCTGCTCTGCAAAGATGTGGTTTTCAATTGAAGCCAGTAGGAAGCAAAGGCAAATAGCACAGCTATTACACCATCAAATCTTTCACTTTGCCACCAGCGCAGGCCTGCAGTCTTTGCGCCTGATCCAAAGGAGTCAGGAACTACCAAAGAGGTTGAAGGCCTAAGAATTTGTCTGGAGAGAAAAATCTCTATTGTAAAGGTCATTAAGGTCCTATTAACATTAATCAGGGCAAATGAGGTAAGGGAAAGGATAACTTAAACTCCTGACATTAACAGGTAAAGTCAGATCCAAAACTGAACTAAAGTTTTTAGATTTTTTTAGGTGTCTGCCCCATATTCTTGAGTAGAATCCCAACCTTGAAAGAGGCACGTAAATAACCTGGCTGTATACATTGCATGTAGGGAGGGATAAATGCCTTGGAATGAAAGTCAGAACTAGTCAAAATGCTGAGTGGCACGTAAAATCACCATGTTCGCAGCCAAGTGGAGGTAGCCAGTAGGAAATACTGAGCAAAAGCAATGAGTTAAAGCTTCCCCACTTTCAGGGATGCAGGGAGGCACCTCAGTCGATTTTGGCTGCCTATGGATACTGTTTACTCCCTGAATTGAGCACAGGATCGCCCTCTTTTTTTTAACATGGCCAGAAAAAACATTTAAGCAATGGGAGACCTAAGTCTAGTTTCAGTCTATGAATACACTAAGGCTTATGCATTTTCCTGTCTAGTCAGCAAGGGCCCTAGCCACTGGTTGTTATAAGGCAGAGGGTACACCCCACACCTTCCAGTGAAGCTGTTGTGTCATGGTGCAGAAAAATGGTTCAGTCTTTTATAACCAGAGAAAGAAAAAAATAAGGAGGCGTATGACTGTGCAATCTACCAGCAATCTACCAGGTGTTTTAATGGAAGGATGCAGGATTTTGGTTCCCCTAGGACTGTTTATGGATTTTATGCTGAATTATCATATTTAGATGGTAATTTAGAAATACTTTTGGGCAATGAGGCCAAGACACAGGTCTTTCAGCTCCTAATTGAGTGTCTTAATTTCTGAAATAAGTAGAGTTTGAGATTTACATTTATGGTAGGAGCAAAATGTCTAAAGCAGACACTCAAGTCAACTATGAGAAAAACTGAAGGTTCAATGCCTATTTAACCACCTTCAGTACACTCTCATACTCTGTAGGTAGCTCAGTGACTTCTGAAATGTTTGATGAATAGTGAAATAGCTTCAAAAGGAGAGACTTGTAAGTGGGACATTCTCCCAAAAGGGATAAATTTGAGAACTGTTCCTAGGCATGCCAGGGCATATAATTCATTTTCCCATTCCCAGCTCTATGTTCTCACCATCACATCCATAATGTGAAGGTGGGCAACAGTCACCTTCTCTCCAAAAGTGAAGCAGTGAAGAAGTGAAAAGTGTTCAGACTTAGATGCAAACTAAGCACCGAGACAGTAATGGATGGCATTGCACAAAGTTTCAGATCCAGACATCTCGAGAGCATTTAACTATAACCACCAAGACACCTATATACAGTTTGCATAACCTTGAGTTTGGCTGCAGTCAAGTGAGTGTTTTCCTGGATCACATTGTCTTTTTACTTTGGCACCTGAATACTTCTTAAAGCAACCCAAGTTTGGCAAACCCTGCTTTAGCCCATTTCTTTCTCTGGTTCTTAAAGATATATCTAGGCACCTACATGTAGGCACCTGATTTTTAGATAACTGAGCAGTCTTTTGTTAGCAGTTGCTAATTAGTTTTCAAACTATCTTGTGTACCTGTGTACGGGGGGAGACTTGAAGTTTATCGTTCTTTAGGTAGAACAATCTGGAAAAGCTGAGATTCTGTGGACAAAACCATCCATTTTAAATGTTTCTTATGCCAGCTTAGTAAATATTCATCCAAATAAATAGCTTGAAAAAATTAATTGGTCCATGAGGGGCTGTCATGTTAAATTTGGATGCTAGATTCAGAGTTAGAAACTGTGAAATAGAGAGTTTTCAGTTTCTTTGTAACAGCAAATCTACTGTAGTTAGGAGTCAGTAAAGCACCAAAATAATAAGCCAGTTGTCAAAGAAGTAATATTACCTGCTTGGACTGGGTATCTGCAGGTTGTTTGTCTTAATCAAAAATTCTTAGCAGCACTTGCCAATTAATTGAACACATAAAAAGTGAAGCAAAACTACTATTTAATAAACATTCACACATACCTATACTACTGTTTAAAATGGAGCTGACTGGATAATTGGGTTTTTTGGTTAGTGAATGAAAAGAATAAGTAAATGAGCTTCATTCAAATCAACAGAATATAATTTCCTTCCCCCTTACAATCCCATGCCATTTTTTCTCACTAGAAAGAGAGAGGGAATAAGCGGACTATAACCTTACCTAGGACAACCATTTGGGACACCTAACTTAAATGAAGACAGCTATTTAAAAGAAAATGGAATCATTTCAGCAGCAGATAGCTGAATAACCTGTATATAATAATAATTGAATAATCATTAACTTTGAATAATCGATAGCATGGTGATAGTTGCTTTCCTGAGCAGGGCGAAGCAGTCCCCTTATAAGGAACAAGGAGCCATGATGTATTATATGACTGTCTTAAAAAGGATAAAGGAGCCTATAACAACCTCTATGTTGCAAATCTTGCTGCAAATCTGGTCTTTTTTTTACCTCTTTTTGTCCTCTCCAGTTAAATTTTTATTATTTTTCAGCTTGACCAAAAAAAAGGGCACATCAAAAAGTTTCTTAACACTTCTTGAAAGTTTGTCATGCTTTTCTTTTGATCCCGGAGCAAAACCTTTTTCTTTTTACCATGGTTCATATTTATTGTGTCTTGCCTGTTAGCAACACATTTATAGTTTCCATGCAGTGAACTCACAAAAATTCTCAATGAATATAAATAAACATTCAGCAATATGTGTACAGGAGAAAGAAAGAGTCTTAATTAAGAGATACTTAATAATAGCAAGTAATTTAAACAATGTTTATATATGTACATATATAAACATATGTATAAACATAAACACATATAAACTCATACATACACATACATAAATTCATATTGTTCTAGATGATGTAATTGAATGTGAAAGATTAAAATAAATATTCAGAACTTAATTTATGTTTAACAGAAAGCCTAGGTGTTGGTTCAGTCTAAATCCTCAAACCTTAAGTAAAGTCACAGCCGTGCGTGATATTCATACTCCATCTGAGGCAAAATCTGATCACAGATTGGACTGGGAATATATTCTTTCATAAAAAAGAAAGCAGATACTGGCTCTGTCAAAACTGTAGGATCTGAGGCATCTTCCATCGGAAGGAAATCTAACAATATGGGAGAGTGAATGTGGCCTGCTCAGACAAGGTCTTTAGCCAGGTGCCAGAGCACATATCAGACTGCACTGGCCCTATAGTCCAGAAGTACTCTTTGGACCAAAGTCTGAGTTCGTTTTATTTTGTGGGGTGTCAAAATGGTCCCTTGGCAAATACAATAGCTAGGACCTATTACCCTTGTATTTTTAAAGAAACAAGATGAGCTAGTTCTCTTCATCTCTTTGACTATATTTTTCTCTTTTTCTGTAATGAAAAGGAAGCAGAGTTTTAGTCTCAAAATCGATGGTGTCAAAGTAATTTAATCTTTGGTATTTTAGTTAATATAAAGAGGAAAAGGTGCAAAGATGAGTGCACCATATCCTTAGGAGATTAAAAGTTTTTGGCAAATTTTGAATATATCTTTTGTCAAACATTACACTAAAAACTCTCACAAACTATGAAATAAATTATACGGACTTATATTACATACTCATAACATATGGTACTCAGTTGGATACCTGTATCTAACTTTAGAAATATTGGAATCAACACAAAAATCCTTTCATAACATTCATTTAAAGATTAATAGATTTTTCATTAAAATAAATCTGTAAATTCCATAGTTTTATAAGAAGCTTAAATCGAGGCCAGTGAAGGAGAGGGGAAGTATGGTATTGCTCTGGTCTATGTGTTACTTGGGGAGGAAAAATGAGATTATTTGTTCTCTAGTGATATCTTTTGCTTGACGTCCTGCACATACACAGACACTACATCCCCTGAGCAATGTGAAAATTACTGATTCACATCCAGTGTGAATGTCCTCTGTAATCTGATATTGGTCACCAACAGTTAGAGAGTCAGGCATTTCAGTGAAGTGTATATGTTGCCATAATGAGTCTATCTAAGTAGTCATTAGAAACTTTTGTGACCACAACTTCTGGTTCACTTACATCTGCAAAATAAAGACTGTTAGTTCCTGTTAGCTTTAAAAGCTAACTCCCTGCCAGGTGCTATCAAAAGGCAAAATGAGCAGATTCAGATGGTAATCTCTTGAAACTGACAGTTGAGATTTTTTAAGTTACTCTTAAAATAAGGAATTAATTTCCTTAATAAATGATATTTACTCCTCATAAGCACCATCTTTCTGTATTCGCTGAGGAAACCTGGAAGAAAACAGTCCACAGTGCAATTTAGGAAAAAAATACCTGCCACATGTCTATATAGATAAATAAAACATTTCTCTTCTCATGGCAATTTTGGCAGTTCCCCTGTGCCACTGCAGACATTTAATAAAGTGAAGTTTCTTACTACATCATTTACTCTTCCTATCTACTCTGTCTGCTGTGGCTAGGCTGAGTTGTCACAGTCTTGAGGGACACTTTGGCAGAGATGTTTCCAGTATTGCCAGAAATACCAACAGATTCCAGTTTGACTCTATTCCTTTGCTAAGATGTACTAATTTCATCTTTCATTAGCAGAGGGGTAAAAATAAACTCATTAGAATCTACTCTTGTAAATTCTAGTTTCTACCGATAAGGTGCATTATCTAGTCTGTAATAACATTAGATATTTTGACAAAGAAAAAAAAGCAAAACAAAAAGCAAACAAAAGGTGCTAGGGCTTTAAGGCAAGATACAAAATATATGAATACAGTATTTTATGAATAATTGTATCATCAATTTTCCAATTTTGCTTCACATTTTTTCTTAATATTCTGTAAGAACATCTTCACTTTGTTATCACTGGTCTACACCAGGTCATTATGTTTGTTGAGGTGTTGTTTACTATATTTTTCCAAGATCTTACAACTACTTCAGAAAATGTAGGTAAAAGGATTTTAATTTGTTGCTCTCAATGAATATGCATGGACTTGCTTTTAGCTATGAAGAATTTAATCTGCCATCAAGGTTCTGAATTATGCCAGTCTTCCATAAAGTCTACATGAATCCTCTAGAATTAATTCACCTGTGCCATTCAAATTACAGATTCATGTTTTATCACTGATTAGTGATAATAATTATATTAATGCAAATTTTATTATACCTTAATATAATGCCAACCCCAAGTCATCATTGACCCAGCTATACGTGAAACACAAGACCTAATTTGTAAATGATTGTATTTATGAATGCAAAATCAATTTTTTTTCCATCAGTACATTCCTAATCAGTTCCTAATGCTAACTAGAAAGCCGAAGCCAAATATTAGTACATACAGAGCTCACTGTTAGGATGTTGGAAAAAAACCATTTCTCCCTGCCTACTATTCTCCTTTCTGTGTGTGCATGCTCCACATAAACATTTGGATGTTTCATGACCACACTTTGAACAGGATGACCCTGCTCAGATAGTCGCATCTCAAACCCGCTTCTCACCTGACAAGGGCAGCTCGCCCACAGCAACTCATGGTATGTAATGGATCCTGGCTTGTCACTGTCTTTATGTTCCAGAGAGCTCCCTTCATTTTTTTGTCTGAAAGCTAAGCCTTCTTCCCCAAATCGGTCTTTGTCTCCATGCTCAGATTTCTATCCTGCCTTGCTGCTTGATCCTAAGAGATAGCTACCATCATGGAACAGATGCTTTTAAAGTGTTTCTTAATACTTGTTTTCACTGGTGAGGAGAAGGGATTAGGTATTTCTTTGCTTCCCTATTGCTTGTCCCTCTGGATTACTCCTTGGGGGTGGGTTGATGCAGTGCTAGTTTTTTTAACAATGCAAGATGCCATTGCATATCAAAGTCATGTCTCAGAGCAGAAAGGGAAAAATTATAAATCTCCACGGTGATTTCTTGTCTCCTTCAGGAAATCATTTCCAGTAAAATAAAATTATTTTTTTAAAGGTAAAGTGATTTTGACTATGATGACATTCTTTAGAGTTTAAAGAGATATAAAGCATATATTATATGACATTTGATGTATGACTTCCTGTTTCACAGTGATAGGTCATGTCACACTTGACCTTGGAATGTGCTGGATATAGCAACCTGGAAGCATGTGTTGGAATCTAAGGAAATTCACAAACCCCATTCATAACGCAAGGGTATCTGAGCAAAACAGTGCTTATTTCATGAATGTAGTTAGAGCACGAGCTCAAGCGAATTTCAAAGTCCTTTGCGGTTTGAACTGAATAGGTCACATATGTCAATATCTCTTGTGTGAATGCCTTAAATAAATTTAACTCTGGTTCTAATATATATATGTGTGTGTGTGTGTGTGTGTCTGTGTGTGTGTGTGTGTGTGTGTCTGTGTGTGTGTGCATGTGTATAAAATGTACATAATACTAATCCCAAGGTACTTCCTGCAAACAGTTTTCTTTTCTGAGAATTAGCCATTTATTCCCACTCTACACTTTCTTCTCTCTAAACAATTTTTAATATAAGTCACAATTACTGGATTTCTGTGGAGGGTCATGACAGGGTTAAGTTGGAGGGAAGTTGCAAGTAGCAAGCCATGGGAAAAGGGGAATGGGGGAACTGTTACCAGCTTGGACAAGGAGTCTCAACAGGAGCCTCAGATAAACATACCCAAGGATACCAGTGCAGCTGGGAATGATACATCCTGAGAAAGTACAGATAAACCAGCAGAAGCCAGTGGGAACCAAGGTTAAGAACAAGACAGCTTTTCTCCACCTAGGAAGCAAACAGCAAAGTACAAGGCACGATCGCTGCGTGCGTGATTGGTGTAGTGACTGGCTACCTGTGACATAATCTGCATGATGACTGACTTAGCAAAGTGTATCTGTAAAACCGCTGAGGCAGCTAACTTTTTAGTATAAATATGCTCAGAAACAAACAATAAAGGTCTCAAGATGCATCACTTCTTGAGTCCGTGCCTTCATTCGCTACAGATTTCTTTGAGCAGGAATTTATGAAAAACTTCTTAAAAACCTGATAAAAATTACACATCCCCCCACTTGCTGTTGTGTAGTATTTTGTTAACTCCTTTCAAGGCAGTTTAACAGGAAAGGTATGATTTACTCCATTAAAATACAGACTAATTTTGCAGTACTTAGGGTTTATTAAAGCAAACAGCATTTGGACCTCACTTTCACCTCACTTCAGACCAGCCATAACATCCATCCTCTTTTCCTCCATCTTTTTGGTGCCCTCTGTTCCTTCTTAGAGGAGGTCGCTCAGTATGGGACTGTTACTCAGGTAGTATTGATTCCTGCAAATGTTTGGGATAAGCTGAAATGAGCAGAATGGGAAAAGGTACTGGATAGTCTGCTGGGCCAGGGAGTTGGTGTGGGAAGAAGAACTATCAAATGAAGAGTGTGGTATGGTCTCAAGGAAAGTTATTGTGGTTCCATCATCACTTTTTCTGGTCCTGTTCTAATATCTTTTGTTCAGTTTTACATCTAAGACTTTTTTTTCCTTTAACCTCCATTACTGCACATTACAAAATCAATGACAGCACAGTTTCAAAAGATTGTCTGCCTTCTATTTTCCATGTGGCAAGAAGTAAAGAAGAAGTAAAACCTGCTCAGTCTATGCACCCAATGATCTTTAGGGTCAAGAGAATGCTAGTTAATTAGATAAATAAACTATAGAACATGTCCTTCATTAGAAGTTGTTTTTGTGCTAGGATACAGTTCTTAAGTACTTTGACCCCTGCATGTTTGAGTCCAAGCTGCTGTTTCAAACTGGAGTGGATTATATACAGTGAATTGGAATAAATAAAACAAAAGTCTTCTGATATGTTAGGTCCCTTTAATGATTTTTCTCACATACATCAACATTTTATACAAAAAAGCACAATATCATAGCTGCTTATGTCCCTGAATTATTTCTTGTGGTTTAGTTCACAAAATCCTCAAGAAATAGGAGATTCTTTGTGCATTTCTTACTACACTTTTTCTTTTGTTTGCTTATCTTTGGTGATATGGCCATTTTATTCAGGTAATATCATGCCTGCTACTCGGTTTCAAGGATAAAATAAGTTCAGCTTGAAGTTTATGAAAACTTAGACATGTGAACCAGGAGATTATAGTCAAGGTTAAAAATGGAAGTATAGAATTCATATTTTTCTCCAGAGATATAATTATGTAATGAGGAGCAGTGTTCTAATTATCTAAATCTTAAATAAGGATTACATATAACTATTCGATTCAAAGCTGCATGTAGAACAAAGAAATCATACAAACTGAACAGAAAAGCAACCTGGAACAATTTCAAAAATTCTTTTTACATGCATAGCACATGATTTTGTTTCCCTTCCATTGGCTTCAAAGTCATTCATAGAAAATGCCCTGTGCCACCCATTATTTAATTTTCAGAACTGTTAGTTTGTGTATCCACATCAGAATGTAATAATTTGATACCAATATTTTCAATTAGTTGTCTTCAATTTTGTTGCAGCTTACTAGTAAAACGCTCACCCAAATGAAGAGGAAAACTAACAGGTCCTGTAAAATCAGCTAGAAGAATCACCAGTATGTTTAATTTAAACTTTGTTTCATTCTGTCCCAATTTGGTCTGCATGTTTCCCAGATTCAAAGCACACTTATTAAAAAGCTTCTCATATTTATTTCCGTAGATAAACTATTTCATTAATCAGCATAGCAGATTATGTTGAACTGTCAGCTTTACTGATTAATGAAATAGTTTATCTAAGGAAATAAATATGAGAGCTTTCTAGTAATAGTACTTTGATTTTCGTACTAAAACCCCCTAAACTGAGATGGAGTGCAGCAAATGTAATTATTGCCATGAAAATTCCAAACCATGAGACTTCACACTCTTTTTTGTGATTTGGTAGCCATCAATTCCCCCTGACCTGAAATACAAAAAATCATTTAAGTAATTTTTCTCATTAAGGAAAGAAAAATATCCCTATGTTCTTTTATCCTCTTCTTCTCTTGTTACCATTATGAAAACAGACACAGTTTCAAGTTCTGTTTTAAGGAAATTGCTCTTGTTTGAAAAGCTTTATCGTCTTGCCTGTGAAAATATTATGTGTGCAACAACTGGTTGTTTGGGTTGGCTAAAAACCCAAGAGTCTCTCAGTGGATCACCAGAAAAACAGGCAAGCTCTGGGAAGACGGGAGCAGGGTAAAAAGATGGAAAAGGAGTCAGGGGTACGGTTAGGAGGCTCAGGTTTCTTAGAGCGCAGAACTGGGAGGAAGTCTAGGATCACTGAGTCTGGTGGGTTGGTATTACAAGTATCATATAGGCTCCCTCATAAAACAGTCAGTGAAAAATTATTATATTTTCTGTGTTCCCCCCCAACACCCAGCTCTTATTGGAATGTTATATTTGACATTTGCTGTTCTGATAGTTGGAAACCTTTTAGTTACCAGCCTAAGTTATTTATAATAACTTTACACTCATTTTGTTGATTACCACTCCATGTGACTGCAGACTGTAATCATATCCTGGACTTCCCTGCTCACTACAACAGATGAACCCATGTACTTTTACTCTTATGTTTTTCTGCTCTTGATCTGTTTCCCCTTATATTAGAAGCTTCCAACCCCTGTATAAAATCTTTCAAGAGCAACAGCATTCAGTAATATGTTCTCCAACAGGATTAGAGACTTTGTCTTTGGATATGTGCTGTTCCTTCCTCATTCACTTTAACTCCTGTTAGTTTAACCTGTGAGACTTTAATCTATTGTGCTAATCCCTTAGGGCGCAGCATGAGTGATACATCTAGCAAAACACTGATGATATAAATAACTCTTTTTAGGCACATTCAGGGGTTATTCCATAAATGAAAATAGATAGCGTAAGACAGAAATGGCAGGGTTAACTTACAGTACAGATCTCAACAGCTGAGCTAGGTGGTCACCCTACACTATCTTTAAGGGCAGTTTTAGGCAATGATTCATCTGACCTATTTTAGATGCCCACTGTAGGTTCAAATGAACAGCTCTCTTGACCTCAGTGATGAGATTTCCATTAACTATAAAAGGAAACTCAGGTGATTTATTCACATGTAAGTATTAATATTATAGGCATGTAGATCTAACCAGATAAATCCCACCCATCAGGTTTTGTGCAAAGACTCTATAGTTTCTTGTACAATGAAAGAATAGAGAATTACTTATGTAAACGTTGAGATAATATTTAAAAGGAAAGATCATTGTGGGGAAAATGGTTGAGTTGACTATTGTTATCATTATCTATGTATTCATTAATAAACCTATTAACTATTCACTAGCTATTCAGTGAAATATGAATATGCGTTTGGCATCAATATAATGAACTTGCACATGATATGTTAAAAAGATGACTAAATCTTCCATTATTTTGGTTGTTGACAGACCTTTCTTAGAACAGAATGTGGTGAATAACCATCTGGTTTATAAGCATGGAGATTTTCTTCAAGACACTTTTTCTTATGGAATTCTGCTCTTCGGAAAAAGCAAAAACTAGGAAAATGTTTTCTTTCCCCTTAGGTAAACCTTCCCTTATTCTGTATCTCCTGCTCTAGGAGAGAAAAGCAGCAGCATATTGTGTGAGTCTTGAGCATCTGCTCTTCCTGAAATACTTGTGTGTAGGCTTAGTCCTGATCAAGATGCTGAGATTACTTCACAAACTATGATCAAGAATTAAAGGAGGTTGAGTGATACGCTATTGGGAAGATTTCTGAGCCAGAAAGTCCTGAGATGGAACATCCCCAAAAATCCAGACTAGCACTAAACATTTGCCAAATTTTATATGTTCTTTAAAACTTTGACTGTCTCCTTTTACACACCAAAATATCATTCCCTCAGCTAATGTCTAGACACCTACCAGCATGAGTGAGAGCAACACGTAACCCTTGGGTGGAGGAGGGGAGGGTCAGGTTAACTAATCATACTGTTCAAAACAAGGGCAACTCACTGGAAAGAGCAATCACATACAATGCAGGACTGCCGCTCTTAGCCAGACAGGTTTGTCTGCACATCCACCTGAATGGCGGTTATTGGGTAACTCCAGGCAATAATCTATAGTCATTAATCTTGGATGGTAACATGGATTTTGCGCTTTGAATCTGTCCATCCATAGATTTTTAGGAGTATTTTCTGTGCATATTACAGCTCTATAATCTACTGAATAGGACATTGTTTTATTATCATCATGTGTCAGGCTTGCAAACTGTATAGCTCAATTGGTAACGAAAAGCTGGAGGGGGTAATTTGGGAATAATTTGTTCATCAGTTTCCAGAAGTACATTCTTTCTAATGAATGAGCTGCCTATAACTTTCAAAGCGCTCTGACACATATGTTGATGGGGATATTGTCTTAAACAATTGCTGTACTGTAGCATTGTTAAGACACGAACCTGTTGGGAAATTTTGGGACACATTGTTAAACACTGAGATGATATTCTTGATCTCTCAGAAAGATATTTCTTTTAAAATTTCAAATTACCCTGAAAAAACATGTGCATTGCAAGGGTCTTGAATGCTAGTTCACCACCAGAGTTAAAAGACAAAAGTTCCTGAAGGAATGTGAGACTGGAAGTGCAGATGGAAGTAAGGTCATAAACATGGAAGACAAGCCATGACCTGAAAAGTGGAAATAAGATCATAAAACTGGAAGATGAGGCATGATATAAAAAGTTTCGAAACCATTCTTCTAGGAAAAGACCGAAGGATACAAACTATTCCCCCCCAATAATAACTGGCTTTGCATTCAAAACAGTATAAAATTCAAAGATTGATTGCCTCAAAAATATATTCATTGCCTTTTTCTTAGATAGGTAAACACAATTAGCAATGGGGCCAAACTGTCCCCTGAATACTGAATCATTTGGCACATAGGGACAAATACCTTTTGTGACACATATCAGAAAAAAGGAAGTAGTCCATCAGCAATTTAGATGGAGGGGTTTTGCTTTTCTCTAAGGATTTTCTGTCCTCTTGCATGTCGGCTAATACTAGTTTGAGAAAGAGCAGGTATGTAGGATTTGTTTCATACCTATACATTCTATGGAGCATTCCTGCAGCACTGAAATTCTCATTTTCATGCACTAAATTAAAATAAGTTTTCAGTTCCAGTCACTGGTCAGTGATCCTGCATACAGCAGAATCAGTGGAGTCTCATTTCATCTGGCATGACTGGATAAATTTTAGAGGATTGTGACCTTCAGTGACACTTTTGTACAGTGTTTGGTAGACTATTTGTTGCACCGATGATTTGGAAAACCAGTTGTTCATCCTACTAATAAGTATTTTCAAGTTTCTGGAGAGCGTTTCACCTGCTGTACTGGATACTTCTAGCTGGGATAAATAACAAACATACCTGAAAAGCTAAATCCTTCTTTAGACTCTGTTGTTGACATCAACCTTTACACTAAAATAATTTTCTGATTCTTTGCTCCTTTTCCAGAGCTACATAATTTTTATATTGTTTATTTCAGCATATAAACATTACTTTGTTCATCCCATTGTTCACATTCAGTCAAGGAAAGAAAACTGTCATTGCCTTTCCTGTAGTTACTCTATTAATATTAAAAAGCTATTTCACATAAGTTTATTATATTGATGTCTGTAAATGCCTTTGAAAAAGACTTGCAACATGGGATATTATCCTTCAACTCTCTATATACAGAGGGTAAAATATATTTTATATTAGAACATTACACTTTACCCTGTGAAGGTCAGCCTGGCTTGCAGATTCTCGGCTCCTGTGCCTACATAGTTCACTCAACTGAAAAGATGATAATATAATAAAAGAAGAGACAAATAATGCTAGTCCACCTTTGAAAGCAATTGTTTTCATTCCATGTTTTGCTGTCATTAACTGAAATTTTATTTGCCTAGCATATGAAAATGCAGACAAAGCAAAAGCACTTTTTTTGGTGTTTAAATATTGTAGCAAGTCAGCATGTCTCGCCTCAGGCTGTGAAAAACACAAAAAATCTAGAACAAACTATATACAGATCACTGAGAATTACCTGGATCTTTTTTTTTTTTTTGAATTTGTTTCTGTGTAAATACCGATTCCCAATTATTTGCTGGTATTTCGATTTGTTTTCCTCATGGTTTTTTTTTGTGAAGTCTGAACCCTGTAGCAGTATTAGAAAATAATACATATTCAATAGTTAGTAATGGCGTGGGTCAGTCATGTGCTAGGCTTAACAGCCTGTAATACTTCATCGTCTCCAAAACATAAACTCACGCCTGTCCCCAGAGCAGACGTTCCTATTCACAATCTATTCTAACACAAAGAAATACAATGGTGAAATAAGTTAACAAAGACATTTGGCTCGGACTGATGCATACCTGCATGTTAACAGACTGAAATCTTATTTGCTGACGGGGAAAAAAACCAATATGCTTTGTTAAAACTAGATTACAGTAACTGACATTCCATTTAAATTAGGTTTTGCACTAACCACTAGGTTGCAAATCTGTTCACCAGATGATGTCCTAAAAAGGCCCTATTCAGAAGGAAAACAGCCAAACTAGCAATCCTGCAGCATATGTTCCCTCTGTTCCTTTTTCTGCCTCTAGCTCAAGGTTGCATTTCTTTCAGCCTCTTGGTTCTCGAACTTTCTCTCCTGTCTTGCAACCGGGAAATTATTTGGGGGTAGGGGCATGGAGAGATCAAAAGAAAAGCCGAGTCATATCCTCCCCCTCTCCACCTTCTCTTCAATAGCCTTTTGTCGTGGTCCCTTCACTTCCCTCACTTTCCATGAAGGATAGTCATTGTCAAGAGACTCATTAACTCAGTTAGGTTTGCCTAATGGAGTCCTGTTGCCTTCTATGCTTTGAAATGCACCAAGAAATATATTTAATGGGACCTGCAGCCCCACCTGAGCACTACTTTGCTCCAAGTCCTCTCTTATTATGCCACAGGGGAGGGGCAGTAGCACCGTGCAAGGTTTTAGCCCAACTCCTTATCACCACCACAGTATGTCTGGTCCTTAGTACATAAAATACCAATCCCTAACGCTCTGAGACCAGGAAATTCGGAATTAAGCTAGTATCTTCTGCACCATGTTTCCACATTCTATTTTAATGTCTTTTAACATGGAAGAGGTTGCCCTTGGTATTTAAACACTTTTTGGAGAAGCATACAAGGGTTGTTTCTCATAGTCTTTGTTACCTACTGTTCAGCCCATGACATTGAATTTAATTTCCCTATTGCACTCTGCAAGGCCTGTCAAGTAAACTAGGAAACATGTGTTTGTCAGGTGTGACCAAAATATTTCTCTATCTCTTCACTCCTGTGAACAATAGACAGTTACAATATATTGTATGTATGTGAAGGTATGGGCACAGTGTACGGTTTTCATCTTTTTTTGAATAACTTCTTATTTTTAAGGAAAATATTTGACTTTTGACCCAGTCAAATCTGATACCAAAGAAATCTGCTGTAAAAGGCTGAATTTCTTTTGCTTTTCTTAGAACAAAGTATTCCTGGTTCTTTTAAAGAGTGTGTAAAAAATAATAGGCTTATGGCGTTTGAGTAATTATTACATTTTTTAAAGCTTAACAGCAAAAGAATCTGTTCAAAAACATGGTCTACAGTCATCATCCCTTTAACTGCATGTTAAGGACAAAAGTAATCACATTAAACTGTAGCATAAGCAAGCACAACTCCAGCTGATATCTGAAGTTTTTACACCTATATACATCAGAACTGATTTCTTCCCCAGGCTGTTAAAGTTATAAACCCAAATAGCAAGTGGTTATTAGTTTATAAAGGGAGCTTCACTCACAAGAAAATGTCATGGGTCTATGGATTTCAGTAGTATAGTTATGGTACTATTCCACTGATCCACTGAACTGACTGATTCGCTCTGATTGGTAGAAGTATAGAATGTGCCTACTGAGTGCTGATAAAGTAGGAGACCTCACTTAGCATATATAGGCTTTTTTTTTTTTTTAATATGCTAGTGGCTAAACGTTAGCCACCTTTTACCTAGTAATATTAGAAAAATGAATTGTTTAGGAAGTGGGATACTTGGGTTCAGTGCTCTCTCAAAATTGAAAGATGTAAGCCCACATCTCCCTGGAGAATACCAGATTCCCAAATTAAAGATTAAGTAAAAATGACTGAACGGCAGAAGGGACCACAGCGGTCATCTTCTTCATGCCCTTCCTCCTCTGCCATTAATGTAAGACTTGTGGGCCTAGGAAAAGATAAGTCCAAAGGAAGACATACTCTGTAGCTTGGTGATTAGGTTAGTCTCTTGAAGGGACAGAGACCTGGATTCAAGAGCCTCCCTGTAGATTTATTTTTGCTTTTTGTGAGGTGACTTTTTCATGTAAAATAGTCCATAGAGGAAGTTTAACTATCTGTCCAGGTTTTAGATGTCATTCTGGCTCGGTGTGTTAAGAGCAAAGAGATTCAAAACTGGGTGTGTAGACTTTTAAATCCATCACTGGACCTGTGCCTTTGTTAAATACTTTGTGCACAACTTAAAGAAAAAAAAGAATGGCATATGCATTAGCCAGTAAGTACTTTTGATTAGACTGTCAGTACCTGTAGCATTTCGTACAGAAGGTGTAAATTCTCTTTAGTAAGACTGGTAAGGGATAAGGCTAGTGGAAAGAGCAATATGTAGAAAACACAATACATTTTAAAACCTTTCAAAATGAAGACATCTTAGGAATACTTATTCTTCAATGGGCAAAAGAGAAGATTTCAAATGTTTTTATCACCATTCAAATTAACACGAAGCAAATTTGTAAAGCATACAGAATGACTCTGGAAAAAGGTCTTTTCTACTAAACTACTTTATATTGCAAACCTTACTCCTAACTATTACTACAATTATATGACTGCTTGAACATCCATTTATTTCCCACTTCACGCTACTCTTCATAGATCACCGAGTTTCTTTAACATATATACTGTCAGTGTGTTCAAAAACCTTACTGCTTATTAAATATATTACTTGTTTTAGAATGGCATATAATTATTACGAAATAATAGAGAGTATACCTACCTATGTAATTTTAGCCATTGATGAAGATGGATTAGCATATCCTACTCCTTTTAAGAGCTGAAGTTGGCTTATTCATTAGTAACTGATTTTTCTGTGATTAATGACTGCAGTATGCTTAGCTGTTTGGTGAATACCTGAATTTATTCTGAATCAAGTGCTGAGTTCTACAAGAAAGAAATATTGGTGCTGATATTAACACTTTTGCACTAATAATATTTGCAGCCCATTTGGCAAAAGTTTTATATCCTAGAGTCATTTTAAAAACTACTCTGGATTAATCAAGTTATCTGTGCTGTACCACTGCAATTAGATCAATTCGGTTTCTTGGCTGTTGAGCTGCATCAATTTGGCTAGTTTTATCTGACCAGAGCAGATCCTGTGCTCGGAAACTTCTGTGAGGATTTCCTTCATGTTAGGTACTGTGTCTCACTGTACCCCCAAAATACAAAAGTCTGGGGAATCAGCTATGTAAAAGGATTTGGGAATCTGATCTCCGAAGCACAATTTGTTTGAGAGATGCCATACAGTCTAAATTCTTTAAAAAGGGCAACAATCAATTTTTTTCCAGAGGAAAGCATGAGATCCTTCATAAGGTAGTAGTATTAGAATATTTTACTCTGACTATATATATATATTTTCTGTTGATATTTCAATCCAGGAGGCTTGATCGCTAGCATAACCTTATGCTACTTAAACTGTAGTTTCACAGCCAGGTTAACTTGGTATCTCTGCCCATGAAAATGGTACTCCTGCCTTGGTTCTCTTACGGGATGCAAAATGATCAGAGATTTGACCCAATAAACTCTTCTCCTCTCCAGGTTAATTTTGGCAGGATTGAGCCCTGACTCAGTTTGCCACATGGCTGTAACCATTGGGGCCAGCCCAGAGCATGAGCCAGCACAGTGGTGGGACATCCTCATTTGATGGTAGTGTCAACGCAGGTCAGCTTCAACTGATGGAGAGCCAGATAGTATTCTTGCCTAATCATAGCTAATCCTTCCTGCATATATTTTTATCTATTAACTGTAAGTAAGAATACAGAAATTGTCATCTAGGACCAGACTGATCATTATTCTTGCTCGACAACTCAGTTATAATTTACAGGGCTGGGGAGTTCTCCATGTCATGGGTATGTAACTTCACTCTTTGCCCTCTACCTTTGGATGAGGACTGGATTTATCTCTGTATCTGAACCCAATACTGGTCAGAAATCCCCTGCTTTTAAGGAAAGTAAACTGCAATAGATTATCATAGGAAAACAAAGAAACAATGGACCCCTCCCTTCAAAAGAAAATAACCTAGCATTTGTTAGTTAAAAGGTAGGTTATGCTTGAAAGTGTCTAATTCTTTCTCTTTCTGTACTCTAGGAGAAGAATTTAGGTCCAGATCAAGACCATAGAGATTTAATCTCAAATTGGGTCTCATCCAGTGTTTTCTTTCCTAGACAATCTTTTCATTTGAAAATTTAAAAACAAGAATATGTTGGCCCCAATACAAAATTTTGGTATATTAACCACTGAACAATAACAAATTACTTTTTCAAGAAAAAAAATTGCCACATGTCATTACCCATTCATTTACCAATAAATATTGATGACAGTGGCATGTTGCAGCAATGAATTACATTGTTTAGCTGTATATTTATTAGTTTTAAATTTTCCCCTTCAAAATTCCTTTTTATTCTTTTCATAGGGGAAAGGGAGAACAACATTTCTGTTCTATTTCCCTATATCATTATTTAGTAGCTTATCACAGTCCTTACAGTCTCAGTCTTTCAAACCTATTAACATTTTATACAACAATAAAGTATCTGTAGCATGAGTTTCACAGCCAATTTCTACAATGAAAAATCATTTTCTTCACATTTGTTTTACTGCATTGACTTCTAATACTGTTTCTGTGTTTGCTACTCTTTAAGAATGCTTAAAAGTGTTATTGCATGTGCCCACAGTCACCTGTGCTTTATACATGTTGCTGACTAGAAGAGGTCCAGAGACTGCTTTCTGGCCTCAAGGCCAGATGGAGCGCTTTGGCTGGGGTCCACCAGCCTTGCAGGCTTGTCCTGTTGTAGCAGATTCGTCTTGGAGTGAAGTAGGTAGAATGGTCTAAAGCACAGTTAGAGTGAGCTAAAAATTAAATAGTGCAGATAATCATGAGTTTCATATGCAAGCTCATGTCCTGGACATATTATTTATCAATGCAGTCATTGCTATATACTTACGTCATGGAAAGAATGCACCGTATATCTGTGAGTTTCGGTGTTGCTTTACTGAGTTGTTCTGACAGGTCAGAGACTGGTCATTTTGACTCTAATTTAGAAACATGAATACTGAATATCAATCTAAGGTGGAAGGTACTAGAAAGAGAGCCAGGAAGTTAAACAAGATTTGTCTTTATAAAGTCATTTCCAGCAGGGATCTTTATAGCTAATCCACTATTGGCCACAATTAACTGTCAACCAGGAGGATAACTGCAAACTTAAAAGGTGTACTATTACACCACAAGACAGATAATAATTACATTACTAAGTAAAAATTATTAAAAATAATTACACCATTAATTCAAATTAATAATTTGCATGGCTAAAAGTATGTCTTGGCCCTAGGGAAAGGATGAGGCCCAGATCTTTAATAGAGTTTTGCATGGGAGATAAATAGATATGTACTTGGAGACAGTGGGTCTGAATGGTTGAATAATACTCTGCACATTGTGTGTAAATGTGTATGTGATAGGAATATGGCAAGAGCATGAAAAATTTTTGTTTGTACCATACAAGATTTTAAATAAATTGCCACACTGCAAAAGTTCCAAAGCTCATCTGCAAGAAAGACAAGTAATGTACAAAAGTTACCCTTAGGAAATTATTCATTAAAGGGCTTCTCTGTCCTGGGTGCTTATGATAATAAAATCACAACAATGACAACTAATCATGAAAGCTACAAGTGAGATGTTACCAGTGGATATAGAAACACACAAACAAAGGAAAAAGCAAGCTTGAAGTTAATCAAGAGAGGCCAGAAAAATAAATGAACTGTGAGACATATTTAAGTACCATAAACATTTGCCATAGTGTTGATTTGCCAGGAAAACTTAATCATTACAGGGGCTACACCCCAGGCATACACTTGAGACTAAATAATGAGCACATTTAGTCAATGAAACAAGCAAAAGCAAGGTTTCCCAAGAGAAGAGACATGAAATCTATTTCTTCCCAGCAAAATGATAAATAACCTACCATTAATGCCCCAATGGAAAATGCTGCAGAAAGGTCATAATGTAATAGCTTATTCCTGGCTTTCCAATAAATGGTAAAAAAGAAAAAGAAAAATAACTTTGACCAAAACAAGAATAAAATGTAAAAATAGGAAAAAAAACAGAAAATCTGTAGTACAAGATTTTGTAATAGCCCCTTGCCATAAACGTTTACTTTTTTGGTGATATGATTGGCACAGCAATTCTGCTCTCTATGGACTTCCTTTTTTTTTTTTTTTTCCCGAGAAGAAATGGTTATTAATTGACCTTGAATAAAAGTAGGAAGCTGGAAACCAGAAGGTTTTCCTATATCTTAACAAGTGAATTAATAAAACAGCCTTCTAATTGAAGCAATGAGAACAATCAGCTTCACTGGTTTCCAGATGTATCTTATCACATTTGCGAACAGGACTGGATTATTTGATGGTAACAGGGTTCCTTGACCCAGGAGATCCTTTCCATTTCTCTTACAAAATTTCTGCCCCAAAGATGGGACCATTTTTATCATTGTCTCTATCCATTGTTTCTACTAACTAAAATGCCTTGTTTTAATGCTTTAAATTTAAAATTTAAAAACTTTTTAAATTCAACACCCCGTATGAAGCGGGAACTGGGATTAGGTAGAAGGTCTTTTGATTTTGCCTTAGACAGAAATGCAAATAGTACATCATATGCACTAGAGAGCTCAAATCTACAGATTTGGAAAAGAAGAAGAAGAAGAGGTCATGAATAGGGTGATAGGAATCAGTACAGAGTTTAATTTTCAGAGAAGTACAGCAGTAACTATTACAGACAAAACACTGTTAAACTGACACCCATAGATGATACCTTTATTAGCACTGCTAATTATATCACCTGCAAAAGCATTAGAAGAAGAACTATGATAATTGGTACGGCATGGTGGATTCAAGAGTTTTTTCTAACTTCACACCACACCATCTGTAATCTGAAGAAAAGTGACATTTTCAATTTCAGTGACTGCCCAATGAACTCAGCATGTCCAATTTCTCTATGATAACCAACAAATGTTTTTGTTGAGAAATTTTGTTCTTTTATTTTTGGTAGACTCAGGTACATGTGGCTTCTAAAATCATATGTAAGACAGAATTTTCCACCACTATATCCAATAACTTAACACATCTAACAGCATGCTTTCACATGAGATGTCTGTGACTATACTGCTTTGATGCATGAAGGAAAGTTGTCATTTAGCTAAGAACGAGCAAGCAAAAAGCAGGGAACACTTTCTTCACATAAAAAGTTGACACTCCTATTTCATTATCAGTACAAATAGATGGACTGATAACATTTTGTTTTCAAATGCAACGCCAACCACTCAGGTTTGCCAGGGAGGCTCTGAAATATATAGAGACTATTCAGTGATCATTGGTACACTGAAAACTCCATTGCTGTATTAAAGAACTGTATTTCCACTAAATATAAGAAGAACAATACTGACCATCTAGCTATCAAATGATGGTCAGCAATAGCTGCTCATGAAAAGAGTATAGCAGCAAGCTATGTACACAATAATGTTTCCCAAAATATTTGGTTTCAGCTTCCAGCTTTCAAATTACCAATATGAGGCAGAGGTTGCATTTACCTGGCCATGTTTAACAGCTTTTGACAGACATGTCCTCCATGGTAGACATTTTCTAATCATTTATGAAACCATTTATACTTTGCTACACAAAACATTGAATGACAGTGAGTTCCCAAATTAAATTTGTTGTGTGTTGACAAAATATTTTATATCAATTGTCTATTTTTATATTGTAAGAAATAGTGACCAATATTCTTTAATACCTTCTCTATACTAGCCTGCAGAAGCCACTCCATCTGAATTTTCTTGTCTCCCTGTTTCATAACTTGTGTAACTGATTGCAGCTGGCTGTAGTGGAGAACACTTCAAGTCCTTGAACCATCTAAGAAAGGCAGAAGAGCAATTTTTGCAATAGGCCAGAAGGCTCACTGCTTTGTCATGGCTTTTGAAGAAGCCCATTAGTTACACATCCACAATATGTCAGCAGAACACATCTACTATGTCATTGACCTATTTGTCTGTGGGGCACACTGTCTGCATCATATCTAGCCAGGTTAAAATGTTTACAAAATTTTCATTCAGGAAGGAATCTGCAACTTTTTGAAATTTTGTTTTGACTGAATTAGAAAGAAAATTAAGAATACATGTTAATATTTTCTGTTCAGCAACATTTCCATGTACATAGTGTCAGAAATCTCAGAAGTTTTATGACAGCATTCACTTTGATAAGAATAAAAAATTTATTTGAAGTAAGGTAGCACTTCATTTTGACTTTAGCACATCAACTTTTATATATCTTCATATTAATTATACATAACAAGATTAAGGTCAAAAACAGAAAGTCAAAGCAAGTACCCTGACCTTGTTAGAATGAAATATTTCAATGATATCTAAAGAAAACATTTCAATAGTCTGTCGAAAATTTTCAGTTAAATTAATATGTTCCCACAAAACATTTGGACTTCCATGAGTCAACGTATTTTGAAAGAAATTCTCACATCAAATGTTTGACCAGGGCTAATTATTATTCTCTCCCTCCTACAACACAGGTGTCATCAAGAAAAAAGCATATTTCCTGTGAAATAAGTTGCAGAGAGACAGAGGGACTCAAGTACTTACGTGATCATTGAAGTACCTATGTCCAAAATTTAGATCCTCAAACCTTTGTCTCAGCTTCTATCTAAAGCTTTAAGTACCTGAAGGTTCTGAGAGGTCAGCATTGGAAAAACTTCTTTGTAAGTTTAGGATACTCTATTCTTAGTATTTCATTTCACCCTTCTGCCAGAGACATCAACTCTGCACCAGAACTGGTAGAAGGGAATGTGCATCCAGACCTCGGATGTAGGAAATGAGTGTGCATGAAGAGGAATGTTTGAAATTGCATCCTCTTTGACACAAGACTGGTGTAAGGCACCTTGTCCTTCCTTGATCCTTGCTGCTGGGTCTTGCCCTATTGTGGAAGCTCGCAGGTTGCCCTGAGCTGTGCTGAGCAGCAGTGCTTTGGAACTAGACTGTAAAACAGATCACCAAAACTATCTGCTGGAAGTGAAAAATAGCCAGGCTGGGAAATTCATATAACTGTATCCTATGACACCAGGCTGAACAATTTGGGGTTTTGGGGGGTTATTTTTAACCTGGACCATAATCTGGTATGCACAAAGCTGCGTAGTCTGCTAGTACGAGTACTCTTGATGTGACAACTTAAGAAGGGGGAACAGGTAGGAAAGGCCAGGATGGTGAGGGCTGTCTAATGCAGCAGTGGTCCCGAAGGAAATGTTTGTGAAGCTATGTCTTCAGGCCCTGCCACAGCTAAGTGCTTGGTGCAAGGCTGAACACTGACAGAACTAGGGTCCTGCCTGGGGTTCCCCAGGGCATGCTCCTGGGGCTGCCAGGGCACCGACTGTCACTCCTGTCCCCTCTCTTGTCTGGGCTATAGCCCTGTGCTGAGCTGCTTTAGCACACCAAGCCAGCTGGAAATTAAGATGACAAAAAAGTGGGAGAGAGAGTTTTGTAGCACATTGAAACAGCTCAGGCAAACTCAGTGAAGGGAAGGAGGCAATGAGGCATGGGCTAGACCACAGCAGCCTGTGGTCCATCCACTCCTTGCCAGCCCACCTGTTGATCTCACAGGTAGGCTGCAAATGACCTGACATGCCGCTGACTGTATAGCTCATCTTTTGAGTTCAGCATAATCTACAAGACATTTCAGAAGGTGCCATGACTTAATCTGTTTGGTTGCTTTAGTTCCCAGCCTCCCATTGCAAAAGTCAGAGCTCTGGTGGAGGTTTAGCCTGTGGATGGTAAGGTGACCACATTGCCTTTTTTATGGCCAAGTGAGACAGTGTCTCTAGCAATCAGAGCAGAACATATTGAAACTTTTTGCCTGATGTTGCATGAGATTACAATATGGAAAAGCTGAACAGCAATGCTTTAGACAATGTTGCTAAAGTTTTTTGGTTTCCTTAATTACTGTTTCCTGCTGCACTACATAGCAAGCAACAACATATGTTCTGTGAACTCCCACTGTTCTCCACCCACCTTTTTTCCCACAATAAAAATAAAGGGTAAAAATATAGAGCTAGTTCACTTGTGCATGACAATTTTGGTGGATACTGACCCAATCTTAGGCAGATAAGTTTCCAAAACAGAACACTGAACTTTTTGTTGATTTTCTGGAACTTTTAGTGAACAACTTATGTTCTTCTATTCCTCCTTCTGAGGATATCTGGTGTTTGTTATATCTTGTCCCCCTTTATTGATGTAAGAGCAGAAGATTCTAAATATAATTGGAGCACCAAAACATTTAGTATTTCTGAGACCACTAAAGCTCTCCAAATGAAACTTAAAAGATGGACAGATATCAGAGACTACTGGAGCTATTCCACTGCTGCCTTCCTAATCACTTTGTCAGGGAAGAAGGTTTCACGGAAGCTGGTGGGCTTTTGTCTATAGTGGAAGAAGACTGAACCTTCTCCTCTAATTTTTGCTAACGCAAAAGAAGAAAAGGGCTAGCTCACTAGGACTTGAGCAGACCACATGTTATTTATGACTTTTGTCTTTGTGGTTGGATAAAATTCTCACATAGAGATTAGACTTGCTTTGTCCTGCTCAGGCATTACTAGAACAGATTAATTAGACTCACTCCTAGTTTTAATCAGTTTTGTCATGTTGAGTCAGTGGAAGCTTCCAGGGCAAGAAGTCTAGCTAGAACAGTTCCTCAAAATTCTTTTCTTAAGAGCTGGGGGGTTGCTTACAGAACAAAAACAAAAATTAGACTAATACAATACTGTAAGTTCACCAAGTTGAGCATTATGTAGCAGGTCTTTTGAAAATCAGGAAGAAAGACTTAGAGAGAATATTTTTTTACATGATGGGAAACTGCTCTTACAGGCATTAAACCTAGCACTTGTGCAGAGAGAAAGAAAAGATTTCATCCTGGTTAGTGACATCCCTGAGAGTCTCCACATTATATTGCAGTTCTCATCTAGCATTGAAACAGTCACTGAAACAAGTTTTCCAAGGAAATTACAAACATCATGAATCTCTTTAGAAGAATAATAGATTTTTTGATATTGTACATGCCCTCTGTGATTCTTTCAGGTTTGTTGTTTGCCTTTGATTTCTAAGGCACATTAAAAGAAAGATACATTTGTCTATTATTCTAGTACCATCTAGCAATTTTTCTGAGCTACTTTAGTCCTACATAGATGTTACACATTAGCTAACTCTGTACATAACTGTATCATTCACTACACCTTTCAGGTCCTTTTTCCACATCTTAGAGTAATGTTCTGAACTATTTTTCTTCATAGTTCTCTAACTTCACTTTGAATGGTAAGGTAAATTTATAGTATTGTTTGATCACGTTGCTTTTGTAATTTTTTCTCCACAGTTTTGAATGTACCTCTTTTTCATGTTATGTTTTTTATTAGAAAATTTCTATGACAATTATAGTATCAGTAATAATATTCTCAATTTGAAAAAAGCCTTTTATATAAAAGTTGGTAGGTATATTAAAAAAATCCTGTTATCAAAATTACAGTCCTTCTGAAAAGTCATTTCTAAACATTTGGCATATGTTAAGCATATTCAAAAAATGTGAGTTGAGAACTGCAAAATGTGCAAAACTGCAAAAGTTACTTGCTTTGTCTTCCTACTAGTAGAACAAACTTTGGTGCCGCCTACGTACTAGGTAGTAGTTAGTAGGCATTATAGTTTAAAGGCCCAAAGGTACAGCTGAATATATGGTGATCTTTCCTTGGATTTTATCACTATAGCACAAACTTATTTCAGTTGGGGCGGGTGGGAGGGGGTGTATGTGTGTGTGTAAGCATATGTTTCTGTGTAAGCATATGATACTTTAGTGTTAGAAATTCCTGGTGCAGGATCTTTTGACTTGTCTGTGATGTAGTGAATACATCTTGTCATTATGAAGCATTCAATAAATATCTTTACATACTATAATTATAACTTTATTTTCTCAGACAACTCGTACAGAAATGATTGCTGGATATAAGTGGCTACTGTATTAGAAAAAGGCTTATAGACACACTTCAAAAGTAGCAAGATTTGTACAAGGAGCTGAAAAAAAATTGTAGCTGTAATATTTGCTTTTGACTTCTTGCAGTTCATTTCTTTGGTCACTTTGTGCTTATGATGTTTCTTTATTATCCTTGTTTGCAGTGGCCTATTAGTATTAAGAAGATGTGATGAGGTTTTCTGCTTATTTTAGTAATCCTTTATCTGAGAAATAAATAATAATAGTCAATCATAACAACAGTTTTCTCTGCAGTACTGTATCAAAGTTATTGCTGCCTAATCATCTCTATTCTTGTTCTTCATTGTCGGCTATTGTGAAACATCAGGCCAGTTAGAGTATAAAGAAAAGAGATGGTGTTTTATTGTATATTCTTTGTATTCTTATTCTTAACATTTATTCCCTACCTTTTTTTTAGACTACTATTAGGCAAACAGTACTCACTAAAGACTTCATTCAGAATCAGTTGATGTCAAAAGACAGACTTCAGCAGGCTTTACAAAAAAACCCTTATATCAGATGTCAGTTCTGTAACATTTGTTCAGGTCAGTAATGATTACTGGGATACTTTCATCAGATTTGCTCATTTGAAAAGTTGTAGGGTGGGGCCTCTTACATAGGTAAGGCTGCTTCTTTTATACTCAAATTGCTGATTTCTTGAGGTTAAGGGTGTCTTTTTTGTGACACAATATTACAGGAGCATATTCTCCATTTCTATTTAGGATAGATGTAATTTTTGTACTTGATAAAGAGATTTTCTGTCTGGCAGATATTGCCTGTCCCAATTGCCTCTCACAATTTTTGATTTCCTGAATTGTCTCCAAGGGCTTAAGGGAATGGATCTATATGAGTATCATTCTCTTAGAAACATAGCTAATGTAAATCACTGAGAAGCACCTTTATATCAAATGCAATATTTGCTTTCATTTTCCTTCTTTAATTGATTTTATATCAATAGGTTAGGAGTCTGATACACTACCACTAGCTTATAATACATTTTATTAAAAACATATAGACATTTAGTTTTTACTGAGAACTTTTAGGAGCTTTGGAATTCAGACACACCGCATTTCAAAACAGTTCCTAAAGCCTCTCTTCTGTCTAAAGTATTTCCAAATCCAAAAGTAAATATTTTATTATTCTTCCTATTTACTGATGTTTCCCTGTGCTCCTTCCTGAAAAGTGAGGCTTATTTAATTTGGATTAATCTGTACAGAACCATTCACCAATCTATGATGCTCGATTCAAATATTTTATTATTTTATTATTATTATTGCTATTGTTATTGTTATTACTTAGTCTGTATCCAAATGGTACCATCAGATCCCTTCATCTCTTCTGAAAAAATAAATATGTTCAGTATTCTTAAAGAATGTTGTTTTAGTTTGTTACTAGGAAACTTGTGCTTTCCCTTTGGGACTAAGTCTATACCATAGGATTCATCATTTCAGAGTTTGATTTTTAAGAATGCTGTTCACATGGCTGAAATGGTACCCAGGCTCCCCATCCCATGTATGATGAGAGTTAAGAATCTAAATGTTGAATACATTTGAGAAAAAAAAAATCGCAACAAACTGAGCAAGTATCCCCTTCACTAGCCAACTGAGAGCTGCAGCAGACAGTAGGACATTTTAAGTCGCACACCTTGTCTATGGGTCTTGGTGCTACCAGGTGTGGAGTCACTTCACTTGGGATATACGCCCTGATCCTCTGTCCTGAAAGCAGGTGTCTCTGCACTCTGCTTTTTGTCCTCAAAATAAGCTAGTTGTTTTTCATCCTAAGCACATCTGGAAGAAGAGGGAACTGATCAGCTCTAGCGCAATTGTTTTGTGACAGAACAGGCTCAGTTCCCTTTTCTTTCTGCTCTGTCTTTTGATCCTTGAGGCAAACAGAGGAAAAAACGATTTCTTAAAAACTGTTTGGAGGCTTCAATGTAATTTTCTTTTGGAGTGGGTGCTAGAGTGTTGGGTGTTTTTTAAATGCTCAGGTTCCTTCTACAGATCTACATCTAAGCTTTCATATCTCATAATTCAACATTAATCTTAGTGACATTTCATCTCCACCCCTTGTTCAATGTTAATACAAAAACACAACAGTCACAATGCAGCAGAATGAATTGCCTCTAATCTATTTTTGTGTCTCTTGCTGACCCATATGCTTAGTAGACAAAAACAATTATAAGCCTGATTTAAGCTTGATCTAACAAAAATAATGATACTTAGTCTGCATCTTATTTTATACCTAAACTACTTTTTCTTGACTACCCTTTAGATTTATACTTGTTCAGTCTCATTTTTTTCTGGATAAAGATGACAGGCTTATCATGCAGCTTACTTCTCTGCTTTTTACTGAATACTACTGTGGCTTATTTTAATGTTAGAAGTATTAAATTTCATAGACATTCTTCAGATCACTTGCCCATTAATTCAAATAGAACAGGAAGAGACTTCTTAAAAGTATTAGGAGTTTTTACCATTGACTGCTACAATTAAGAGACACATTGAAAATTTCTAATTGGTATTAGCGACTCACTTAAATCTTTGAGTGATATCAATTTAGAAACTAGATATGTCTATGATTAGGTCCATGTCCCTTTGAATGGTCCTGTTACCATGATTCAGTTCCTGAAATGGACTATGTGATGTTATTTAAGGTCTGGGAAAGCAGATGACTCAAAAAGTAAACTGGAAATTGACTGAGGAACAGGATTCTCCACTAAAGGACTTAACTAGAAAGGGTAGTAAAATACTTCTTTTCAGGAAGCTGGCTGGAGAAAACAGGTTAGGAACTTTCTCCAAAGAGGAAATGAACATTTGGGTTGCTCGCTTTTGACCACAATAAGGATTACTGAGTATTCTATTATTGTAGATAATTACTTTGTCTTACTATCATAGATATTAAGAAAACCCACTGCTTTGGGATTTCTTGCTCGTTCAAAAGCCCTTCAAGAGACCATCGGACCATAAAGACGCTGGGTATATACTTACTGAAATCGAAAAATCAAAGACTATTTCTGGATCCTATGAAAGATACACTTCCAAAAGACACAGCTGTGCTATCAATTTAACCATTCCTTTCATCCTGAGATTATGTCACTGCTTTTAAATTAAAACAAACAAATACATAAAGCCACCTGATTAAGAAGCAAGGAGGTAAGTCATCCTAATACAGCTGAATAGGCACACCAGAAAACAAACAGCAATCCTCTGAAGCGTTTCTGTTCAATGAGAAAATCTGGCACGTCTATTAATAAAAGATGCTGGAATTACAGTAGACAACTCTGATGTCCCCAAAGCCCCACATGGAATAACAACTTTTGAAAAAGAGGCAAAATGCCACGGGATTCCTTAATTCAGTGGAAATAACTGGTCCCTTAGACCTGTGATATTTTAAAATTCTTTTTCATAATGCTATTTTAATCTTGAACCATACAAATTATTATCAAAACCACGTGCAGGTTAACTACTTGAGGCCAATAGGAAGGCTCTTTCAGAAGTACTATGGTAACAATCTCATACATTTGAAATTTACTGATATAGGGTGGTGTTGTAAATGAGATGCTTCTCCAAGAGCTATTTTAAAGCAGTGAGCTCTCCTGACTTAATACAGAAATTGTTTTTCTGCTTGTTTTTTAGATGGCTTAGATACCCACAGTTTTCTCCTGTACTGTTCTCTTCACTGTCCTCACTATATACACTCTTACTTTGTTAGTCTGCTTCCCTCCAGCATTCTTTCTTACTTCATACCAAGAAATTCCAGCAAAAACACACAGTTTACTGTGACTCTTTCTTTTTCATTTCTCAAAACCACCGTTTATAAGAAATCTCTGAAGGAATCATGACCCTTGTATTCCAAGTAACTTCTACTAGGGATTTCCTTTTCTCCTGTTATTACAGGATTCCCAAGTATCTATGTCTCAGTAATCCAACAAGCAGAAGGATTCATTTAAAGAGAATGATTCTTTTAAAATTTTAAAGATTAATTTAACAATAAAAAAATTCTGTGTGGATGGCATTATATTTTCTGACGGGCAATAGATTCATGATTTTTTTTTCTGTTTTTCTAACTGGTGTCATTAACGTGAATATATTTAATAATATTTGACATGCTATTATAAATATATTACTAACCAAGAATTTATTCTTGATTACACTCTACTTTCAGGCAATGGGTCAAGTCCTAACTGAAACATTAAGTTTGTGTATTAATAAGATTATATGCAGAATATCTAATTCCCTGCTATTGGTCTCTTGACAATTTCATAAAAATAAAAAAAAAATACAATTTGAATTTGATAGTCTCTGTAGTTTGTGTATAATATATGTTTTATTGCTTTTTATATCCTTATTTCCTGATAATACCACTTACAATTCAAGTCAAACCAATGGTGGCTTATCAGCTTTAACTCTATTTTTTCCTTTATCAAACTGTTTATCTTGATGTCAGGCCATAAGATTTAGTATAAATTATCACACAATTTTTTAAAAGCAAATTCATCTTTCAAAAATTCTCCTACTTTGATTCTCTAAGTGAAAACAGTTTGTTGCCCCTTCTGTATTCTCAGTAATATAAATAAAAAAATATTATGCAGCAATATGCTTTGATAAGATTTCTTTTTCTTGAATGTCTTTTATGCCTTGAAAGCAATTACATTTGGAAAACAAAGTCAAGACTGCTATTTCACTGGGAATTTTAGCTGGCTACCTTACTGGTGGGACACAATTGGCAGGATTCCTCTCATTTGTCTTTAGAGGTCTACATCTAAAGTAGTCTCATCTTTTTTAGTCAATGGAGAGAACTAGATTCTTCTAAGTAGGAACTCATCTCATCCTAATATAGACAACTATAATAAGAAAGGTAAATCACATCCTTTGGGGTCTATTTCTCTCCACTGAAAGTAAGAAAGCTTATGTTATCCAGCTCAGATAGCAATATAGATATTGCATAGTAGTTAAAACAACTTCCAATTGTTTTGCTACTTTTTCTTTCCATTTTTAGTTGATTTTATATATTGGTGCAACCTGATAAATTGTTTGTTGTCTTGCCACTCATGTTTGCCTCCAAATTCTAAATATCTTCAAACATTTATTTCTATAGGTTTTCTTTTCTTAAAGCTATGATCCATAAAATTTCAGGAATTTTGTCTTTAGTAAAAAGGATTCTTGTCATGAGCAAAATTTATGGGTAATTTTTCATATTCTACTTTGAATGAAGTAATGGTCCCACCTTTCCATTCATTTGCTACAGTTGTGCATTGTAACATTAGCGTAGTAAGAGTTGTAGATTCTGAGAGTGATAGTTAGTTAAAGTGAAAGATTTATTGTATATTTATTATGTGGTAAGATTCTAACCTAAGTTATAGCAATTCTTTTATCTTTTATAAAAACCTTTCTAAACACAGGTTTACAGTGAATACACTAAAAGACTTACTCTTATTCTGTGTCTCAAATTAGCCCAAAATATACTGAGTACAATTCTGCTCCACCTATACTAAGTAATAGAAAAGAAAATGTAAAATTTATAGAAATGTATTTTCATCAGTTAATCAGGTGGGTCTGTAAGACAATTTAACTTGCTAGCAACTGGACTGTAGCCTTTTCAGAAATGTACATAAGTGTGTTTGGGGGAGACAGGTGGAGGGAAGAGCTCCAAGTCTTCTGTTGAAGGGACAGGGAAGCATTTAACCACCAGATCACTGTGTCACTCTCATTCTCTTTGTCTTCCAGTATGTAATCCTTTGTTATTGCTGTTCTCCAACAACCACAACATAATTTCAATTCCTTTTTGGCAAATTTCCATGTATGATTCATTTCTCTTCAAATTCTGGCTGTAATTCTGTCCTTTAACCTTCAAACATCCCCTTAGGGCAGAAGACTTACTGGGCTCAAGAGAGACTAAAGATGAGAAATCAGGAAGAATTTCTTGAAAGGCTTCATCTCTCATCAAATCTGTTTCTCAACAAAAGGCTTTATGGAATCTCATTTTTCCTTGCATTTACATTTTGCCTTACTCTCATGGTCTCTCTTGCTGATATCATACAAAGTGGGATTTGTTTCATAAAGCAATCTAATATATCTTTAGGCTTAGTCTTCAGGCTAAATATTGTAATTATGTAGGCTGCATCTAATGGAGAGAGTTAAGTATCCATAGGTTGATTCTAGGTGGGTGTCCAAGACTGGCAGAATGAGTGACCCTCAGGAAATAAAAAGTTAAAAACAGTAAAAAAGTTAAAACAGTTAAATAGTACCGACAGCCATCTGTGTGGCAACCTGTTCTCAACTCAGTGCACTTGCACAAAGACCAAGTGGTCTTCTTAATATATGGCAAAAGACAGGAATTCCATGTTTTATTGAAGATTCAGATTAGCTCAAACTGATGCAGTTCTGCCTAACACTATTAACTAATCAAATTATGCCTGTTTATATAACAATGCATGACATATTAATTGAAACTCAGCATTACATGGATGTAAAAAGGCAGATTTTGTTAACTTGGTATTTCCACAACCTTGAGTACAGATCTTCTTTCCAAATAGACTAGAATTAGAAAATAGAAGCCTCTTCAGATTACATAGCTGCAAATAAGTACAATTAAAACTTTAGCACCCATTTATCATATGAGCATGGTTCATTGAAACTCTGATCACCAACAAGTGACAGAAAAGAAAATGAGGACTTGTTTTTAGCTCCTGAAGAGCAGAAATAATTAATGGATTTAATTTAAGACCAGTGAATAATCTGACACCCCCCCCCCGCACAAAAAATCTGTAGGAATTTATAGTTTCATATTGACATATGCATTTTAGAGGATTACAATAGATGTTAGCAGAGGAATCACAGCATCAATACCCAGATGGTGGACTTTCTACTCTGAATAAAACTTTTTTTTTGAAAATTTGCGTTCCTAGTAAAATCTATACCATATTGCATGTTTAACCATATAATCAACTGTTTTCTTGCTTAGTATATAATGAACTGTGCCTAGTAACTTCTCACCTCCTACATCAATGACCAAACATAGCTACTGTAAGAGATTTATCATCATCTTGATGACTATGATGCCCATTTATGGACAAGTACTAGAAACTGTAAGGACACAAAACAAAAACACACTCCACCTAAAAAAAGCACATAATTTATCTTAGGGAATGAAAGTAGGATTCACAGAGACAGACGAGAATGTCCAAGGTTCATATAAATCAAAAAGGCCATATAGATCATGATGGAAAGACATGATATAAATTATATAAGTGCTCTAATGCCTGTTGGTGAATTGTTATTTTTAACAAATATCAACAAAAGAAGCTTCTGAGGTTAGATTTTAAGGAAAATTGAATACAGAAGTAGCTTTACGGATATTTAAATCAGGTTCCTCCAAAGCCTGATCAGCCTGAGAGAAAGTATGGTGTTTGAAAATTCAGCAAATGAACCATAAATTTTGCAATACTGAAAGAGACAGGTAGAGTGAGAAAAAAATAAGACAGCCTTGAAAATGAAGACAAATTACTTGTGTTGGATGCAAAGACCAAGGGAGTCAAATAAATTGGAATTGCTGAAACATTTAGCTACAAGATGGCAGAACTGAATTAGGAGAGAAAAAAATTCAATATTGTAAGGGGATTTCTGCCAGAGATATTCCTGAATGCAAAAAGAGGTGCAAAGAAAGCAAATGCTGAAGAGGAGTCAGGCCTGGGTTATGGCCAAGTAGAGTTTACAAAAGGAAATCACTAACAGCAATGGCTGGTAGATTGGAGTGAATATATCTGGATGTGAACAGAGACTGAAACTTGACCATGTATTTACAAGCTACCTCTGACTTTGATGCACTTATTTCTCTCCACCATTCATACTGAGCATGTAAAAAACAGTCTACATGAAGATAATCTTGAGCTAGTAAGCAGAAAAGGGTATTGGAGGCAGCATCAGAGTGGAAGGAGAATGACAGGAGATTGCTGGGAAAATCTGCATTCAGAGCTATGGATGAGCTACACTGTTCAACGTTAGTATTTACAAATACTAATGCTAATACAATAAAGAAAAAAAAAACAGAAAGTCACTTTGCTCAGAAAACATGTGTTGCTAAGTGAAATTAAGAAACAAGGCTAATCAGCTACTTATGTGAACCTCCTGAAGTCAAATTTAAACCAGCTCAAGCGACAGGTATGATCAGGAAAATGCTGAATCTTATGATTTTAAGTCGATACCTAGACTATTTACAAAATAGTCAGTATTAGGGATACTGTCTCTATAAGATTTTTAGAGAAAGTTACTAGATGTCTAGCAGACTCACTGGAAAAGCTGATTAAGACATTAAAAAGCAGACTTATTATTTAATTTTTTTAAATAAACATTTGAGTACTTCTGCTTGTTTAAATGGCAGAATGCAAGGTAGAAGTATCCTTTGCATTGGTGCAGAAGCTGGCGTTTGTAGTAAGCTTTTGGACTTAGTCTGGTGTGAGAAAGTTCCAGAGTGACTGACAACTGGAGTTCTTTATTATGATTTTCTTGCTGGAGAATTAGGTATAATGTTGCAGTTACTGGGGTCAGGCCACTGAACAAAGCAGTTAGTGAGATTTTGGGCTCATGTTATGTATTTCATAGAAAGCAGGGGAGCAAGAAGAATGACAGCTCTAACGTATCTGTTGTTTCTAACATTATAGAGAAGACACTTTTTAGAATTCTGTCCCAATCCAAATTTTGTAAAGGTTCATGCTTCACAGACAAACACGTTGAAATGCTATTTTTCCAAGGTGCCTCTGTGTTCTGACTGGATGCATCAATTGGCTTATTTCAGTGCCTTCTGCTATTCTCGTTCAAGCTGCATATGTACAGCAAATGCAGCATTTCTGGGAACTGTCAGGTCCTCTGTGCATGTATGGCACCTTTGGTCTGCACAGGGACATCAGAGGAGGTGAGGGAGGTCCAGGCTGCTGCCAGTACAAGTGTGATGAGGCTAGATAGTCATCCACCAGACAGAACAGTCTTCTAATCAACTAAAACTTTGTTTGTTGCCAAAGAACATAATTCATGGCCTTCTTTTGCTGTGTTGTATGCAGATGAGTAACACATGAATCATCTTTATTCCTACAAACTATCCAATACCCATCAGTGATGAGACATATACTGGAAAGAAGCCAACAGGAATGTTTGCAAATAGCAGCTCATGGCTGATGAACTGTATTCAGAGAAGTTAGAAAAGATGGATGTGGATTATTGTTTTTAGCTAAATGAGAGTCGCAGTTCCAGAAATATTGTGTTTTCCTAATTGGCTTTAGTGGGGCTTGCTGTGGCTTACTGTTTTTAAAATTGTTAGAATATATTTGTATATGGATGATAATACTGCATTTATAGTGGTTAAACTCAGGCAAATAAAAAATAAAACATGTCAAGGTAATCTTGTAGTAGATGAGAATATTATACTATATAATTAACATTTTAATAACTGGCTAAAATAATATTAGTTATTTTAATAGATGTAGATCTGTAGAAGTACGTGGGTGGAATCCAGTCTACCTAGTTTAAGCACATAATTTATTCTGAACTTTTAGGGGCCTCTTGTGTCGATTCTACTGAAAGAAATTATTTCAGTTATCAAGAGGAGTCTGGTGCAGAAATAATTTTAAATAAGCAAGACACTCTCTTGGAGGCCTTCAAGAAATCTTCACCAATTTGGGGGAACATAGAGGCAGGGACTGCTCCGTGAAGGCCCTGAAAGTTCAGAAATAAGTTGGGTAGTTAAGATGAAGGCATGGATCCTATGCTGTTTGTTTATTTACTCCTTTCCAAAAGGGTGACAAGAAGGAAAATGCTGGCTGCCCAGAAAGTTTTTGACAAGCAAGGACAAACGTAGTACATCTTCTTCCCTCTAGGAGTTCAAGGGAGAAATACCATAAAAACTGTGGGTCAACTTCCTCCCTGAGATGTTTCTTCAGTAGTGGTCCTAAAGGTTGTTCATTACTTGGGGCTGTATCGTTGTAATGAAATGTAGTCCCTAGTGATTACATTTGTAGCAACCCAGTACAGAGACACGCAGAATACCCATCTGGGAGATGTATAAACAGGTGGTTTCCTGTGAAAGTTTCATATACAGTAATTGCAATTGCAAGTTCTATTATGAGTAAAAAATGATACCTAGAATTTAATAACATTTGGAAATGAGAGAAATAAGTGTGAAGAGCATTAAAAAAATCAATATTTTAATTGATTCTGGTTTTGCTTGCTGTGGAGAGCTATTCTACACCTTTCATAAAGGAAAGATTTGTTTTTGAGAGTTTGATTTATGGTATTTGATTTATTTGGATACCTAAAAGTTTAACATTTGCCACTGACTGAAACTTGTGACACTTTTTAGAAAATTCTGAAATGATAAAATCTGTCTCTTTGGAAAAAATTGATTATCAGCATAATGAAGGCTTTTGATCTAATGAAGAGTTTTGAGTCATTGGTTATTTTCAAATCTGTTTTTGAAGCATATTATAATTGTAAAGACAGATCAAAAGATAGATAATATTGTCTCCTTGGAGAGCACTTCTTATTCCTTTAGTGATTATTTCTATTTTTTCATTTAAATAGAACCCCAATTTCAACCATAAATCTAAGAGTTAATCTATAGATCACAGTACAACATTACAAATCTACTAGAGTGCATTTTACAAACAAATCATGAGGTTACATTATAAAAACTAATAAAATGGTAAAACTGTGTAGCACAATAAACTTTTGTATGTTTTATGTCACCTTTTTAAAGCAGTAGGTGGAAAAAATGAAACAGGAATTATGGCTCCAGAGAAGTCAAGTAAGAGGAGAGAAAACGTTCATGGTTCATTCTATGAGCTGTGTGTAAGAGGGGCTATTAAAATTTAATGCGTTAGAGATACAATCACAGAAGAACTCCACAGCAGGATGTATTCAGATTTGTGCTCACTTTTCAAATAGCTCTCCATGGGCTTGCCGCAATCAGTCACTTTAACTCTTTCTGCCTTCTACATCAAAGTCATCACTGCATACCCCTTCTGGTTCTTTTCAGAGTTTTGCCACTTCTCGTACAGAAAGCTCTAACAAGCATTGTTTCAAGTGACTGATTCTTTATATATCTGCCCCCTTTTCTATATTACGTCTTTCTCTAATTTCAGTGAAAACATTGCTTGTCTTAACAGCGTTCAGCAATTTCAGTAGGGTTCTTTGCCCAGACTCATTCTTCTTTACTCTGCCTCCAAAGCTGAGCTTTATAAAGCACTTGGGATGCACATTGTAATGCACTGAGTTCAGGGGCAGCTCGTATTGTCATCTGACTTATGGAATCTACATGCCAAGATTGGCCTTTCAATCGTTCATTATTCGCTCATTATATTTAAATCAAGTATGTCACTGGGATATAGTTGGGAGACACTTATGCATAGTAATAAATCCATAAATACGGAGTACATTGCGACTCCATCCAGGCAGGATCTGACATCCATTTAATTCTCCACCCTTCTGCTCCTTTCCCTGCCCTCCCTCAACATATGCTCTGCTCTGCTCCATCCCAGGTGTATGTCAGGCATAGCATGACATAAAACAACACAACAACTTCACTGTAAGATAGAGACAAGCAACATCTGTCAATAAAGGTGCCGTCCTTCCTTATCTTTGCAATACTCACTGGAACTACCTGTTTTAGTGTTCCCTAAGACACTTCTGCTGTAATAGCATCTTAACTGATCCACAGACAAGGATTGTCTTTAAAAGATATAGCATAGTCTAATTTTACTAGCCTTTTCTTTCACCTACATGTCCCTGTGAAACTGGGTTTCAAAGGTTCAAGCAGCCTTGTGTACTTTTAGTTTACATTTAAACAAAAGTGGTAGTGGTGATTGTTATTTATGGTTTATCTGCTTTTTAATAATATCATGATTACTTAAGCTAAAATATATAAATAATCTGTATTCCAAAGGACCCCAGTTTACCTCTTTCCAAGTAAGTCTTTGATTCACTAAGCCATGGAGTCTTGTTTTCTCAACAGTCATCCTTCTAAATCCATGACTTATGCACCCCTGACTTGTTGTTGGGCAAACTTCAATAGGAAATATGAGAGATATATTTTCTATATTCAGTAATTTGACTGCTAGGCAACTTTGGGGGGTTTTGAATCTGTTAGTTTAAATTTGTTCTAGATGAAGAGAACCAAAGTTCTACAACTCCTTCTGTGAAAGACATGGTCTCACTACTTTGCTGTTATGATAGTAGTATTCTGCAAATTAATTGGGCATTATTCTTCTGCGGGGACAGTGCCATGCAATGTCCTGGCCAGAATTTCAGGTGCTTCAAAAGGGTGTGGATAAATTCTGTATCATGTCTGATGGCTATGTATGAATGTACTGGATACCTTGAGGCATCTCAGATAGATCCAGGTGAAGGCTGAGGAAACAGCCCAGCACAGGAAGGGACCCAGCTGGTCATGGACGGCAGTAAAATACTTGGAGACAAGGATTTTTGGTGTATCTCATGTGCTTTTGACAATTTGGTTAGTTTTTCCTAATGTTAGACTCTTAAATTTCATGTAAATATCTTGTTGGACTCTTTGTGTTTATTATGTGTCTGCCTTAACTTTTAGCGAGATGCCCTTAGTGAAAAAGAGAAGAATTTCTGAAAAATAAAACCATAGGTCTGAAAATGTGGGCCCTAAATTGGCTGTCCCATCATATTTTAGAATGTTCTTTCAGCTTTCAAATCCAGATAATGCTCTTTTCCTCCCCTCCTCACCTGTAAATGTCAAAGAAAAAAACTCTCACTTTCTATTAATAAAGCTAAATTGTATCTATTTTATTATCAGATTTTTGCTTTAAACCGTGGATCTTCCGTAACTGATATGAAACTGCAGGGACATGGATAATTAGGGTGCTGCATTAGTCACTGTTGGCAAGCTGCAGGAATGATTAAGGCAAAAAATGGCTAATTTCACAGCTTATCTGTGACATAAAATTCTCAAAAAGGGTAATTTATATTGCTGTAAATATTCCTAGCTGTTTTTTTTTTTTCCAGTGGAACAAAGTAATAAGGAAGATTAATACTAGCTCTAGAATGACCTGTAATTTACTCTTTTAATCAAAAAATAAATACAGAATATTGCATCTCAACTGAATATTACATCCCAGCTCTTGAGAAATCTAACATTTTATTGGATGAAAAGCAGATCTATAAAGTATTGTTCCTGTTCGATACCACTCCTGTATCTGAAAACAAATGCTTAATGTTTAATAGACCCAATGCACAAAATGAAGATTGCGTCTTGGACTTTCCTTTGTTCTTCTCCCCACAGTAGACACAGTTTTTAAATAACCTGTTTCTGCTAAACAGTTCTGAACTCCTGTGGTGGAACTTGCGGAATCCTGTGGGTCTTCCTGTGTTTTTGTCACACATTTTATACATGCTTTATGAAGCCAGCTGCTGAATGCAATCTTAGCTCTATTTGAAGTAAGGATTTCTTCTGCCCCCTGCCATTGCTGCCCAAAAGACCCATTTATTTCTGTGAACATTTATTGCAATTTACTTCTTTATTACAGCACCCTTCAGTAAGGGAAACATTATAACTCACTTCAGCAGAAGATGTTCGGCAATAGCTGTACAAGGGGCTGAAGTGCTGAACATCTTCCTGCCAAGTAAATGTAGTTCTACTGTTAGAGTAGTACCAGTCTGAAGGGCCATTCATGGCAAGACTACAGATTTCAAGCCATGATATCAGCTGCCAATGCCTAAGAGAGGTCTGTGCACTATTCATTGCCACAATTCCCCAAAACAAGAAAGAGGATTGAATCAGACAAGAGAGGACAATGGAAACTCACCTCTGACCAAAACCTCAGAAGTTTTAGGGTTAATGTTATGTTCATGTTTAAGCAAGAGAATAGGAGCATAGGCATGTAGAAAGTGGAAAAAAAGTAAAAAATGTATGTGGGAGAAACATCATCATGAGACGCCAGAATGGAGTGTTATGGAGTGTTTGGAGCGTCCCACATATAACCTTCCATTATGTTACAGGAGTAAGGGTACGTCATTATCAAACAAGGTGGAGCTCCAGATTCTAACTCATTACCAAAAACTGGCAACTCTAGTGGCAGACTGAATCTTTATTTTAGGTTCATTATGTGTTAAAAATGAGAAAGTCTAGCCAAGCTATGGAGGAAAAATTAATTATGGCAAAAAACCTTTTACTTGTAATGAAATGCTTTACAGCACTTGTTTAATTTTCTCATGGTTGAGTACAACAGCTATGTTTCAAATTGAGTGAAGATGTATTAATAGTTTTGTTTTGATTTTTATTGATAGAATAAGATGAGTACAAATAGCATTTGGGATTTTATGGAGTACGCATAGAACAGTGCAATTTGTAAAATCATGCATTAACAATTTTATCTTTTCACACCGAAATTTCTCTTCTTCCTTAACATTTAAAAACAAGGTTTTATTTTGTTAATAAATATAAGCAACAAAAGAAGATATACTAACATTTTTCGCAAAGAGCAAGAGAGACAGAAGATGTCGTTACTGGCACCTTTTGTCCCTGTTTTCTGTTCACAGGCTCTTCCAGTAGCTAGCACAGATAGTTGTCTAAATGGTGGTCTTCATGGAAGGACGTACAAAGCCTGAGATTCAGCTCATGTAACTTATCCACCTAAAAATTAAATCCCACTCTACAGGCAGTAGAGAAAGTTAAATAAGAGGAAAGTGCCTGTCTCTGTCTCTGTCTAGCTAGGGAGACCAGATGACTGGCTTGCACTGTTGGACTTTTAGGCAACACTGGGTAAATTAAACCCAAGGCCTATTAAATCCATGTGGAAATTCTGGTTGGCTTCTACTAGCTTTGAGACCACATGTTTTGGCAAAATGCCTCCAACTCATTTACCACAGCAAGAAGTGAAATCAGTAAACCAAGTTTCAGTATTATACCAAGTCTGTATCAAGTAAGAAGTCTGTGGGATATACATGTGGGATATACACCACACTTGGTGTGTGAGAGATACACAGGACACAGGCAGTATTGACGTCCAAATTCCTCTGCAATAAACAGTACCAGCAAAAGAACCTAAACCAAAATAGAACTAAGAAAAACACAACNAAAAAAAAAAAAAAAAAAAAAAAAAAAAAAAAGGAAAAAGAGCCAGACCCTGATTGATTATATGAAAACTGGTACAAGGTCAGCAATTAAAGTAGCAATGGTAACAGCAACAGCAGGAGCAAAATCTTTTCCTAGTGCTATTTTGGAATATTTAGGAAATATTACTCACTCTTATGTTATATACACTACTCACAGAAAAGATGATCCATAAACAATTGCATATGCTCTTCCCTGGCTGTTTTCAGTTTCAGAGCAGAGTTTGCATGGTTGCTGCTTCCTGGTCTCAAAAAGCTAAAACTTAAAACTTTGTAAATGGTGGTTCTCTGGCTACTGAGAATGATACAAATACTGAAGACTGATTTCTTTCTACTTTTAAAAATTATTAAATCCCACTCTCTTTCTCTTCCCTCCTCCCTCCAAAGAAGAAAGAAAGAAAAAGAAAGCAATGCCTCCTACTTTTTATGCTAACATTTGGTGGTGATTTTTTGTCATAGCAGCTGTTCTAAGGCCAAAGCTGATGGATAGGATACAATATGACATAAATCCCAAATGGCAAACATATAATTGCTGCATTCAGCTGATATTATACAGTCAGTTTCATGTGGATGCTATGAAAGACAAAGGCTAAACCCCTTTTGGCAGATTCGATTTTTTTATTATTATTTCTTTTTTTTACACCTTCTGTCCTGATTTGGGAATCCTTTGAAACCTCTATTACTGTTCACTTGCTTTTGCCTGTCCTGCTGTTTTGCTTCTCATTCCCAGGGCCTTTCCCCTTCTGTCACTGTAACGTTCTCATTTTGTCAGTTTGTTCTCAAAGCTGCCGGTCCTGCAGACATGCCTTCACACCTTTTCTGCAGCTAAATCAGTGTTCATAATAGTTCAGTCTTCATGGTAAAGAAATCATGAAATTTCTGTTGCATTCTCCTATTGTATAGGGTGCTGGGGAAATGACAAGGTAGCAATGAGTGGGTAAATATATACTGAACTCAGGAAAAATTCTCTGATTTAGAAAATATTTCTGATGGCACAAAAAAATAAAGCAAATAACACAAACACACAATCAAGTGAAAAATGAGAAACAAATTCATCATGTTATTCAGGTGAAAGTCACAGATTTTTGTAGATTGAGAGATCAAAGCAACGGAGAAACACATCTCCTGAGGTCAATACCAGCATATCCCCTTCCTTCAGTTTTGTACTGAAGACAAACCTATTTCTAAAGCTGAGACTGATTATTTGCAGTCTTTATTTTATAACTTCAGAGCTGACAATGTCTTCAGTAAGGAGAACTAACTGCTGTTGAACACTTTTTTTGTTATAGTTAGCCAGGAAAAATCTATTCTAAATCTATCCCCTTGTGTTAAGGTTTTTCTGTAAGTATATCTGAAAGCTAGTGGGGAGGCTCTGAATTTGAGCACAGAGTTTAAAACATAATAAAACAGCTAAAATCAATAAACAGGATGAGATGGTCATTGTTATTCCAAACTTGTTTCTACAAATTGGTAGTTGTTAAGCCTTTTTAAACTAAATTGAGACCCAGAGTGGATGACATACCATTGACTAGAGCTTACCGCATGACAGGGATTTTCTTTTTAGGCTCGCATGAAGTTTGCTGTGATTTTTAAGCAAAACTTAGATAGTACTGCATCAAAAAACATATTCTCTAATGCCAGCAAGAGGAAACAAGGGGCTCAGCTTGCTCTTTTGGTGATTACTGATGCTTTTTAAGTTTGACTTAAATATTTTCAACTAAATATTGGAGAAAAAATTGTTTGTCATAACTCAGGATGTTGGTGAGCACTGATTGATACTAATATCCCTGTCCATGATAGCTAGCTTTAAAAAAAGTCCCTAATACTGTTTGTAAACCCATGGTACCTAAGATTTTTCAGACAATGTAAAATTTCCTCCTTCTCAGCCTTTCTTCATTATTAATTCACCCTAAAGAATCAGTTAGCTTTTAGAAAAAGCCTAAATTAGGGTACAGTTCACAGCTAAAAATGTTTCCTGAAAGGAAAGGAAGGATAAACCCCCCAGGGTTGTGTTATGTCTCCCTGTGCATGTGCCTGTGCATCCATGTGAGCATGCACGCAGAGGGGCACAGATGGAAGGACCGCTCTAGGGTGCCAAGGGAGGCAGGTCTGTTCAAGTCCCTTGGTCCCAGGGCTCCAGGTAATGCAATGCTGCTCTCTTTCTAGTCTGCAGGTAGGCGATCACAGCTTTGGGGGAGTTCCAACTTAGGCAGTGGGTTGGAAGGATAAAATGTAGCACCCGGAAGCCTCCAGACTTCTCCTGCACAGAGCTTGGTTACTGACTTCATGCAAGTGAAATGAATTTCACCTGTGGCTTGTACTGCAGCTAATCTTAATGGATGTTTTAGACTGATGGTCTATCTTTTTAACCCTGAGTCGTATTGTTACCTAAAGAATCCATTAAAAGCCTGTCCTATATATTTTAAAAGACAGACTTTCTTACCCTATTTTGACTTTTCTTTGAAGATGGCGCTTAAAGAGAATGACAACAAGCTCAGTTTTGTGAGAATATTTTAGACTTCCCATTAACTGACTTCACTCGGAGTTCAGAAATACACAGCACTTAATAATCGCACATGATTTGTGAAACACTGTAAGTATGTTCACAGCAAGTGAGTGAGAGTTTGGGCTGTGGCATGAAGAAAGCCAGAGAAGAGCATTCTGTGTCAGTCTAGTACATAAAGACTATGACCTTAATGTCAAAGAATCAAGAGCTCCTTAACTACCCAACCAACAGGCTGCATTAGGACCTGCCACAGACGAGGCTATGAGCTCTTGGATTTCCTGATTTCCTGATTCCTATGAGCTCTTGGATTTTGTGCACCTGTAGCCAGGTCTGGCCGGGCAGGATTTCAGCTGGTCTTCCTGTTGGATAACTGGCTTTCCCACTAAGCAGTATGTGGGTAAACTCCCTAAAGGTAACAACAAACAAAGATGAGCTAATCTACATGCAATCCAGGCAGTCAGGTTTAGATAATAGTCACTGCCAGGATAATTTATGGTTTTCAGCTTTTCTCAGCATTACTAACATACTGGATCTCAGAAACTGTATTAAGTCATGGGCTGACATGAGTGCAAAGTAATTTGCACAGAGCATGAAAGGAGAGTTGCAAAGAAATTTAATAATGTTAAGTTTTATTTGAACTTTGTCTTCACACTAGTTTATAGGAGTTAATTCCTATCCTCATTTCTGATAGACAGAGATTAATTGGTCTTCTTTATCAGAACATTTGGTGATTAGGAATGTTCTTCTCTCACACATATCTTCCATCATTGAGTGTAGTCGCTCAATAAAAAGATGTGCTCCAAACCAGAGCACCCATTTTTCAGTACAGCAATATGCAGCAACAGGTTACTGCTTTTGTAAAGCTATTACTTTTACTGTCAACATGACTGCTGCTAGAAGTTGTCCCATTAGACAGGACAAATTGGAACTGCATAAAGAAATCCAACCAGACAAGAAATGAAGCTTTAGTATATGCCTATATGTACCTAAACACACACACATGCACATGTGTGCACACACATGCAGGAAAGTCTGACTGAGACGCTGTTCCTAAACTGAGTGGTAAGGTACATGGGGTGGATATGATGTGTCTGAAACAGAAAGAATTGTTCTTTGCTTAAGGTAGATAATACATTAATATACATAACTATAACATGGGCCCTATTAGATGCATTCAAATAAATGGTTATAAGGCAGATGGCCCAGGTGGCTATCCTGGGGAATTTGCGTAGGGGCAATATTAGAACAGTGTGAACACAGCTTCTAAGAAAATGAAAAATGAAAGTGATGAAATAGTGCTGTAGAAGTGTCATTTCAATACAAAGTCCTGAAGATGGCTCCGGGATGTAAAAATAAACTTAAAAATATGAGAAGTAATTGCTTTCCTTATGAAAGCTAGTTTAACCATGTAATTTCCCCTGTGACAAGCATTAGAATTGTAATCCCTGGGGAAACACAGATGAAGGATTGAAGTGAGCCAGCGCTGAAGTTCTGACTTGGGCTGTCACTCATAATTAAATCTACAAGTGTCTTGTTTGATTGCATATTGAGCAATGGCTCAGTCTGCTTTAAGTGTTCAGCCAACAAAAGAGATTTCTTTGTACAAGATCTTTAGAGGTTGAGAACTGGCAAGGTAAGCTTGTATCTTGCATCTTTTTCTGACGACTGATTCTGCTGGATATACATATAGACAGCTCATGTAATTATTAAGTTAAAGGATGTGCATAACTGAGTAAGTATGTACTGTTTGAATTTTCCCACTCAAAGCAATATTTGTGTAAGAGTGTGCTCATGTATATACATCTGCGGGTCTATATAAACACTTATGTACTTCCCCCCCTAATTATCTCTTATGTCCCCATTAGCTTGCTTTTGTATCTGTCAGTCTCTATACTTTTTCATTCTGTTTCAATCTGTGATGGCCTCTTAAAGTAACTGCTTCTCTAGATATGTGTTGATATTAATACTTTCAATGATCAATTCTTCTTTCATTTTGTAATTACTTATCAGATATCTACATTCCTTGCACGGCATGTCAGCATCAAGTAAGCTCTGCAAGACATGTGCTAGGCAGATGCATTATATCATTCAAACCTACATATTTCAATCTATTGATAGTACAAGATCCTTCTAGTGTATGAAACATCTTTTAAGGAAAGAAATAGAATCATAGGCTAGCTTATAAGATAGTCAAAACAGATAAGAAAGCATATTGTCCCAGCTCTTGAATCAATATACATATTAGTGCAATACCACTCAACCACTGGACTAGCACCGATAGACATCAAAATCAAAAACATTTCTGAGGATAGATGTTTCATATATGAAAGAGAGAGACAGATTTTATCCGCAGGTCTTTTATAAACAATGAGTGGATTTGCATAACTATATCTATCTATCAACCCATTGGTCATAGCCAGGCTAATTTAAAATCATGTACTCAACGTTACAAGCTTAGAAGGTATAAATCAAAAATTTTAGAAGCCACTCAATGATGCAACATTAGGATGCATTCTGCTTGGAAGAGAAATAACCCTTCTGATCATAGCTAAATGTGCAACTGAAATTAATTGCCGTGTTTTACATTAGTGGCATTTCTCCTTCAAAAACATGCCATCTTTTCTGAGGAAGTCATGATACTACATTTCTTGAACCATGTATAAAATGCCTTACCATGCACATGTGTGTGGTAAAGTGATCACATACAAAGACTTATTGCCATTGACATATGCCTTGATGATTCTATCGACTCTCTTCATTTTAGGTAAAGGGACTGAACTGCCATCAAAGACCAAAATTACTTGCATATCGTGTGACTGACCCACTGTTCTTGTACGAGGTACGGTAATGACAGCAAATGGCAAATTCTGCCATTTCCAGGTAAATTTACACTTAAGTAGATACTGAAAACAGCAACAATAAAACCTTCCCTTCCCTCCTCAGCAAATAAAAACTACCCAGGACAGTTTGGGTCACATTTCCCAACACAATTTCATTGCAACAATCCAGAAACTTAGGAAACTGGGCCAAAACAGCTTCATTTCTCCACCATCATGCCAAGGAAAGGCAGCCAGCTGCAAAGAAAAGCAAAATAATGATAGAATCTCTCTAAGCTCCAGAAGGTATTCACAGAAATGGTGATCAGGTGGTGATTAGGGGGCTGATCGACATCCTATGAATTTCACTTTTTATGAAGACTTCATCAGGGTCTCCATGTAGATCAATATGAGATCCTCTGTACTCTTGTTTTTTTGTTTTGTTTTGTTTTGTTTGCTGTGGCAGTTCTATCTGAAACAAGGGAATTGTGTAATATTTGGTTGCTTGAGACTAGTCTGGCATCTTTCTATCAAATGGTTACATTCCTGTTTCAGTTCCACATCGGCAGAGGCTGTGGGAGCGCCGCGGGAGACTGAGCACAGCGTACCACGAGGCATTACAGGCACTTTGTTGTCTAGTCCTGCAGAGGACAAGTCAGTGTCAGGAAGGTGCTTTCACTGATTATGTAAAGCCAAAGTCTCCACTTCTCAATCTTTTCCTAATTCTCTGCCTACAAATTCTGTATTGCAAACCTGTGTTACTCCTGGTTTCATCTGTGCCTCTTACAGTAGTCTTCAGAGCAATTGGGGACCATAATAAGATGAATTAACTTCCACGGAAATGAATCTAGCAGCTTGGTATTTAAAGGTGAGATTTATCCAATGGAAGAATGTGAATTCTTTCCAGATGGTGCTCTGACAGAGCTTAGCTTTTTGTAATGCAAAAAGATCTAAACAATTTTTGCATCCACTGGCAGTTGCTGCAGGAAGCTGTGCAACATGATGTCAGGGAGCAGCAGGAGCTGGGCTGCCCTAAAAGGCAGGTCTGGGGTCCGTACTGAGGTCCGTCTGGGATCTGTCCAGGGCCTGTACTGGCGTCTGTGAGGCTCAGCAGGTCCCAGGCTGGGCACAGGGCTGCAGACAACATGTTCCTGGCCTGGTGGGGGGTCCTGTCTGAGCCTACCCCAAGCTCCTGGGCCCACGGGTAGGGCTGTGGGTCCTGGTCCAGCCTGCTCACCAGTGTTGCCCTCTGGCCCTGCCACCAAGTGGCAAAGAATTCTTTTGCCAAAGAATAAGTAGGTACCACTCGTTTAAGAATTTTATTCCAACAGTGAAAGCATTACATGATATATCTATAAGGTGGTTAACACTCTGAAGACACAAGCCCAAGACCAAGGGATTTGTTTGCGTTTACTCTAATAGTTTTGATACATGAAAACTAAAGGGAAGCATTAGATTATATTGGTTCCTAAAACTGCTTACAAGTGGATAGTTTTATTTGCCAAATATATGAGTTCCTTTCATTGCTGCAATTATTTAACATTCACTGGCCTTCTTGCCTAACAATTTTGATAAAGAGCAATGGCATCGCAGTTTTCTTCCTAGAAAATACAGTAGTTGATCAACTTGCAAAATATTGACCGTAATATATCCAAATGAATCAACCTTTCAAAAAATATTTTTCCAAGCTGAAAATGCAAATGCTGATGACATGCTATTAGAAAGATACTTTATGCCTCACATTTACAGCAAGCTACAGTAGGGTATAACTGTTCTAAGGATTAAGATCCCATACAAACACATTAAATTAAAATGTAAAGCAGATTTGTTGCTGTGCTTATGATGGCAATTACTTCTTCCACTTATTTGCTAAAATCCAGTCAACAAATACACCAGTCCCCTTAATCTAATGCTCAATTAGCAAGGCAATGCTTGCATTGTCAGCCCCTCTGTAGGCAGAAGTGAAGAAAAGACGAGAAAGATTCCCTGAGATCCATGCTTAGGACTTGTCAGTGCATTAATATTGTACAGATTTCAAGCTCTTTGCTGAAACAGGACAAGTTCATATAATCATGGACCATGAAATACGTGACTACAGCTAGCAGTCTCTTCAGGGGAGAGAAGTAATTTCCATATGAAGTGACTGTTGTAAATTTAATGAGTTTCCAAATAGTTGCAAGACAAAATAAAGTAATTTTATATTAGAGTTAATCTTTTAAATGAGAGAATCTTCTTGCAGATGTTTGCTTTGCTGTTTGTGTTTTTTTAATCTTCATACCGCATAATGACCAGGGATGGGAGGATATTTATTTTGCTGTCACAAATTACATACCCCGTGAGAAGCAGGTCTTTACATTGTATAAAGAAGTAAAACCATCATGAAAAAATATCTGAAAATTTCCCAGGGACATTTTTTTTATCAAATATTTGATCCATAACATTTCCTGTTTCTTTCACATTGTTTTCACTGCATTATAGATTCTCTCCCCACCTTAGGCATCAAAATTTGATTAATTTTGAATTTCTGCACAAACATAGATATTTATATTTGTCATTGTTCTTATCATGCAGAAATATGGAACTTGTTTCTTTTCATGGTAATAAATGATGATTGAGGGATGACAAGGATATTTTTGCAATTTGCCAGTCAGTAGTTCATCATGTTTTTATATGTAAATCTTCCTCCCTTTATTTTATAATGACAAACATGAAATACTCTTTCACTGACCTTTTTCCACATAGGCTTTTGAAACTGTCTTTTCTGGTCGTGTGTCAAGGAATTCTCCACCTTCTCCATTCAAGTCAGTTCTTCTTGGATGTTTGCAAGATTTGGCTAGGTCTACTGCCTCGCATTTTGTGTTCACATTCTACTTTTCTTCCAGTTCAGAGATTACAAGCACAAGGAACAAAATGCTGCAAAAGAACTTGTTTTCAAGTTTTTCTGGTTAAGAGGGGAAATCCTGCATTTTTCATGAGAAAACATTTCCTGCAGTAAGCTGTACGTGGGCAGACCTTTGAGCCTGAGAGGAACCCTGAGGTTTTTAGGGAGATTCTGTGAATGTTTAAGAGTCTACTTAAGCTGACAGAACCATAGGATTGGGGCTTTATTATCATTGCTCATTATATTTAATTAGATTGACTAAGCTCAGATAAATATCTGAAATTTCAGCTGCTAATCTGAGCTAAATGAAGTTTCAAATCTAGTGGGATTTTTCCATTATTGCTAATTGCTTTTTTTTAATTATTATTATTATCATGTTAAAAAGGACATAATGGCACTCTTTTGCCAAACAACTTTTTTATTTCCTCAGGTTACTACGACCCTTTGCAACCTATCTGGGTGATAAAAATGTTTTATTGTTAGACAGAGTTTTATTAAAGCTTTAGAAATATTATGTGATTGTCCAGATGGAAGAATTCATTTCTGAAATTTAAAGCAACATGATAATAGCAGAATACATAAGTTGTTGCAATATGCATTGTTAGGTCTTATGAAATTAGACAGCAATCAGGATCTGATGTAAAAATATTCCTTAAGATACGATGCAGAATGTCACTGTTATTTACTTTTTATACAGTACAAAAAGATACGTTCTTCTCCCTCTGTTTCCAGATGGCAAAGATAGAAGGCAATTGCAATGGCATGACAGTATATATAAAAGACTGATAGTAAACAAGCTATATTTTGTACGAGCATCACTACAAAAATTTGAAGTTAAAGGAACCTTTGAGAAGCTAATGATCAACAATTTTCATGTATTTTTATTGATTAACTATCTAAAGAACACATTGTAAAGAATCAGAAATATATTGTATGATCTATAACTGCTAGAAAGAATAAGCATTTTCACATATAAAAGAAAAATAAGTTCAGATTTTTATTATTTCATATTTAAAATACATTTTTAATATAACAAAGCCATTTGAAATATATTAAATGGAAGTGATGGAGTACCGAAAAGTAAAACCCAAACACCATAAGATGCTTTTATGTTGTAAGCAAAAATAAGCTTAAATTGTGAGGCAACTTAAGAGCAACACTGACCCAGACAATTAAATTAGCATACGTGGACAGTAAAGCTGAAATGATAGTTAATGAAATACCACAGTATTTCCACAGTAAGTATGGGACAGAATGTTTGCCCAGCTGTGTGGGTTCCTCTTTTTTTTGGATTCTGGTGGACAGTAAAAGGAGACTTGATCTGACATATTCTGACCAGGAAAAACAGTAACTGAATATTGCAGAGTAGGAAAAGCTAGACAGTACAGTGAATCCATTTACGCAATATTTCCCACTGTTGGTTTCTTAGTTTCCTACATTTCTTGTTGTCATGGAATGCCAAAGTGCACTGTTTCTTCTCATTGTATATTTTTATAATACTTCAGTAAAGGGTTTCTGGCTTCTAAACATAAAACATATACTATACTCAGCAGCATATAGCTTAGAAGGCGCTGTTAGAATAGCTTCACTAGCTTTTATAGCAACTGAGGATCTGGCCCAAGTTATTTAGTATCTTCATCAGACAATAAATGACTGGGAATCCATATGTCAGTGGTTTATACTAGTGAAAAGTGGGTTGCATAGATGTAAAAAAGCTCTATCTGCAGCTTCCCTTCCCCCTCTACTCCCACCATGTGATGTCCCAGTTATGGTCTTAATATTTGTCTCAGGTCTTCCAGTCCCATGCTGGCTTTTTGATGCTAAGTGAAATAAAGCACAGCGGTGCTTTACAGAGATCACCCTTCTCCCCAGTAATTATAACCTCCGTGCTATGGAGGTTCCCCAGTGTTGCAGTTCCAGAGCACATCGCAGACAAGGAGGGAAAGGACTCACTCTCCATTACTCAGGTCTCCCAAGACGGGGAAGAAGTCCTGAAGATATCATCCCAACCTTGCAATAACGTTTTAATAGTTTTCCTTCATAGAACCTAAACAAGTAATAAAAACTGTTCATTTATTTAACAGGCATAGGTCTTCTCAGACAGCGGGAATCCAGAATCATGAAAATTTGTTTGGAGAACTTGAGGAAGCCTCTAGTAATGAGGGAGGCTGTTTCATGAGAGAAAGATTTTCCCTGAGGAGCAAGAAGAGTATAGAACAAGAGAGAAGCCCTTACAATAACTCGGAGATTAGAGGAAGAAGAGGTTCTGTGACAGTAAAGCAGGCAAGAAAAGGGGTACAAGGCAAGGCCTTTCTATGCAAATGGACAAGCAGATGTAGTAGCTGACAGAAGTAGTGAACAGCCGCACCACAGATGGAAAGCACTTTCAATCAATACCAGCTCCTGCCTTTTAGTTCTTCCTCATTCCTCCCTCACTGCATTATGCACAACAGCCTCCAGGATGGCAAATCCCAATTTACAGATTTCAGGGAATGTGACCAATTGAAAGCTCTTTACCTGAACAGTTCTAGCTCCTTCTCACCTGGTTCTGAAAAAAAACAGGACTGACCTTCATGATACTAACAACCAAACACACAATGATGCCAAAATATTCCATTCACCAGGGTTTGTCAGTAGCCACCTAGAGTAAAGACAGCTTGATGAATTAAAGAAATGAATAAGTTAACAAGGCCAGGGATGGTTCTCTTACCCTGAGGCCAAGTAACACATTGTGCCTGGGTCTCCCTTGTGCCCCGTGCATTGTCCCTGTGGTGATAAAGCATAACTAATTTTGGACTGGCATTTTTCTTTCTATGCAAAATGCATGAGATGATTGTGTAAGAGAACCAGGGAAGATGTAAAAGCGGTCTATAAAATCATAACTGGTATAAAGAGAGTAGGTAGGAATCTCTGCATCATCATTTTCGACTACAAAAAATGATGGCCATCAAATGAAGTGAGAAAGGGTCAGATTCAAAATAGACAAAAAGAAAGTATTAAACCTGTGTAACTTCTTGCAAAAGCTGGGCGTTGGGGTGCCAAAACTTCACACTGTGTCATGAAAAGACTGGCATTAACATGAGGAGTTACTAAATATACAAACCACATTCAGCACAGAAAGTTCTCTGAACTGAAAACAGCCAGGTACGGGGCGAGTGTCAGCCTGTGGGTAGACTACTATACGTGCTTGTCTTGTTCTTCGTTTTCCTTTGCTCATCTTGTGACTCCTCAGGCAGTTGTTCCATCCTATAAACCACTGAAAGACTTCAGCAACCACAGAGGAGGAAGGTTAGCAATTTTTTCTCAGTAAGAGTAGAAAAGTTTTCATCATTAATATCTGTGGTGTTGTCTGTAGTGGCAAATCATTCCTTCTGCAAAAAGGAAGACAGATTAGAGTTCCAAAATAAGTACCGTTGCCTTTGACTCCTCTGGATCACTCTGCATTAGGATGGGTTTTCTTTCAGAAGAACAGTTTCCAGTTATAAACTCAAGCCTTGCACTGGCAAATGCTAGAAATGTGGGTCACGGCTTTTTTGCCAATGCAATTAGGTAACTCCATGTATATGTGCCAAAACACCAATAGCTTTCTGAGTTTTAGAGTTTTATAGTTTATAACAACAGAACCTTTTTTAACGGATTTATTCATTTCCAGCATAACAACATCAACAGCTGAGTGGCCTCTGCCAAATTGGGTAGCAACTGCCAGTACCAAGCTAGAGTTTGGAGGCTCAGTGTGGCGACAACCGTATTCTGGTGAATGGGCAATGAATTCTCACAGTGGTGATCTGGCTCTGTATGTCAGACAGGAGCCTTGCACAGCTTTGCTGTGCAAAGGTACAAAGGTCATCATCTGGAAGGTCTGCAGCCATTGATGAGTCCTTTTTCGCTGAGCTGCAAACATGAGGTAAGGAAGTCCCAAAGAAAGTCCCTTGAGAAGCAGCACCTCATTATTCTTTGACTCCTCTCTGTTCTTTTCTTTTCATTCTACTCTTGGTGCAGCTGCAGCTGGAGAAGAAGATGTAAATGTAACTGCTGCTGCTGCAAAAGTTGCAGCCAAAAAATATTCATTAGTGCAGCAATTGCAAAGTTGCAGCTGTCTAGATAAATACATCTAGCTACACTCAAATCTAAGACTACAGCGCTGACAAATGGTTTTTCCCTGTTAGGGCTGCCATATTTTAGTCTAGGATTTTTCAGAAGGAAATATTTAGCTCATATTGAGCTGCTATATGCCCAGAATTCCTGGGCAAATAATAGAAGTGTTCAAAATCCAGCAGGGTAAAATTTCCAGCTGGAAAAGGCAACATGTCCTGGAAAACATAGACATATGGTAGCCTTATCTCAGTTGGTGGCTTAGGAGTTTTAGAATGATTCTGGCTATCCAAAAACAGTTGGATCATGGGCTGGAAGAGAGGAATTATGGGATTTTTAGAATTTGTCCCCAGGTGCAAAACATAATGGTTTCTTGTTGGTTTGCAATAAACATAATGTTATTCATTTAATGGGGCATAAAGCCTAGAAAAAGCACAAATAAGTGTGGGGTACTTCATACAGTATTTAATGCTTGCTATGGAAGAAGTTTCACGGTGGAAGGTGATTAATTATTGGGTAGGATTCATTGCATCTGACGTCAGCCGCCCAAAACTTACCTGGCTAGTCACAGCTGCTCCCTTTCTACTCAACACTGGAGGCAAAGGAATTTCCCTCAAATTTCTCCAGTCTTTCTTTAGGAGTGGTTAATACCTGACAATTCATACAGTGAAAAAATGCTAGTTGTTCTCATTTAAAGGTAATCCCCCTTGTCTAGGCAAACCTTTCTATTTTTGACTGCTATACAGTTCGGCTCAATGATCAAAGTACACAGGGATATGTCAGACAGAGCCTCCAAAATCAATTGGCTTTCCATTTCTGGCTGCAAAGATAAGAATTATCTCACTGATATGATATGTTAACACTGATTATTCTTCCTATGAACAACACATAAAACTCCGAGAGCAGAATAAAAACAAGAAAACTGACCTCTCAGAAGATAACAGTTAACTGTATATGGAAAAATACTCTCCAGCACTGACATGAGGTCTCAGTTCCTCATCATAGTATCTTTGTGAAATAAGAGGTGACTACACTAACACCATCTGTTGGACTGAGAAGGAGGTTGAGCTATCATTACATATATGGCAATATGCAGGCAATCTATCTTACTTCTTCATGTCATCTAATTTTCTTTCAGGTATCTATTTTTATTTTTAAGTTTTTTTAAGTTTTTTCCTTATAACAGTTAGCCTATCTTATCTATAATATCTTTTAGTCTTTTTTTTTTCTTTTTCTTTTTCTACCTGCCAACAGAGAGTCACAATGTTGTCTTCACAGACTGGCATTAAAGGACATTTTGAAAACCAGTTGCTAATTTAGTTCCTTTTCATGAACATTTTCTTGTGTTAGCAGGGAAAACTCCATCATCCCTCCACTATAGGACCGGATATTATAGCTGAGAATTTCATAATGTACACTTCATATCTTTCATGAAAAGAATGACAAAATTACAAGTCAGAATATTAGATAATTTTCTAGAACATTGAGTTTCATGTTTTTTACTGATGAAATAGTTATCAGAAATGCTTATGAAATATTTTGTAAATGCTATTACTGAAAACTCTCAAGTTCCTGTTTTTCTTAGTTATTGTTTAATTCTTTGCATGTTTATATAAATAGAAACTCTTCAACTTAACTGAATCTTTGTCATGGACTTGTGTCACTCTGAGGTTTTATCAAGGGTCAAATGTAAATATTCACAACTGGCAGAATATACAGCTTCTCCCTTCCCAGGTTAGAATTTGGATCTAAAAAATAGGCTTTTATTTTGTCTGTCTAAATGACCAGTCTTTATAATGTGTTAAGTGCTTCAGTAGCATTGTTTTTCAAGATCTAGAGCTAGCTTGAAATAGTTGTTCTGCAGCAGTCTGAACAGCTGCATTTTCTCTCAATGGTATATTCCCACAAAAACAGAACAACAGTTTAAATTACACCAGCTATTTCACTGCTGAACGATTTTGCTAACAGCCCTGTTTGCTCAAAAAAGAGAAGAGATGCAGCCATTTCATGTTGTAAAAATTTTCAGCTGCCTTAACCTAGCAAAAACTCCCAGACACCTCTCAGGACAGCTTCCATGCGCAGTTATGCATTGCCAATACACAATTTTGCAATGCATTAAAATTTGTGACAAGGTCAATAAATTTGAACAACGTTCTTAAATTGAGAAGTTTTTTGAACTTAATATAATGTGAGAGATACTATAAAATGCGTTATATATGCAGTTTAATGCTAGCCTGCATATACTTGCAGATACCCCAAAATATCAGTGCTGTTTAGAACTTAACATCAAATAATTATTTCTTACTGCAGAACCTGTTCTGTGTCCAAGGGACCTTGTACTTAAATTACTTGGTCCACAGAAAAATAATCATTTTAGTTTTGAAGCAAGTGTTAGGTGTAGTTAATGTACTGAGGCTCCTACCTGTTTTGCATTTTGTGTCTTGCAGATCTTTTCTTTCCTGTTTTAACTGCTTAGTCTGAGCAAAAAATAAAATTTGCAAGAAGTTAAGCTTAATTCTTTAGCTATCATCTCAACATTGGGTTGGAGGGCAGAATTAAGAACTTACCTACTAGCAAGCTGGAGAGCATTTCAGATGTCCAAGATTTCCCATGAATCTGAATGTCATAGTGCTGTTTATCTACATTTAGGAGTCTTATCAGACATCTATATTTGTAGGACACACAATGGAGTTCAGAAATTTAATATAAAATTCAGGAGGTATCGCATAGATGACAAGAGCAATGAATTTTCTAGATGGGAATTTCTCCAAATAGTTTTTCTTCTGAGAGTTTTTATTGCTAATTTGCAGACAATGGGTGTTGAAATTAACTGCTTTGAACTAGTTCCAAGTTTTATTGACCAACATTAATTATATTTCTAATATGACTAGCTTCTTGTGTATGGAAAACCATTCCAGAAAGGTAATGCTCCAAGTTATGCCTAATTTAATACTCACTTTGATCTTGCCAATTATATGAAAAGAGGCTTCAGCAAGCTTTTTCTCAAGTGCAAATTTAGAAACCACGGTCCAGGTGTTTGACACAGAGCTGTGCCATCAAAGCATCTTTATAAACTCATTTCTCATGGGAAAATGTTCTTGTAGTTTAAAAAGTGTCCCATCAGATATAACCTTGCATTTCTAAATTGGTTCACTGTGTAGTTCATTGAACACTTAAGAATAAGAAAATGACAAGCTGGATAAAGAGACTTATGTAACTAGAATATAAATTGTGTTAACGACATGATGCAACAGTACCGACCTCTGCATATTATGTATTTATTTTTTTCTAATTAGCAGTGCAGTATGGAAGAAATGAAGATCCCAAATTGGTCATACTTCACTTCCATCTGTGACTCTACCTACCCCACAAGGAACTGAAAAGATCTATACAACTTTTTCTACAGCACTAGTTAAAAATAACCTTACTGCTTAAGAGACTTTGTTTACTAGTTTATCTTCACTTTCCCTCTGGATTTGTATTTGGTTTGCATTTCGTATCCGTAGCATTCAGTTGCCACTAGGTCCAAACATACATTTTCTAAGTGACCATTCACACAGTTTATTTACAATAGTGCCTAATGCTGAATCAGCACCTCGGATTAACTGTAAGGCAGAAACACACTAAAATGTGTCTCTTCTCCCTTTGAATTCCCATGGATTTTTTTTTCTCTTATTATCACTACATAATGGCTACATATAGGCTACACTGGTTTACCATATGTATCATAGCAAACAACAGAGTGTAAAGTCATTGAAAAGATTACATTCTGTTCATTAAACAGAGATATTGCCCTGCAGACACATTAGAAATTGTTTTTCCTAGCCAGTTTTTGTTCCAAACTAATTTTTAGTGAACATAAAAGCATATGGCAAAGATACAAGTATCTGAAGGGAGGGTGTCGAGAGGATGGGGCCAGACTCTTTTCAGTGGTGCCGAGCGACAGGACGCGAGGCAACGGGCACAAACTGAAACACAGACACTTCCATCTTAACATGAGGAAATACTTTTTCACTGTGAGGGTGACAGAGCACTGGCACAGGTTGCCCAGAGAGGTGGTGGAGTCTCCTTCTCTGGAGATATTCAAAACGCGCCTGGATGCAATCCTGTGCAACGTGCTCTAGGTGACCCTGCTTGAGCAGGGGGGTTGGACTAGATGATCTCCAGAGGTCCCTTCCAACCTCAGCGATTCTGTGATTCTGTGATTCTGTGATATGCGCATGCCTTTCCTGCATTTGAGAAAATTCTACAGAAAAAACCCCCAACACACCTTCTTATTTTGAAAACTATAGGGCTGAATATCAGTGAAGGTTTCAAATGGGAATTAGTTTCTCAATTTCACTTTAGTTATGAGTGCAACCATTAGCCCTGACAGTATATACTGTTTAATATACAGTATGTGGAAAGCTTTGATTTATACAACTATAATAAAGGAGTATCAGCAAAGTGGAAATTGTTACGATATGAGCCTAAGAATGGCAGCAAAGGAGGCCAAGAGTCCAGGGTATCAAAGGAGCGGCAACATTAGCTTCAGTGGTGTAGTACAAGCTGCTGCTTGGTCTTACTAAGTCCTTTGTATTTTAGATTTCACGGTTCAAGGTATTTCTCCTCTACATATTTTTGTAGAAAGGGCATGATTTTTCATTGTCCTGCCACACAGTTTTTGCATTTCTAGCAAGCAGGGTCTAAAAACTACTTCCATGATTTGGTATCCACCACTGTTGGACCTATCTTGTTAAATACCATTCAGTTTTCCACAAGTTTTTCCTGCATTCACCTTAAGGTGAAAACCCAGAATTCTGTTCATACCATCTAAAGTCTGGGTCTTCATAGCACTGTTTCCTTCTTTAATAGTTTTTTTTAGAAAACTATCTGCTTTCATTACAGTCTGAAATCTCCCTTCAGAAGCCCTGCTCACTTGGTCCTTGCAGTAGCATAAGTCCTCTTAAATAAGGATTTATTTACCTCTAAGAACATAGAAATTAGACATAAAAAGGCTAAAAGAGATAAAAGGCTTCATGCATCTTAACATTACTTTCCAGAGCAGTCTGGTTTATTCCTGATATTGCAAGTCAGGATGGGAAAACAGTCTGCTCTAGCCAGAGATAGTTTCTTCCCAGTAGTTGTAAGAGCTGAGCTTTTTAAAAGTTATCTTTTCTGGCCTTTTCTACTGGGTTTGAAGTTATACCCAGAGGTAAAATTTACAAGGTCTGAAAGCTGCATAATGAGGACTACCTAAAGCCATCTTCTGACTTTCCGCATAGATGCAGCAGATGATTATAAAATATTGAGTTAACCTGTTATTTTCTCGTAATAAACAACAGAAGAATAATGATAAAGATAGATATAATCGTTATACTGATATCTCCCACATTTTTCACCCAGCTTGCAGGGTGACAATTAAAAACATAGCAAAGGATTTTGTATTGAAGAACATCTTAGCATACATTAAAAAAAAATCAAGCTGATCCAGTGTATCTTTAAATTTCTTCTCAAAACTTAAAAAATATATGTCAATTTATTAAAAATATTATCAGGTATGATGAACTGGCCAGTGATAGTAGAAACTTTACTTTTATATCCCACCTGTAGAAGGCCTTTGCTATTTTAAAAGGAGCAAATGACAATACATTGTTTCTCTTCTTAGAAATAGGTTTTTTTCTGGTCTATAATATGAGTGCAAAGGGTTCCAGAGCTTTGTTGCCTTTCCTTAGACAACAGTAGAAATACTCTAAGACAGTTAATATATGGAAAGAGAAAAGAGTTTTGCTGAGAGTTTAAACATCAAAGTGGTTTTTGAGAACAAATATAGATACTGTGTTTTCTTTCCAGTAGAGAGGACAAAGGAGCAATTACATTACTCGTGAGTTTGGCTAACAGATACAGACAACAGATACATCTCTTATTGTCCTGTATGCAACTCGCAGGTGTTAAGCAAGAGGCCAGACCATGCAGCTAACACTAAATCCTTTCTATCTATAAGCTAATTATTGTGGGTTTTTTTGTTTTTGTGTTATAAGAAGATAAAAATATCCATGCAGATAGTTTTCCACAGCTAATGACTATGGAACTAGCTTTGCAAGTGCTGCAAGATTTTAAGGAAACGCTTTCTGGCTGAAAAAGACTTGAAAAATGCCCAGTATAAATATATTTTTTCATCATCTACCTCTCATTTGATGTAAAAAAAGTATATTAATGTCAAATGGCAATTTTTTTTTCTTTCAATTCATCTATTCATTTATTATTGCTCTTTTAGTCTGCTCACCATGAGGATCCCTCATTAAGACTATTCACAGAGTACAGTGTTAGCCAGCTGGGCTAATGAAATCCTAATGAAGTAATTGTAAGTTATTTGTTTAGACAGTGTGTGACTAGGATCAGCAAAATTTGTGCCTAAGTTATCTCACAAGACTCATTCAGGAAATCTGTGCCACAGTCCAGGATAGATAGTCAGGACTGCTTGCCTCACAGAGTTGTCCCTTGAGTGTAGTCCTGCCAGGATCCAGAGGGGTCAAACTCTATCATTTTTTCAGTAATTAGCTTTTGTATATAGCTTTGGAAATATGTGCTTCTCAAGTGCTATAATTATCATTTCCCTTTATAACAGTGTAATTGAATTTCAAAGCATGAAGTAAGGAGTTAAGACTGACCAAACCTCTAACACTTGGTTATAGAAATTGTTGTCAGTGAGCATGAAATAAATTGGATTTCATTTGAAGCCTACTGCTGTATTTTTCAGGGTTTGGCTATCTCTTGATTACAGACTGAGAAATCTTCATATCACCTCCAGCAAAGAGACAAAGTATGTTTAACCAAGATCAGTAACTGTTACGAATGAATATGTTGCTCACTAACAAGATATCAAAGACATGAATAGATTTGGGAAGGTAACTTTTGCTTTAAACTTTCTTTTTTATTTTCTAAGTGTTTCTGCTGTGAGTTCCTTCTTCACCTCAGCAATTTAGCCCTTTTTGCACCTGTTAAGTGTCTTCTGCTGTATTACTCATCCCTTCTTGCATGGAAATGATGCAAGATGAATGCCTAAGAAATAGATCTTCACTAAGTTTTCACAATTGTGATATTTTCTAGTCACAATCACTGTTATGGTGATTGGAAGCAAGGAAACCCAATGTCTCTGAAGGGAGCTCTTTGAGGCCAGTGACTTAGGAAGGTTCTCCACAGTTCTCTTTGACAACTTGCCCATGAATGTCCAAATATGTCTGTATGGGATGCTACCAAGGAGATGGAGCCTCAGGCAGCTGAGGTGGCCCATCATCTTCACTGTCTTCTAAGAAGTCTGGATGAGAGAGTTGCTATATAAGGGTTTTGATTTACTCTTCCCTTCCTTCTTCTTCTCCACTGCTTTATGGCATGTGGCTTGCCCTAGGTCACTGCATGGTCTCATTTCCCAGTGGTTGTCACAGATTATATGTATTTTTACATTCTAGTACATTTTTATGACCCAAATAAACAACGTGAATGAACAAAGTGTAACGAAGAGCTTTGCTATAACAAGATACTAATTAACTTATGAGATATGGGAACTTCTGATGATCTCCATTCTTATGAGATATTGGATCTCCCAGCTTATAAATTGGATCCCCCAATTTATGAGATGTTGGAACTTTTGATGATCCCCAATCTGTGGATAAACTTTTAAAATAGCACTGGAAGCCACCAAAAGCACCTGTTTGACAGATGATTCCCTATTACCACAGTGCTCATCCACAAATTCACAGTAGTAATGTGAATAAGATGCCCATTGTTGGATAGCAAAAGGGTCACTTTTACAGTGGATGAAGAACGTAGCCCTAGGAAACATCATCTCCTTGGAGCTATTCCTGTTTCTTTTTTGTTGTGCTCTGCCTAAAGGCTTCCCAGTCCAACTGGATTTTCTTTGTGGTTTAAGAAAACATACTTCCCCATACATACACCCATCAGATACCTCCAAAACATGGAATCCTATGTGATATCTACTTGAAAGCATACCTGTTCACCATACCACTGACGTAGTGGAGAGAGGAGCAGTGTCACTCTCCTTGTGGTGTCACTTTCCTCATATTCAGATTTTGGCTTGCCTGAGTAAAAGCAGCAAGAGCTTTCTCTTTGGTGCATGCCTTTGGTGTTTCCCTTACTCACCCTTAAGATACTTTTAAGTTTATCATCCTTCTTGCTTCATATACCTCTTTATGTCTGGCCATGGCTCTCAGGAATCTTTAACGCCTTACTGTTATATAATGAGTTTCACAGCTTGTTTCAATGAGTCTTTCTAGTTAATGTGTTTGAGAATAATAAAACTGATTGCCTGGGAAAACTCATTCCCTTTTCTATGGTTGTTCATTTTGAAAAGGAAGGAGAGGGAAAACACTCAACAATGCCTTGCTTAATAATAACTAACCCCAGCACAATGACATGTATCAATATGTTCATTTTATGCTGTTTACAACAACCTAAAAGGTTAATGGTAATAGTGTGCTAACAGAAAGATGGAATTGTCAGATGAATAATACACAGGGCTATCCCCATACAGGATATTAACTATCTAAATTCCAGTCTCAGTATTTGGTTATAAAGAGAATACTGACCCTGAAGTCATAAGCAAAGGCAAAAAGAGTGTGGTATTCATTCCACGGCAATAGTGAAGCATAATAATAAAATCATAAAATGCCATTAATTGATTCATTTTATTTTCGTAGTGTACAAAGACTGTACCAAGATGACATTACCTGGTCATAAGTATGATTGCAGAATAAGAGATAATTCCTGCCTAAAAAAGTTTATAATCTGAATATTCAAGATTACAACATATTTTGATATTAGAGGGAAACAGCTCAGAAGAATAAACACAAAGCAAATTTTTTTTATACAGAAGTTCCACTATTTTGGGTTTTGGAGAGAGACAGGGGATGGAAGTGATATTAGAAGGACATATGCTAGGTGGAGTGAAAGGGAGGGAAGAAATTGTTTGGGAGGAGATATGGAAAAAGCTTAAAAAACAAGAGAGTAAGGCAGGTGGGAGTAGAGGGGAAGGGGTTGCTAAGTATTTAATCATAGATCTTCACTTGAATCCTGATTGTTTTGAGCCACATGAAGGGACTAGGAAAGTCAAATTAGTGTTGAAGTATTGTCACTGAGATGACATATCAGCTGATGTACTTCCTATATGTTTCTGATTGTCATTCTTCTCTGAAGATCCATGGTCACATTTCAGGAGTATTTTCAGCTGGTTGGAAAATTTTTCAGAACATTTTTGATGGGTTCTATGATAAGCTTTTCAGTGTAGAAAATCGGTTAAAAAAATTGCCATTAAAAACATGATTAAAATACAATTTGTGCTGATAAAAATATTATGTTCTAAAGATTTAAAATTATCCTGAAACATCAGAGTTAACAAAATGCCATTCTCCAGAGTAAAAATTTAAATGAATTCTAAATTAATTCTCAACTGCCCTGAACTTTTCTTGTTCTTCTCTTTTTTCAGACATCACTATTTTTTTCCTGGAGTTAGATCCCAAGAATGACCATACTGAAAGTAAAGTTGTGTCATCCCTGTTCCAGAAGTAACTAGAATTTCCTGATAATATGAACTCAGGTTAAATAGTTGAATACCTCAAACTATAGGCTATTTCTGAAAACAGTGCTAATCTATACAGAAGGTATAGATATTATTTTGATTCCAGAAGTATGCTGTTAAATTCTGGGAGCCTGATGATTACATCTAACCTGTACATAAATCTGTTTTAAGTAAACACTTTTTTGAAATACTTATTCTAAGTATATTTATAAGTTCTCCTTCCTTAGTTGTTAATCAAAATATGCTGTTGGAGTCTACCAACAAAAAACACACAAAAAAGTCTGCTTGTCAAAAAAAGAAAGGTAAGAAAGGAAGAAATAAAACAGGAGCTCTAGATCCTACAGCTCAAATCTGGAAACAAGCGTTCTCTGACAAAACACGTTACCCGTTTCTCATTTAGTACAGGTCATTATGGTGATAAGACATTATATAGAAAAGGTGTTAACAATTCATTAAAGCAAATTCTGTTTTATTCTTTCCATTTTTATTTTATTAGGCTAGGGAAAAGGTTGTCACTATCAGAGAAAAAAACAAACGCGGTGGTAGGGAGCACTATGGGGTTAACCTAGCAGGGGAACAAGGCTAAGTTCAATGACAGAATAGTCACTCTCAGGCAGCATATCACCATCAACTTGCAATATATTATTGGATTGTTGTCAGCCTTCATAAAAATGTATATGCATATATATATATATACATATATACACCTACATACACACACACTTTAATGGAAAGCTCCTGCAGAGACTCAGTTCTTTGTTTTGAAGAACTGCTTTGTAGAGAATGTCACGAGGGTTAGAAATAAATCAAATGGCCCTACAAACTTCTTAATTTATTCATTATTTTACATGTAGAAATCAGAGTGCTTATAAAAAAGAGCTCTGGCAGGGAAACTCTCCCCATCCTTCTCTCCCCACGACCAAAACTTCCCCCTCTCCATTGCAGGTATGTTTCAAATGTAAACAGAAAACTTTGTTCTGAGGAGAGAAGTCACTCAAAACTAGTTGTTATTGCTATGCAAATCATGCTAATATTAATAATAATGTTTTGGCAAATATGCAAAGGAACACCAAAATGGCCATGCTGTGGCTTACATATTTAGCGAACAATGATCTCACGCTATTTTTCTGAACAGCACAACAGGGCTGGGGGTGGAAGCCAGAATCCACTGCTGTCCCAATTTAGATGTCTAAGCTTTTGAGGGTGATAATTTTTTATTAGGAATTCTAAAAATATGCTGAACAGAACTCTCTGTGAGGAGATAGCTTGGAAAAGCATTGCAATTAAATAGCAGTTCACATAAGAGATTGCAATTGTTGAGGCTGAGAGGAGACAAGAAAAGTGTTAGCACAATTCTCCTTGCAGTCATTGCAGACAGCACAAGAGAGGGTAAAGTGGCGAATTGAATAGCAAGCTAACAATATAAGATGAATAGTTAACAAATATATGTCACATTCCACAGCAATAAAGGCTTATGTCCTTGAAGCTTCCCCTTCCTGGGACTTGCAACTATACACATGCACACCTACACATAATTCATAGATCTCATAATTTTGAAATGATTACACCTTACATTATACCTATATGTTGATTTTCACTCCTTTTTCATGGTTCATTGTAGCTGAACTTCAGGGCTTAATAGCATATTTTCAGACACTTTCAAATGCCTGCTTGGGTGATTCCCTCTAAACTTGAAACAGCTGGGTTTTTCTCCCCAGAAAGAATGTAACCTTTACTATTCCTATTTTATTGTGACTATAAAGCTAATTTCATTTAATGAAATTCTATAGCTAGAGTTATTCACCATGATTACTGCCATGTGGCTTTTCTTCCAACATTTTACCCTGTCTTGCTCCTTTCTCTTTAGTATAGAGCCCCTTTTTTGCTAGGCTGCCAATACAGTCTGCTGATGAGAGAGAGACAGACCTTTGGAAAGTTTTCACCATTCATTTACAAAGTGCACTTCTCACAGTGTTTACTGTTTTTACAAGTTTTCTCACATTTGTTGTGTTAATAATGAAGTCTTTATTAACACCCCACCTTTCTTTATGGACTTGATAGAAACAGATACTCCATCTGCTTAGATATTTGAAAAGTTACTCCTAAAGACTGGTTTATAAAAAAGCTTGTGAGTATATCTGAAAGGGCTATTGTGGGCATACCACAGTCACATATTTCTGCAATAAAGGGGCAGAGGTAATCCTTTACGTCTCTTCTGTTCCCTCCCTGACTGAACGCTGGATCCATAAGAAGACAAAGCCTAAATTTGGGTACCTAAGTAAAAATGTGAGGACCCTTAACTTCCCTTACAACAGCCAATTTTATACCACATCCAGGCTCTAATTGATTTCTATTACATTTAAGTGTTTCTCATTGATTATTTGTATGTGTGGGCTAAGCTTTGAGCTAGTAGAGAAGAGGGGTTAATACACTGTGGAGCTTCATCTCCAAGGGAAACAGACTCTATGCCTCACCATTGTTTTATGGGGTGGGGGTGCCAACTAGTCACCTTTAAAAGGAGGGCATAAGCAGCCTGCTCCAAGACAAGGTTAATGATTGCAAAGGAGGAATTACCATACAGCTCTAAGATTTGGTATGAAAGTATCAGTACTTATACAGGCTATCATAAATGAGACCTAGTGGTATACACATTCTTGGCTGTCTGACTTGTCCCATGGATTCAATTAAGCAACAGCAAGCCTAAGAGATATATGTCACACTATTAACCCCAGCAGTTTGTAACGGTCCTTGAGTCTTTGCAAAGCTCTTCTGAGTCTATGATATGCCAGTTAAACCACTTGACTTTCACTTCAAATACAGCTGAGTGTCTCTCTGAGGAAAGTTCATAGTGCTTTAGGGACTAAATCACTTTCACTACTGCTCTCTGAATGACAAAAAGCCTAAGAAAGAGGGGAAGAAAGACAAGTAGTTATATCTCTTCCTACAACACAGACAAATTTAGGAAGTGGAGGAAGGGATAAAAAATGAAAGTAATAAAAAGAAAGTAATAAAAGAAATAGGAATTATTAGACACTTTACAGTTTGCCCTCATCTCCTGTTTGAATATGCTGTCAATCTGACTTCTTCATGGCTGGTCAGTCACCATGTTATTTCAGTTGCAGAAGCTTGTAGCAGGATGCGAACATATTTGCCTTAGTCCTGATCCTGATTAGAAGGCTACCTCTTGAAGCAAGATTTGTGCTCAAAAATAGAAATTAAGCCTTTGTCCACAGAATCACAGAATGGTAGTGTTTGGAAGGGACCTCTGGAGATCATTTAATCCAACTTCCTGCTCAAACCAGTGTCAGTTATAGCAGGTCGCTCAGGGCTGTGTCCAGTCGGGTTTTGAATATCTCCAAAATGGGGATTCCACAGCCTCTCTGGGCAACTTGCTCCAGTGCTTGACCACTCACCATAAAAAAGGGCTTTTTTATGTTCAGATGGAATTTTCTATATTTCAATTTGTGATACCCCTGAGATGAGTCTGATTCCGTCTTCTTTATTCCCCCCATCAGGTATTTATATACCTTGACAAGATCCTCCCTGAGCCTTTCTCTTCTCCAGGCTAAACAGTCTCAACTCTCTCAACCTCTCCTTGTATGTCAGATGCTCCAGTCCCTTAATTATCTTTGTGGCGCTTTGCTGGAATCACTCCATGTCCATGTCTCTCTTGTACTGGGGAGCCCAGCACTGGACACTGCACTGCAGAGGCCTCATCAGTGCTGAGGAAAGGGGAAGAACCGCCTCCCTCAACCTCAGCTGTTGTCCTTAGGAGCTTTAATACAGATTTCTTAAAGTTTACAACCCTTTCTATTTTAGATTTCAAAATCAATTATTTATTCCAGCCAGACCCACAGTAATTTTCTTCTTTATTAGAAGGCAAAAAGTACAGTAAGGAAATCTACACTGTATAGGCAAAATTTGTGCTATGAATTCATTTCAGTTATTTCTTTATGTTTTTTACTAGTAGTTGTAGAGACATTGAGTTATTTGTTCATTCCACCACATAATATTCCCAAGGATGCATATGTTGGCTTTAGCACCTTTTCTATGGTTCATTGAACCTTAAAGATTCAAGCATTTCAATGCTGCTCTTCACCTAGCTTCTATATACCACTATAAGATTATATTTAAGATGGCTGAAGACCTAGAGCTAACATTTTTCTTTAAGACTTAACCATGAGATGCATGTACAGTTAGAGAAGATCAGTGGCCATCTTTAAAAAGGCTGAAAACCACATAACATATTCAAGTATCTCAGCATTACATTACTTCTTCACTTCTAATGACAATTGAAAATGAAATCTTCCCTCTAGGATTAGTTTCGTCCTGCTTAGCTGATAATTGAGAAATATTAAGACTTGATTTGATTTTCTTGGTTACATGTACTTACTTTCTGACATTGCTTTTCATCATTTCAAAGCAAAAGCACAAATTCTCCTTCAGTGTAAGTACCATGGCTTTTGCAGGCTAGTATGGGCTGCCATTTCTACTTGTGCTTGTCTTAGAAGTGACTATGGGCTCTCAGAGATACACCTTCAATCAGAATTTGGCCTGCTGACTTGAGGAGCAGTTCTGTGCTTAATTACGGAAATAATCTGGCATTTTATCCTGTACTTTAAGTGGAAAATATGCTTCTGGGAAACAGGTTTTAATTTTGAGAAGTTGTAAGAACCTGTAAGCTGAACACTCAATTCAGTACAGCGTTTAAGCACGTGCTTAGGCCGATCCATTCAGTCCATCGTTTGATTCCATGTATTTACTAAAGTGCTGAACTTAATTAGTTTAAAAATTCTAAAAATGAGCCCTGTCTCCACTCAAGTACACACTGTTTCTGTTACTGTGAGTTACCTAAGAAACAACAACATCAAAGTTTTTCCTCATGTTTTTTCTCACACTCACAAAAAGTTCATATGCAAAAATGTCTTCTTTATATACTCACTATGGTCTCACAATACATATATGTATCTTTGGAAAATCTGAATATATATGGAATAAAGTTGCCATTTGCAAACAATTAAAAATCAAGCCTCATTAAATTAAATCTGGTAATAGAATCAGCAACATTCAATGTAAACTTATGGAAAGAGGATCCTGTTTAACTAATCTGATATTTTTTCTGACCAGATTACTGAATTGATTGATAAAAACTGATGGAATTGCTGTAATTTATTTACCCTTCTGTAAGACTACTATTAGTACTAAATAGTACTAACTCACTATAGCATATATCAAAACATTAACAAATTTTGGAGCAAATACTTTTTCAAAGTTGAAGAACTCTCAGAAGTCTGGAAATCCAAGTTTACAAGATTCCAGTTCTTATGTGAAAACATGACAGGGTCATATGTCAAATGCAACAAATTATGTCAGGGCTTTGCACCTACTTATATATATATAGGTGAATGGATTGTTTCTCAAGAGAGTGGAATGAGGGTGAAGAGCACACATTCATCCCCTGCCCACTTTCACTGCTTCATCCATCTGATGCACAGAGTCGTAGAAGAAGAGGAAAGTCACTGCTGAGCAAAAGCGTGAGACACAAGTACTGCACTTACTGAATGGAAAATAGGATGAGGATGAAACACTGAAAAATGTATATCATAATGAATACATTAAATTTGGCAGGTCTGTGTTTGTTCTATTGCTTGTCCATTCTCTTGCCACTAAATGTCTTTCAGGAGGCATACCATAATAAACAAGCTGAACAAGGAGAAGTTAGGGAGCAATCAGAGAGGTGTTATCAGTTACAGCTGGACAGAAAAAGCCATTTTTCCTGTGAAAGTTCCAGAACTGAAACATTCTGTGGAAAAAAGTTCACTTCTGAGGAGCTTGTGAAAGAGCCTACACTAAAGTGTGGCTGAACTGGGTTAGCACTGGGGATATGCCTGAAATCCTGCTGTTTCTCTATGTAGCTTGCTCACCTGGACCATATATTCTTGATTCCCACATAAACCGAGTCATCCGGCTCCTTAACTCCTGTTCCCATGTTCCTGTGCCAAGAAAATCTTGACTGTGAATGTGGGTGCGCGTGCCCAGCAACACATTGGGGTGGGCAGTTCAGCATGTCCAGAGCACATTGCTCCTGCTGTGCATCTGCAGCTCAGACAGGGCAGACACACATAGTTGTCCAATGTGTTCTGCATGCACCAGTCTCACTGTCAAATGCAGCTGTCAGAATGTGCCTGGGCAGCGAGTCCAGCACACCCTGACTGCTCATGTCCGGTTGTCATTTCTGTGATATATCCAGGAATCCTGAACAAGTGGTTAAATTATTTTTCTGTCCAGATTCATTCTCCAGGTGGTAGCAGACAATTTGCTTGGCATTGAACGGCCATACCTTGAGCTCATGAGACTTGAACAGGACAGAAAGTTTGGTATGTTGAAGACCAGAAGGAAATCTGCAGCCACTGGCTAACATTTGCACATCTTCCCTTTGCAATGAGGTTGTCCACCAATGCCTGGTGAATTTCAGTGCTGTACCTCAAAGGTTTGGTGTCTTTGAAACAGATAGAGATGAGGCATTGACATTTACGGCTTCTGTCTGAAAACAGGTGGCAGCCAATGGTCCTATTTCCAAACCACTCAGCTAAAAATATTAGCAAAACCAAAAGCCAAACATAATTCTAAACCAAAACTGATTTTCAGTACTGCGAATATGCACTTATTTAGGATGTCTTGATTTGATTAGAGTTGGAAGAAATTCTTTGAATACGAATGATTTTCAGAGGACTGATGTTCAATTTCCTGACCATTTCTATTATATTATACGGCATACATTTCAATTAGGTTTATCTAGTTTTGGTAGTCTCCAGTCCCTGCCCTCTACTACCACTGAACCAATATTTCAAGGCTCTTCTGGATTTTTTACCACTCTATGTAAAAACAGAAAAAAATAGCAATCAGGTGTGTTGCTATTAAGTTGTAACTTTCAAAATTAGGGAGTTGTGCTAATTGTAATCAATGAAGAGAAGTTGTAGCAATTTTAAGCTGATGTGTCATTAAGATGTTCAAGAGACTTATTGTGTGAGAAAATTAAAGAAAATCCTGTTTTTAAATCATCATCAGTTGAGACCTTAATTATTTTCTCTAACTCCTCTATGCACACATTCACACTGATTCACATGAGAATTTTTGAGGCCATACTGCACAACTCCTCTCTCTCATGTTCCAGAAAAATTGCACTGGATTTCTATTGGTGTTTATCATGGCTATGCCCAAAATCATTGAAAGTGGCCAGATTTGGGTGATGTGTTCAGTTGCTATGCCTAAACGTTTGACGGATTCCCTCTGCCATTCCCAATTCTCTAAAATATTCTGTAATTTAAAATACTTGAAGAAGATGCCACAGCTAATGAGAAGAAAGAATAAACTACCTGACGTAAATTCAGCAGGTTGTCAAACAGGATTATCTGCTACACAATAGTTCAATCAGACACTTAGGACTAAAGGTTTTTTCTTGATTATTTGGAAATTTTGCATACCATTGGACCCTAATCTCATGAAAAATTGCCACATGGGTGATAGGTAAGTACCTATCATTGAGGATCTTTTACAAAGGTCTAATCAGTGATTAAAAAATAAAACCTGATTTAATGCAAATTTAGATTATTAGTAGATATGGTAACCACCCTCTAAAGAAAAGCGAAAGTCACAATGGAGAAAAGAATATAGCACTATTTTCTCTGAAACTGTATCCCCAGTCTATTAACCATGTTACTTGCTAAAATGATGCGAGGCTCCACTGATAATGATGGAGACATTCCAGTATGGCTAAATGGAGATATAACTTAGCCCAGATACATCAGCAAAGCAGAAAGGGAAGAATTTTCCTATACAAATAAAATCAGTAGAAATAATTTTTTAAATCATTAAAGTAAATGCATTTTCATTTTTATTTGTATTTTATTAATGGCAGCAGAATGACTGTTCTCATGCAGACATCCCTCAAACAGGTCAAGTGCCAGAGTATTAAGTATGCTACTCTTATTTAACAACATTTAATATATAAGATATAGATAACATTTAATTTATTTAACATTTAACATAATATTTAATAACACTAATAAAATGACATCCTGCTCTCTGTGAAGCAGTTTATTGTAAAAGAGAAATAGGGTTTTTCTCTACATATATAGAGAGACTTATTTGACATATAAGAAACAATGAGATCTATATATATAATCTAAATATAAAGCTCACTCTCAGAAAGTCAGAATTTGCCAATAGGTACTACATAGTTATTCCTGTTCTAATTATATTCTGTGCTATTCAAAGAAGCAACTTGATATTGGTTGATTACGGCTGAGCCAGACTAAAGAGACCTTGATTATTCCTAAAAGTGTTCGTATATTGCATGGTCAAAACCAGTTTTTGAAATTATGGTTTACTCCCTGAGAGGATGAAAGTGGCAAAAGAGAATCTCAGCTTTTCTTGTAAAGGTGCAAGTCTACCATCTTTCTCCTTAAGAAAGAATCAGGGAAAAATATATGAACTAACTGCTGCAGACAGAGTAGTGGGGCTGAAACATTATTTTTTCTAACCATAATCTGATTGTCTTTACAGCTCTCTAAGTGCATCCTTTGGGAATAAAGAAAAATATATCTCCAAGTCTTTACTTTGGGAGAAGACCAAACAGTTTATACCGCTGAAGGACAGTGCAGGAAAGCTAGAGAGGCTTTGGGGGCAATTCTGCCGACTACTGTTATATACATTCATTTATGTATCTAAACTCATATATAAAATGGGTGAAGGACTGTTTTCTGGCTCTGAAACACACTGTTATGTCACAGCTGTATCTCTGCAGTTAAACTCTCCTGTGCCTCAACACAGGGTGGTTATATCTAATTTGTGCAATGGGAAACATTGGCCTACATTAACCTCCAAACCATGCCTGGGTTTTGCTTGGGCAAGTACTATTTAACACAATTCAAAACCATGCCAGGGATTACACTAATAATTTGAACAATTATGGCGCAGTGCTCAGGCCTGATTCATCAGCCCTGTTTAGTTTATTAATAGAGACAAATATAAAATGGATTATTTATAGTGGAGGTTCCTCCTGACCACCATATTGCTAACCTAGAACTGAATCCTAAGGCTGAGTAGTCACAGAGGCTTATTTAGAGCAGGACAAACTGTGAAACAGACACTGTACTTCAGAAAATCTGCTTTTTCTTGCCTTGTTTTCAAACTTTGCTCAAGGAAGATCACAGTTTCCATGAATGTGTTCTTTATTCATCATTAGATATCTTATTCAGGTAAATGCTTGTCTATAAGCTGAGTTGTATTTATTAGTCCGTGGTTTTAGCTGGCCATGTCAAACAGATGTTAAGTGCCTCAGCTGGAGGCTTTGGATAAAATTCTGGAATCTACTCATCCTTCACATGTCCTGGAAAGTGACATAACTGGGGTTCAAGTGCAACAGCCTTGAATCTGAAGCAAAAATGCTTTTTTTTCCTTCCAAAAAATATGTTTGCACTTCCAAATTCTTTAGCTATATCTACTGCTGTGATCCCTGTGGGCAGGACTTCACTGTGTCTGAAGGATTAAAATATGTCTGAAGCATATCCAAGACTGTTAAAGGTCTCTTTGTCAGTGTTGCTGCCCTACATCTTTGACTGATCATCTGTTAAAATATAAAGCCAGACATCTGCTATTGCTGAGCAGCATTTTATATGGGGATGGTCTGAAAATGGTATAAAGCAGCATGCCAAATCCCAGCTGAGGTCGCCTCTGCTACAGCCAAAGAGTCACTAGGGAGTAAGGCTATTTAGATCACCAGTATTTCCAGTGGTTAAACATGCACTTCATGAAGATATCACTTTGAAACAACCCTTTGGGCTCTGCTCCAAGGATTCTTTGGAGCAGAAATCTTCAGAAGAGCAGTCCTCCATCTTTCTCCCTGCTGCCTAGACAGGACTCAAGATCTGGACCACAAATTTACAGGCATCAAGAAATTCTTTGGAAAGCTCCAGACACCACAGAGCCATTAAGCAGTGTCTGATAAATGCAACCTCCTTAAAAACTATTAAATAAATCCTGGCTGCAAATATCAGGTTATTTTTTCATCCTCTGAACTGGTGTCCCCCTAGGCCCTAAAAATACTACAGAAAGATTTTACATGATTCATATACCATACTGGTTTTGTGCAGGATTAATTTGTATAAGGAGAAATTGCAAACCTTTTCTGAGCTTGAGGTCATTTCAGATGAAAACTTACAGCACAGTGCTGAGATATAAGGGCTGTACGTTTTTTATTTTTAATAAGAGGACTAGATTCCAAATTCGAGCTCAGCCAGGAAGATTTTGCGCTGATTTCAAAACTGATTACACCTCTGTGTGTTTGCTCAAATAAATAACTATGCTTTTCCCATGGCATGGCACATCTCTGAGTAGTGCATCCTTCCCTATCTGGGCACAGCACTCTGGCACCATCATTTGGTAACATAATGTAGTTCTGAGCTGTGTCAAGCAATTTTCTGGAGCTAATGAATCTTAGGCCAAAATCTAATTCATGCAATGCCTTTCAGCCTCTCCTCTGCAAAGATATTACTTCTGTGGACATGGCTTCTTTCTCATCTCAACCCTCCCTGCAGTACTGGAAAGCATGGGAAGTTCAAAGAGACCCAAGATAACAAGACATAAAGCAGATAAGTCCAGATACAGTTTGGCAGTATAACTTTTATGTCCTGTGTGAGAGAAGAAACCCTGCTGATAGCATGGGTTTCTTCCCTCAGTAATAAGCCTCAAACCCAAACTTACAACTCAGCTCACCTAGTGCTGGGCTGGATGGGCTAACCGACATGGATGTCTGCTCTTTCAGGTGCCTTTGCACCACTTTACAGAATGAGTATGGCCAGCTGTGAAGCCTACATGCTCATGAGCTGGCTGGGTGTGAGGATCAATCCTCACTTCTGAGTCCCTCAGACACATCTCAAGTTTCAGTCCCTGCACCTATTACACTTTCTTGGGAGACAAGTCTCTGTGGTCATCTTACACCTTGGATCAAGGCTTCAGCTCAGCTCCCAATTCCGCATACAGCACTTCAGAAGTTTCACTGCAGTTTTGAGCTCTTAATTTAGCCCGTCTGGCAACATAATACACTCTTGCTAACAAAAGGCAAGATTTACAAAGGAGCTTTCTGAATTATAGTCATTGGTACTTTTAAAAGCACTGCACAGACGTAAGCCTTTGAAAGGTTGCAGCCCCGACTTCTACCCTGAGGTAGATCTCACCTCCTTTAAAAGTCTAGGGTCTAGGATTTTTTTCTGACAGTGAAAGTTTCCTCCTCATTCCTCCCCTTCAGAGTGTTCTCTTGGAGCCCAGTAGATAGCCCGTCAGGAGTATCTACCTTTATCAGCACCCTCTGACCTATACGAACCCGCGCCTGGATTGAAAGACTCCAGTCTCTTTCTTTAGCTCAGTTTGTGCAGAGACAGTGAAATGATTCTTGCACAGGCACTGGTAGTCAAGAGACAATCATAAGCAATGGTCTCTCTCAGCTCTCTCATTAAAAGTTTTCCTATACTCTCTGCTGAAAGCTATACTGGGAAAAAAACTGGTCTTGTCATAGCCAGGATAGCTCTACAATACAGTGCATCAACAGGGAAACAGCACACAAAATGGGGAAAAAAGCAAAACCAGAAATCAGTTTTATATAGATGCTTGACAAAGCTTTCCTGAAACTTGTATATTTATTTTCTCTCCTCTACCACAGCTAATCTACTCAGTGTCATTTAAAGACACATATTGCCTAGTCTCAGCTGCTCTGAGTTCTTTGTTTTCTCAGAGCATTATATTAGCCAGTAAATTTTACCAGGCAATAATTACCCTGTTAAGAGAGCATTTTAGCATCTGTGTATTCCCCACGGACCAAAGGGAGCTGCAAGAGAGACCTGCATCCAAGTTTAATATGTTGTTAAAGAAATGATATAGATTCAAGAACAGCATTTCACAACAAGTAGAAGTCAGAATGACTAGTAACATAGGGGAAAAGAAAATGTTTTCATGAGTCTTGCTTTAAAGCAGACTTGCCCCAGCAAATTTTTGCTTTGCTTGTCAAAAACAGATTCCATTAAATTCAAAGCAGCTATATATTGTTTCTTTCATAGGATGCACCTGGGAGCCCCCAGGCAGTCCCTGTGATTGGAATGGGACTATAAAAATGAGTACAGGGACTTTGTTTAGTGTATTAAACATGCAAGTAGGGATACTTATAAACTCAGATGAGGAAAATGCTGTTTTAGGTAAGTGCTAGCAAAGGAATGGTTAGACCTGTTAACAGTTTTGCTAAGGATGAAAAAGGTATATAGGACAGCACTGCTTGTTTTGAAAGCTTCTTTTATATTCTTAGGACCTATGCTGTTTTGTTTTGAAAGGTATTCTCTTAGTCTGCTGAGCTGTTATTGTGTGGCTTGTGATGATCAAGAGTTATTAGGGAAGAAAATGTTTGGAAATTACAGATAATAGAAATGGTGCTAATAGTTTCTCTAGGCATGTTCTTTCTTACCAAATACATGAATACTAGTACTACAGTGGGGAGAAAAGCTACTTAGAGGACTTCCTTGCATAAAAAAGACAAGGCTGAATACCTTCCATAAGCCTTGGAAGGGATATAAAAGGTTAAGGTTAATTTAAAATAGCAGTAAACCCATTGGCATATATGAGGTTACATCTAAGACAGAACTGCTGTAAAACAGCTGTCCAGGGACAGGTTTTGGGAACTCTTTTCCTCCGTTCCCCAAAAGAAATCAAAATCTTGATACTATAACTTGAGAGATGGAAGTAAATGTATTTTGAATCACTTAAAGCAGTATCTTGCTATTCAAAATGCCTTCCTCTGATTTTTAGCCTTATTCATACTTTAAAATTCTAAATTTTTAAGTATGTGTTTTTCTTGAGAGTGATCCCCCCCAAAATAACCCCCCAAAACGTGCAGAGGAATGGATTCTGGTAGTTGACCTTTTCCCATAATGTTTTGGCCTAGACTGATCAGGTTTGGGGTTTTGTTTATGTCACGCTGTCATGCTATGAAGGTTCGATAGCAACGACTGAGACAGTAATATAATAATAATAAAAAAGATGTTTATTTCCTCACACAAGTTCTTGGATTAGTAACATCCATTAAAATAATGCGATTACTAATTTAGGAAGGATAACACAAAACCATCAGTTACTAATTTAGAAAGGATAACCTGAAACCGTCGATTACTGCGTTATTAATTGGAAGGACTGCTTATCCCTGCTTGAAAGCTTTCTTGTTCACTCTCCTAGCGAGAGGGCTCTCAACCTCGAGGAGTTACCTTAACCCAGCGTCCCAGGAAAAGGGGAGGGGGGGGATACTCACGGTCCAGCYGGAGAGGATGGTCAGGTCACGTTCCCGTCCCTGCTCAAACTCTCCTAGCTGCCAAGTCTCTTTTTATACGGCTGGGGCTCTGGGCAAACACTGCTTTTGCTGACTTTTTGCGAGTTTCGCAATCACAGGACTGTCTGTTTGTCTGCTCGGGGGGACCCTGCTGGCGAGGCAAGACCACAGCACCTCCGTATTGCTTCTCCCCTCCCCAGGGGTGCGTGCAGGTTGCAGGTGGCAGGCTTCACTTCTCCAGTCTTGTTAATCATTCCGCAGCCTTGCGCATATCAGTCCTTGCGCATATCGGGTGGTAGACGACTTTAGTCCTGTTAACTCCTCACTCGCCCGTCAGTTTATTTGTTTGTTTCTGGTTTTGGTTTTGTTTGTTTTTACAAAAAAGGCCTTCTGTCAAAGCTATCCCAGCAAGCTTTCCAGCTGACAGACACAATCACAATTAGTTGCATCTTTGTGCAACTTAAGCTGATATTGCTCCCCTGCTCTGGAATGGAGGTAGCAGAGGAGCCTCAACCTTGTTCTCACTTGGATTATTGCCTTGAACTAGATACAAAGTTCACATCAAATTTTGCATTTGCTAGGAAAAAGCTCATTTTACTTTTGCTGTCTGTTACCTGCGTTAAGCATGCACTCTCACTTTCTCCAGAGAAAGCGTTGTATAAATAACTACATGTGTTATCTTAATAACTGATGTGGTTGCCGGGATCTGATCTGTCTCGGAAAAGTAAATCTTCCCTAATGGCATATGCACATTTCCCCAACCTGAGTTCCAAACTGATTTTAGTAAACTAGCAATTGTTTTATTTTCAAAGTTTAAAAACTTGCTGGCAATAAAGGAGAAGTGAGTTTGTTGTATGCTATCCACGTTATTCCCTCAGTTCATATTATATTTTAGTCACATTATTCTTATGGTTTCTGCTAATCAGTACCATTGCTCTTCCTTTCTGTCTGCAGTCCTGTGGCCCGAACATTATATTTGCATTATATTCTACTGTCTAATCTTATAACTTGTATGTTGCTGTGGTCTTATAACTAATGCTTAATCATTTTATCTTCTATACTTACAATCAGTGTGACAGTTTGACTTGACACCCTGATTGGTTTACAAACTAGCTAGCTTTTAATTGGAATTGCATAGCAAAACAACTCAAAAACAATTTGCACAGCCGTAATATGTAAAATGAGTATGACCTCTGTGGGTATGTTAGAAAATAATGATGATATTAAATTAATTTTCATATTGGATAGGTCTTTGTTAAGGTTTAAGGTCTAGCACAATCTCAGTTTTAATCAGTTTCTGTGCAGGATAAACAAGAGATATTCCTGTACTGCCAAAGGAAATAGTAGATAAAATTCATTATTATAGGTTAATTACACTTTTTTTTTTTTTAGCTATCTGCAATTACTTTCCCCAGTAAATGAAGTTTCATGTAGTGTGACTCTGCCTGTGTGATCTCTATCGCACTGGAGTGCCAGATTTTTTCATGCAAAGGTTGAAAGGAGCCAACAGGGATAGCATTTGAGGCTATTGATCAGGTGAAAGCAGTATGAAGTAGTGCAGCATGCAATTACCTACAGTTAAATCTGGAATTAAGTTTGCATTTATATATGCTAATGTTAATAAACTTACGTATGTGTTTGGACATACACATATATGTTGGAAATATAACAAAATAAAGATTAGGAAAAGATCTAAGCATTACGTTGAGGATGCAATTAATCTGGAAAAAAAGGCAATAGCTACTAAAGCTCAAGGATAGACTTCTTTATTATCTCACAGTCAGGAATTTAGTTCAGAATCTGAATTTCGTCTTTTTGTCCCTTTATGATCCCCTTATAACATTATTCTTTACTGTTATAATAAAGTTTCCTTTTCTCTCTAAAAATGACTAGATATGTTATTCCTTTCTGCTAATTCATAAGCTGTATATTTAGATCCTTGGTTCTAAATTAAAATCTTGATTTTTAGTTAGAATTATTAAACTCCAGATTACTTTGATTTCTCATTCTGCTGTGAAGTGTTTCTGTACATGAATTCTACCATTGCTATTGTATTTTATGCTGTATTATATTGTCAGGTTGTTGGCAACTGTCTAGCAGCCTTACTGAGAGGTCAGAAGAAAACCAAAAGCCTTGTGGCCTTGATTATGTCTCCCTATATAGCCAGCCTGTGCTTTTCCAGAAAAACATATTTAATTTCTTTTGATCATTCCAAGTTCTTTAGGGTCTCACCAGATTATCCTCTTTCTTGAAACTTTTTATGAATTGTAACATTTTTTTCCTGTACTTTTTTCCTCACTAATAATGGAGTAAAAAAAGAATAGTCACGGTACCAGTGTCTATAAGCCTATTATACTGCTGTTTAGCAGCTGTTCTGTCAAAGCTAAGGCAACTTCAACATGTGAGGTTTTAAAACTGCATTCTTTGTTTGTTGTTTTTTTTTTAACCAAAAATAATTTTCACCATCCCTTTATTGGATGACTCCATAGTTTTTCTGAAACAAACAATCCAAGACAGAGAAGAGGACCAGCACCTTTTACCTCTCCAAAGCTGCTGCCACAGGGATAAGAAACTTTACGAGTCTTCCCACGGGGACAGGAGGCAGAAATGAGCCGGCAAGAGGAGCCAGCGGCTCCCTCCTGCGTCGGGCAGGAGCAATTGTCCAGCTCCCACTACGCAATCCCTGTTCTTCCTTCCTGCCTGGAGCGCAACAACCGCAGCAAAACCCACGATTCCCCTTCCTCAGGGGTAAAAGAGCATCCACCAAAGAATTGAGAATTAATGCTTTTGGCTCTCTCGCCCCCTCCACTTAGTAGAATATAACTGGAAGGAGTCAGTCCTTTGTAGACTGCTGCTCACACTGACTCACCAAAGCCACTTTCTTAAAAACAAGCAAAACCTCTTGCTCCTGAGTTTACTTAGGGCTCTGTGTACAAAAAAAAATCCCTACTCTTGGAAGGACTATTTTAAAAGTCTAGGGCCTCTATAGCTAAAGTGTGTCCTGAGTCTCCCTCTATATTGCACCTGTTGGTGTGACAGTTATAGCCCACTTGGCCAAGGCACAAAACCCGCAGTTGCTGGATTCTAGACTAGAATTGTGTGCGGATGTTTCAGGCCAGTCACTAGTTTCTGCTGGGCATTAGTCTGATTTCAGCATGTCAAACCCAAAAGCTCATTGCTGAAACATAGTGCAGGAACCCTTCATATTTATCTTTTGGGTAAATTGGATTATGAAGACTAACAAACTGAACTGGCTCCATCACTCCCCTGTCTCAGCCTTGCCATGTGTAAGATTTACAGAGCGCTTTGCAAATTATTCTTAGATACATGGCTCTGAATTAAAACTTTTTTTTTTCATTTGTGTGACTTGACAGGATTTAATCTCTTTTATGTTCTGAAAGGTTGTAGGTAATAAACTCTCTCAAGTTATGACTAGCTAACATGATACACTGATTACTGATTACCAAGTAGCTAGGATACTGCCTCTTTTGAAATGAAAGCACACATTAAACGAGCGAAGTCTTTAAGTTTCTGCCACTTAGAGGTCTCTCATAATATTTTTAATGATTCTAAGTCTGTCTTTCTTGTTTGCTACGTTACCTGTTCACAGGGTGAAGTAGGGCTTCATTTAGCTGGTACAAAATGATCCTCATGCCTGTGAAAAAAGACCCCTTTATGTCTGAGTAAGGGTGGTTTCCGAAGGTGCTAATGAACTTATGACAGAGCAGAGTCAGCAGCAGTAGAGGTCAAATTGCAACTGTTCTTTTCTCTCATCTTTTGAGAGATGTGCCCTGTTTAGTTCAAAATAATTGTTTCTGTTATTTAACTAACATTTATTTCAGTGACTGTATACCTCTGTGCATAGTTCTTTTTTCCCTTCCTCCCCCAGAATGAATTTCCTTCAGATGATGGTTCTTTAGAATAAACAAGTTACTGTGATAGGTAGGAGTATGGTTTATTTTACACAGAAAACCTTGCTTCTTTTTCATCCCTGTATTTATTTTTCCATTTCTGCTTTTGAGCATCAAAACAATGTTCATTTTTTCCAGACAATTATTCAGCTCAAAAGCATACTTTTACTAAAAAATACTGTCTTTCCAGTGGCAAAAGAACAGTGGAGCAGTAGACTCTGGTAAAGAGAGGTATGTTTTTTGGTGAAAGATAAATCAATGACAGGACACTGAATCATGCCCAGAAGTTCACTGGAAGTTCATTTGCTGGTGGAAATTACAATTGAGAAATGGCACTGGCATTTTATGACATGCAGTCCTGTATAAGTGAAAGATACGTTGAATTGCCACCAGGGTGGTGAGTGAACAACCCCCACATGCTGTGGTCTTTACTCTTCTCTTTTGGAGGTAGTCTTTTGTCTCCAGTAATATGTCAGGTGTTTGAACATATCTTAAAATGGTGACTTTTAAGAAATGGTCAAAGAAGCTATGATTTGTGGTAATCAGTGTGTCTTGTACCCAATCAAAATAATATTTTTGTACTGTTAAGATGAAGACCATCAAAGGAACCAGTGTTGTGACCAGTAGTTGAAAAACCAACCAACCAGCCAACCACCCCCCATTCTTCTTTCAACCAAACATTGTACAACTCATTCTTCATTACACAATCTGAATCAAGGAACCCGCTTCTTGATAACCTTATACAGTATCACTTTATATATACATACACACACACAATATGTATACAACCACTTATATCACGTGGCCTTTGCCATGTCCTGGTCTGGGATAACAGAGGTGGGAGGAAAGTAACTGTACAATATCCTCAGTTTAGGAATGCTGGAAAGACTGTGCTGATACCCTGAACTCTTCTTAAAGTGGCTGTATGTTGAGGGAGGGCATATCAGTGTAGGGTAACAAAACAGTGGATATTTGGACAAAGTATTTAGAGTGGCTTCTAAGCTGTTTTCACTTATTTCAAGGGCTCAGCAGATATCTGAGAGGAATGACAGCATAGAAAGCAAGGGTATGTTAAGCACCCCTTCATCATACCCTTTCCTTTCTGTAGTGAAGATTCTGGGGAATGGTTTTAAAGGCAATATATATTAAATAGTATTTCTATAGCATGATCTACATATCCAGTAAAGAACTACTTGAAAGGGTTTCTGCTGCCTTGCTAACTTTAGAAATCCTCAGACAACAGAAAGTCTAGAATTTGAGGCACACAGATAAATACAGGAGACTTTTTCTTGAATGTATTTAAGATGATTTTCTTCTTTAAGTGTAAAGACTATTTTTTTATCAAAATCCTTATTAAAGTGTCCTAGTTTTGCTGTTTTTATTTCTTATTCTCAAAAATGATGATTTTTTAAATATATACTCAAGATGTTTTATGCATAGATATTTTTTTAATCTATGATTAGCCCACTACTTCTCAATAACTCAATTTATACACATTTCTTTCATTCTATAGTGTTTATATGACTCAGATGTTCTTGGGAAAAAAAATCCCAAACTCATCATTTCTTGAGGTATTGCTATGTCCATTTTACAGATAGGAAAGTTGAAGAGTTAAAAAGTGGCATGATCAGGATCTAAGAAGAATAAAGGGAGCACAAGCTCCTTATTTTCTGCTAAATATCTTTTCCAAAGTGGGAAACATCAGACTTTGTTACCTTTAGTAGTAATTATAACACAGTTGAATAAACGAAGAAGAAGAAATTTATTGATTAACAGGGGAAAAGTTAATTTTTGTTCAGTCATCTTGGTATTCTTCTAGGAAGGGAATTCAAAGCAAAAACGATGAATGGCTGCATAGAAGACACTCAGCCAACTCTGTATGTAACCTCACCTAAATGAGGTTTTCAAAGCAATAGCACAATGCGAAGCATTATGGGTAATGCTAGGCAAGTTTCCATATTGGCAGGACAGCCTTTGACCTTCAGGTGTTTTTAATACTGTCTTTGCATGACAAATCCACAAAACCAGATACCAAGATCAGCATGAAAAAAAAATCAGTATAAGAAATCATCTGAACATCTCTAGCACTGTCCTGTTTATAGACAGCAGTTAACTAGAAGTTGGTGTCTTATCCGAAGAGTCTGTAAAGAAAATAATTGATGTCATTCAAATAAGAAACATTTTAACTGCATGTTATAGTTTTATAAGAGCATCTTGGAGTTGCCTCAGTTATTCCAAGTAGTGTCCTGTTCCAACTTCATTAGAAATCTGGTTCCTTAAAGACGCATAAATAGTCAAGGACTTTAGAAGTTGTTTCCAGTAAAAACAGTCTTTATCTATGTAACATTTAGTAAAATATTGATTTTGTGGCAGTTGCTATATGTAAAAATAGTGACCTCTTTAAAGTAAAGTAGTGGACTTGGGTTTGCACAGACGTAAATGAGATAGTTTGATCTTATTATATATACCATTGTAGAATGCAGAATGCTTGGGATTTGAAATAGTCATATACACAGCATAATATATACTTTATACTGTAGAGAGTGCAGCTGTTGTTAATGTGTTACAAAACTGTCCAGTCTCTAATGAATACTGAACTATTCTCCACCAGTCAGACTGCATGTTTACAATGCTCAATACATCTGGCTGACTTTAATTGCATTAGCTTTGCTGCACCAGAGGTGGCATAACTTTCATGCAAGCTAATTAGATTTGCTCAATTTAAACAGACACATTAATGCAGCTCAGCAAGGCTCGATTAAATCTGTTTTCAAAGCAAAGGCACAATATGAAGCATTATGGGTAATGCTATGCAAATTGCCATATTGGCAGAGAAGTTGAGTGAGTTGTTAGCAATGCCTATTGGCACAAAGTAAGTTTCTCCAGTTCGACTCCAAAGTCTAAAACAGCGAGACATATTCTGCATCCTCTTTCTTGGGGCTCCTCAAAATGGTGCATCTGCCTTCCCAAGCAAAGAAAGTGATTTGTGACTTTGTTTAGAAAACTGATGTCTTAAGATTTCATCCTAACCTTTGCACCCACTGATTTGTACTTTATATGCTTTCCCTTACTGAGGCAACACAACCTAATAATAATACATCTCCATAATGGGATTTCAGAACAATTGTATGTTCCTGGTGTTTCAAGCTTATTAGACTTAATGTCACCTTTTGCTAATGCTCAAGCATAACTATCTCTCATTTCATTTTTTGTTATGTATTGTAACCCATAATGCTTAGCCTTGCAGGTTTACTTCTAAGAAGCACAACTTGCTGAGCAAGAAATACGTTTTCTTGGTTTCATCCAGCGTGCAAAACTTTTTAAATATTTCCATGCACTAGTGATATTACAGCACATCCATTCAAGTCCATCTTCCTTGGTTACAGACCAGCAGAAAACAGCTGTTGTATTTTTCTTCAAAAACAATGTGAGTAGTAGCACTGCAGGCCATGTCCAGTGGGAATCAAAGATAATTGTTCTGCGGCACGACCAGGACACTGTCATCTGATCACTAGCAACACATCTCAATTTGGCATTACAAAGATTGCTTCTTTATGGGAAACCCAAGCAAGTTATAACCCTGCCCTCACTAATACTACTTTTTCTTCTTTAAAGTAAGGTAAGCTTAGAGCAAAGCAAGTAGAAAGTGAGATTAACCATGTACTTCGGGGTTATTTTTTGTACAGAACCGAATGGCTCCAAGCATTTGTATCTCCTCTAGTTAGTTCAGTGCAGCTGCATTTATACTTACATGAATTACATGCACTTGTCAAAACAGGGGAACCAGCTGATTAGGCTGTATTGATGACATTGTTTTCAACATGACATTGTTGGAAGATATTGAGATTAATGGGAGCACAGTAACAGCAAACATTTTATTTTAATGTAGTATCACTGCTGGCTGGATATATTAAACATACACTGTGTGCTTGTTCAGGCATTCTCAAAGTTATATTGTGGACTGCTTTAGTGTTTTGTGTTTGTCGGTTGTGACTTTTATAGGAAGGTCGACCAGCAAAAACAAATAGTTTCTTTTGAATTTCCTAACAAATACAAAAACACTGGATCTATGGTGTCCATGCTGTGTCTGTAAGTGAGCTGTGTATGCTATTCCTCACTACTTTGTTTTGGATTTGTCATCTCCTCCTCCCCCTTTATTTATCACCATATAGAAACCCTGTTGTTACAAAGGAAAAGATGCAGGAATAATTAAGGTTTACCTGCCTCTCATGCAACTCCACAGGGAGTTTAAGAGGAGGGAGCGTATCCTGTACTGATCAGACTATAGAGCTCAGGAGGTTGAAATCAAGCATTTGTGCAAATAAAGGATAAAGCTTAGTATAAAAAATCAGAGCACTATTAGAGGTAGCAGCCAATTATTGCATCCCATAGTCTCATATTTTAGATCCTTATACACAGTCATGTCTCTTTAGAGGAGTGGTAATCACAGTAAATTTAAAATACAGTGACACCAAGACGCCCTTCAATGTGTGAAAACCAGCAACTTTATTAAACAATATGTGGAAGTTGCAGTCATATTGATGTCAGATGAACTTATATGAAGCAGATCTCTCTATGATCAGCCAAATGTACTGGGCAATTAAAGTCAACACGTCAGTTATAAAGAGGGAACAAAAATCATTTGCCTTGTAATTTGACAGATTCTGTGTTCCCACAACACATCCAGCTTGGCTTTGACTTTGGCTGGAAGCACTTATTTTTCATTCATATCCTCAGAGCTCATGTGTTTGGTTCTGAAACTCTAGGTGTTGCAGAAATAAATGATTTAAACAGCAGTATAATGTTTTTCACAGGCTTTCAACCAGAATCTCTAAAACTCATTCCCTCCACTGGATCCGTATTCAGAAAGCTGATGTCTGGCAGAGCCTCAGCCACTGTCTTGCAGCTGTGCCCTCTCTTGCATCTCTCTAACTCTACATCACCAGGCTATAATGCATTTACAGATTTATGTTGTACCCTGTCCATCTTGGGGCTTTTACCTTGGGTAATGATGAATGGCTTGGAAAAAGTAGAACAAACTCTTCATACGACCCTGCCAACACCTTAAAAAACTGTGTTGGACACTTGTTGCTGTTGGTGTTCTTTAAAATTCCTGTCATAAAACAATTTCAATTTACTGCAATTATCATAATAGTGTGGGGATTTGAATTAGCAGAAAAAGTTGTTTTGGCTTTCCTTTCAGAGTTTTGTGATATATTTAGTGACTTTGTATTTTCCAAACTGCCATTAGAATATGAAGGTAAACCCATTCTGGGCAAACATATCAGTTTAAATGAGACTTTTGGAACTGTAAATTAACTATCACAGCTCTATATTTCCAGCCCTCACATTTAGCTACAATGGCTACCACTGAAGTGTCAGTAAAAAAATATAAAAAATGTAATTAAAATTTACTTAAGATGAGATAGAGCAAGAAGCTCAGAAATCGGCTGTGCTCACATTGTCTGCATTAAATTTCATTCCTGAATTTTGGGTGGTTCAATAAGAAATGTTTAACTTTTGTCTGATAATGTTTCTTTCTGTCTAATAGTCATGAAAGAATAGTCTTTTACAAGACTTCAACATAGAACACACGAAACCTAACTTTTAAAAATGACTTTGCTTATGCTTTTAGCTATAGTCATCTTAAATGTTACTTGGAATTATTTCTTGAAGAACAGTTTGAGATAGAAGGGATGTTTGATCATATTATGTCCTCTTAATGCTAAACTCCACAACATTTAAACTATGTATCTTTTGAACAAAACATGACCTTTAACTAAAGTAGTCCCAGCTGGAATCATCATAACTGTAATGCTTATTTATTAATATGACTGATAATTGATAAAAATACAGTTGCAGAAATATAAAAGTCAATTAGTGCAACACCCTGGAGGGCACACTTTAAATGGATAAAATTCAATAATAATGATAATGACTTTCACTCAGAAGGATTCTAAATTAGATTATGAAGCTAACATGGTGTCTCCATTATTAAGGACTCAATCTAACCCCACTTGAAGCCAGTGATTATGTGGCTGGCACTTCATGTTCTAGGAATACTTCACACTTTAAGCTGAGTTTGTGCCCTCTCTCTTTCAGAGGGAAGAAGAGGATGAAAAGGTGTGAAAGGAAGAACTGTTCAAAACAGATGAGCACTTCTGAGTCAAGGAAACTGTAGAAATTGTGGCTAAATTCTGAAAAATTGTTTTTTACTTTCTTATGTCTTTGAAAAGGCATTATCTAAAAGCTCTGTGGTACCAGAAGCACAACCTCTCTTTCTCCTATGGTTCTATGACATCAAAATATACCTGGGATACTGCTTACTTAACCAAAGATTTAACTTAAGTACACTTTTCTTTCCTATTGCTGAGAGAGAGATTTCTGAGAAAATTCTCTATGTATTTGTTCTGTTGCTTATGACGTTCCCAGAGTCTTCAGGTGTCTGTGGATTTTTTTTTTTTCCTGATTTAAAACCACTGGTGCTGTTTTCAGTTCCTGACAAATATTCCTGCATAGCACACCTTTCATGTGGTGATGCCATTTGTTTTTTGATCGTAGATTGCAATAAATTGGCCTGCTCTTCTGATATCACCTTCTCTATTCATCTTCTCAAAAGAAGGTCAAGAAACTACATGATACTCTGGTACTTACACATGGAAAAAAATGTGTAAGGAGAAGTTTTTCAGTATGTCAGACAAAGGCTTAACAAGATCCAATGACTGGAAGCTGATCTTCAACTTTGAAATAAAATACAATTTCCAAGCAGAAAGTACAATTAAACACTGGAACAGACTTCCCAGGGGAAATCACAGCTCTATTTTCAAAATGAGAAGAAATATGTTTCAAGTTCTGGCATTAATCCTATTTCTGAGAATAAATTTGCCACTTGTGGGTATAGAAGGTCAGGTAGGATGATCACATCAGTCAAGCCTGGTCTTCAAGTCTGTTCATGTATAAATCTCTGAACTTGCCAAGGTCCAAGTGTGGTGCATCACACTTATAAGTATCTCAGAATGAGAGAGAAACCCTTACCCTAGGCAGTTCCTCATTCATCAAATGTGAAACATAGTGGAGTTTCTTTCGTCTTTATCTAGGTCATCCTACATTTCTGAGCAATACTTTGTTCAAATACAAACTCTCAACCTCTATTGTTCAGGGGAACAATACATTAAAGTTAGGATTTGAAGGAATGAAATCCTTCAAAATGAAAATAATTTCCTATAGCTATATCTCTGTGAAGCAGCATAGATTTGTGCATTTTCATGCTATCCCATTACTACTCTTTTTATATTGCTTATATCATTAAAACCAAACTCTTCGATGCAAGTATAGCCTATTTGTGCTCAGCCTCATGATACTGTTATTGTCAAAGTCTTTCTGAAAATCTAAACAAATAAATGACATGGTCTTGTTCTCCTGGACTCCAGCAGAATAGATCCAGGGTTTTTTTTTACTCCTCTAGAAGCCATGGTGTTTTGTTTCTATCATATTTGATTATTACAGTGTTTTAAAATGCTGATCTAGTATATTTTACAGGCATAAGATTATATTTTGATATTAATTTCTTCAACCTAATGCATGAAATTTCACTGACCAGGTATTTCTGGGTTGAATGGTACTGACTATTTTTCAGAAACTTATAAGCCATCCATAACTGGAAAAATAAATAATATCTCCTGTTTGGATGTAGTGTTTTTATAACCATGGTGGTCCAAAGATCAGGTCTAATAGGAAGATATTTGGATTGGAAATCACACAGCATGAGAACAAAAGAAGTCAGATTAAACAGTGACAACTATTAGTTTTGGGGTTTTTTTTCTGATCCGGTAGTGGAACTCTGAGTCTGAAATGGTGTCTGTTTTTCTAACAGTATCAGTCAGTTAACAAGATCATACACCTTTTATGAAACTTTCCTATGAAAAAGAATTAAAAGGATAAGGAAGAACAGCGTGGGATTGTTCTTCATTCAATTTCTCATTCACCTACCTGTGAAGATGACAAAGCTGGCCATCTTTAGAAAGGCAAAGTAAATACATCTTCACATATACTGTGCCTCCCTGTTCAGATTTTGTATTCATTATGAAGTATTTAGCTTCCAAGAGCTCATCTTGAGTTGGTGTGTATTTGCACTGGACTTTTCTGGGTTAAGCATCTGCCTTTAAAATTTGTTGGGATCATTATGACATATGTTATGTATCTCCTCCATGTGTACAAATTCTGTGAATGCTGATTTAAGAAATCACGGATATGGGAAAGTTTATCTACCACACTGTTAAAAAAAGTATAAAAAAAATTGTAGATATAACATTTTTAAAAAGTAAATGCATTTTGGGAACTCGTGTATGTTGTAATCATGTATGCAATTATTGAAAAAATCTGATTTTGTTAACTGAAGTAGTATTCTGGGTGCAGGCATGTTTGAACTGTATGTGTGCAAATGAGTTCTCAGTTTAGAACATTTTAATCCCAGTCACCAAGATTTCACAGAAAAATAAAACATATCATAGTAGAAGCAAGCATTCTCTAAGGATCCAATGTTGTGATGATCCACATTTGATGCTTTTAGAGACAACAGTTGTGCAAATACCAACATACAATGCATCTCAATTGTTAAATATGCACCTGAGAGTTCCTAAAGACAACACTAACAGTTCTAAGATAATTTGCTATGTATATGGTTATATAAGGAATATCTCATCTGCACAGGCTCATTCCCTGACAAATGGATTAAAATAGTTATATTTTATGCTACTGGAGACATTTTTGTTTAATATTAATTGGGATTTTGATAATCGTAACAGCAAATGTCTGCTGGTCTCCATATGACCTAACCATTTTGTAAAAACTACTTTTTAAAAAAAGAGCATAAATTTTAAAGTAATATAGTTTCAGTAAATTGGATGCTGTGAAATTATTTTAATAAGCTACAGTACAAAATTTTATAATTTTGCAATCAGGTGCATAAAAGTAAGTTTCACCCTAGAAGTTTTATTGTTGTTTTTGCAAGCAGAGCTATTACAAATGTTCAGATGATAAATGGCCACAATTTTAAGGCCAGGTTGTGGAGACTCGACTTTATTCCTTGAGGCAACTTATTCTTTAGAGCTGTTCCACTGAAATTAAAAGGTCCATATGCAGAAGCAACTTCATAAAGATAAGGACCAGAATTAACAATGCCATTGTATGAATAGAGCAATGCTTTGTGTAACCAAGTGCGAGTTAAACTGGACTTCTCATAATGAAATGCTGAAACAAAGAACTGGCCTTGGTTCTGAAGCAGGTCAAAGCTGAGGCCAAGCTGCGTAATGCTGACATTTTGCTGGCAGATTTTGCTGTATTTCATTTGTCCCTCTCCTTTTACAGTTTGCTTTCCCCTTATTTATTTCAATTTGCAAGATGTCAGGCTTCTAAGTTCTCATTAATGCTATGACTTGGCAGCCTGAAAGACATGCCAGATTCTCTACACACTGTGGAATCGGTAACTATCTCATCAAAGCCATTTTGGTAAGGATATAAGTTTAAAGAAGGACTCAGATAATTTCCTAGATACCTTCAGTTGAAGAGTGAGAGATTTAAGGTTTAAAGCTGCATAGACTAGAATAAACTGAACTCAACTTGGCTGTTTCCTAGAATGGAGGTCTGTATACTTGAAGAAAGTCTTTTCAAAGTAAAGCTACTAAAATTGTTCTCTTATATATGCTTCATGTGAAGCATTCAAATATTTTGAGAGAATATGTATTTTTACCTATCATGAGTCTGAATAATGCTAAAATCTTCCAGCCCTTAGCTTCATGAGTAATTCTTGCTAGAATAACACCATAGATTAATTGCATCCACTCAAGTAAAAATTGTTCATGTCTGTCTGCAGTGCATGACTGTGCCTGCATGCCTTTGAAATAGTCTTTGTCTACCATTGGGGGTGCCCAGCACTTCCATTTTATAGCCCTGTCTTCAGCTGCTTATAATTTTGACAAACTGTAACCACAGGGATTACATGATTTAACCAAACATACTCAGTATCTTTGTGAAAGTGTATTTATTCTCAAAAGTTCAGCTATTAGGTATTCTTGATATTAAAAACCTACTGTTTAAATCAGCTTAAGGTTGTTTCAGTCCTTAGCTGAGAAGCTGAAGCAGTTGTATGCTTCAGAGCTGAGAGCACAAACTTTGGAAGGTGATTTGCTCCTATCTCAGAAGTTTGTTTTTTTCTCTCACTTTAAAAATGTGTTCACATTTGGTTAAATTATAAGTCCTTAAAATTATTATTGCATAACTTGAGAGGGGAGATGTTGGTCTGCCAGTCAATTCTCTGAAGTTTTCATTACCTGGGAACGTGTTCTATGTCTTTGAACCCTACACAGACAAGGAGGTGCTGCTTCTCCAGGAGCAAACGAACGTGCTCCATCCTAAGGCTGCACAGGCAGAGCCTTCTTTAAAGCCTTCACCTACAGTAGTAAGAGTTCACAGTCTCCAACTAATGAGACCTAGTCCCCGGTATTACAAAGACCGGAGACCATCATTTCCCAAGCCTCCAAAGAGTTCTTCGACTAGCAAATAGCTGTGGGACTCACCATGTGGTAGTGACAGCAGCTTATCCCTACAGCTCCTGATGGCTTTATCGGTGGTGGTAGGAAAGATATCAAGATTTCAGCATTACTGGAGATGCCTGGGGGAGGTCGCTACGGCATCAAAATATGAAACCAATTTTTTTTCCAAATGGTAGTGGAGGCTCTAATGGTTTTTAGTGGGTGAGAATCCCCACTGAGGGCTGCTGCAGAGGCACAGCGTACCACATTCAGATTTTTCTTTAGGAAAGAGAAGCATGCAAACAACAACAACAAAATAATTTGTTTTAGCAATAGCCAATGTGTTTCATTGAAAGACTTTGGCATGTACTGGGTATTGAGATCCCAGGAGCAACAGCCTTTAACCCAGCTGTTTCTTTTATGGGAGCCTTAGCAGGGTGTTGGACAGCCAGAGCTGGAACCAGGAGACCAGGACGAGGAACTGAAGCTCTGAGCCTTGCTGCTCCGCAGTAGGGAGCCTTCAAGTGAGTCCGGATATGTTTTTTTTTAAGAGGATCAAAGAGTGTTTCAGTCCTTCTGTTAGAGCTGCACATTGCGTTTCAAGTGTTCACACACTGTGTGACACACCTGCATGTTTGCACAGCTTCTCCCATTCAGACTGTAGGTTTTGAACTCTGTTCCCACAGCTCCCAGACTCCTTTCCACTTGGTTGAGGCTGATTGCCAGTTTCTGTGGCAAGGAGCCTGGAGGCACTGTGATCCAGAGCGCTGGTGGGATGGGGTTGCTTCAGAGCCATAGGTAAGGGAGTTTGAGCTCTCCAACAGTGGGCAGGAAAACAGCAGGTTTCTATCAGAAAGCTGTCCATGGTGTTTCATCAAAAGAAATTAGCATGGTTCTCTGAAAATTTTAGATTTCTATAATTTAGCTTTTTTTTCAAAGAAAACCAGTTTCATTAGAGAGTTCCAGTTGAGTTTAGCCAAGTTTTAAAGTCTAAATCCAAAATAAAGAGTTGCCTGTTATGGAGCTCTGACACCTAACTGAAAGAGGGGAAAAACTAACAGACTAACAAAAACCTACTAACCCTGCTGTTTTTTTCATGAAGCTGTGAGTACCATTGAGACACATCAACACTCCTGGAGATGTATTTCTATGAGTACCTCCTGTTGTGTGTGGTGCACAACTCAGAATTGAAGGCATACACCTTAATGCAACCTCCATTTAAACTGTTACCATCCTGGGCTGAGGTCTCAACTTACATGGTTTTGGCTTTCAGAACTTGTTGCTTTCCCAGGATCAGGATCATGTGAGCCCTCAGGGAACAAACTTTATATCCCGGTCTTTATATCCTTAGAATAGGCTAGCCTGAGACTCATTCTTTCTCATGAAGGCATTTGTAATGAATTTCCTTTGCTTCCCTGCTTCTTATGTATAAGCAACATTTTCTGCCTACCATTTATAACATTTTGTACTCAGCCTTATCCGTACCTGCCTGTCACTTTACAAGCTGTGAAATGACTAGTCAAGCTCTAGAAAACAGAGCCTGTAGGTAGCCAAAAAATATTTCTAATGAGCCAATATGTGGCTGTACAAAAGATAATGAGAATTAACAAAATAATCAGTTGCTGACTTCAACTACTTTCAACAAAAGCCTGCTGTTAGGTTGTGGCAGAGTAGCTATCTCCTATCACTGGCTGCATAGCTACCAGCCTTTGGACTCAGTAGGAAGTCTGCTTACCTTCAATTAGTTGAAAAGCAGCATTTGGTAACTAGGTTTTGTAGTCATATGCTGACAGCACTTACCAAACATTTCTAACTGGTCAGCAACACTCACAGTCTTTTTGCTTTGAGCCTGTAACCTCCCTGAATATAGGTAATCTGAACTACACACCTGACTTTCCACACAATGCCTATGTCAGCTAATTCGGTGGTAGTATGCGCTTCCTGAGTATATCATGAACATCACTGTGTTGTGTCCTACACAAATATCTCAGACTCTTGATGGGCAAAGTTAGGTACACCAGAATGAGGAAACTTACTGAACTGAGTCCCTTGTAGGAGATAGGTGGAAGAACGCCTCCTTGCTAGATAGATACAGATTTGGTTTACATGTGGACTAAGAATGAAGAATGTCTGTTTTGTCAAGATTGGAGAGCTTTGGGGCATCCACAAAGGAAGGTGAGGTAACTCTGAGGTCCTTGGCCGAAGTCCCCTTTTGAATCAAGTTTCCAGAACATGAGGGAAAAAATGTCAAGGATATTAATTCAGGATTGAGGGAGTCTCAAGCAAACAGTAAGTGCGACAACACTTTCAATAACAAAGGAAAAAACCTTCATATCACCATACTCAAAGAATGCCGCAAAGCAGCTCACAAAATGAGGCAAGGGTCCAACAGAAAACAATTGTGTATTACCATGAAAGTTGCACTGTGTTATCATGTGCACAAAAAAAAAGAAATGAGAGAGTGAATTTGGCTATCTTAATTTGATAGTTTCTAAATTCTGAATGTTTGGATTTATAATCTTAACAGTGATATTTTCATCTAACTTCTTTTTGAAAGTATATAAACAAATCAATTATGCCAGATCTGGGAGAGTACCTACCATCACAGAAGATTTGTATCACTGAGCTCTAAGCCTTTCCAAATCATTTTGTAGCTGCGTGCATTTACACTGAATTTTAGAAAAAGACAAACTGATATTTGCATTTAATCAAAGGCTTGGAAGTTGATCATACAAGCATCTTCCTTTTTTCTTGTTTAGAAAATCTAATATAGCTTTTAAATGTCTTTACCCCCCCCCAAAGTCAAGTATGTTTTTACATGTAAAATGATTGTGAAATAGGTTTAATTTTTAGGTATTTTTTCATGTATTCAGTGTAATATATATCCCAATGGTTATTTTATTATAATTGCATTTAAAGTTATAGGTAAAATACTAATGGACTAAGATTCCGTCAGATGGACTAAATGGACTAAAATGGACTAAAATGGACTAAAATGTATAAGTTAATAGTCCATCAGTAATAATTTTTTTTCTTTCAGTACTATTTTCTTAGAAGTAGAGGAAACCACCATAAGAAAATAAGGTGCCTGAGGCATGACATTCAAATATCGTATATAGCAGAACAGAAATTACCTGGGCTGGAAAAGATGGCAGCATACAGCAGTAAAGATATCTGTGGGTTCCTTGCAACAGAGAAATACTTCAGCTTGAATAAACATCATGTACTGATTCAGATTTCACTGCTACGAATGTTTTATATGGCCCACTATAGTCTATGGAAGTTATTGAGGTTAATGGCCAATGCAATTATTATTCCTATGCGATAAACTACTTTATTTTCATCTGTAAGTTCTCTGAAGAGTAACACAAGCATAAAGGGTGTATTCAGCATATATGAAATATAACCCTATTAGAGGACCCAACTAAATTACAGGAGCTCTGAAGCAGAAAAGCTGCCAGCTTTGTAAAATGATGGCTTTTGTATTCTTGAATGAAATGAAATGATAAGGCTGTTGGTTTCACTGAGAGGTTAAACCAAAAATCCAGGGCTGCGCAGAATGGTCTCAACAAAATAGGAAGGTGGCAAATATAGCATATTTAAAGATTTCATATAAGAAAATAGGTAGCTTGCTTAAAGGTGGACATTTCAGAAAAAGCAGCCTCTGAAAGTAAAAAACTCTTTCAGAATACTTCTTAAAATACCTTCACCCTCCCTGCATATTCAGTAGCAAATTCATACATTCAGTAGCAAATGTCATTTACAGTTTCTCATCTAGACGCTATAACAGCAACCACGCTCCTAATTCAGACACTATGAGATTTTACAGAGTGCTTATTAGCATTGCTTGTGTCTAGCCTGCTGTGATTAAAAGAGCTAGTGGTATCTATACAACAGCAAGTTGTGCTAACTGAATACATTTGCTTGATACCTGTGGATGTCAGGAAGAAGCAGTCAGTATAGTAGCTGTCCCACCTCCAATAAAAAACAAGTTTAATAAGATTTTCTGTATCTGGCTTCTTTAAAGAAAAAGTCCTTCATAGCTTTTTTTGTTGTGTGCCTATTGATGTGTATCTCTTGCTATGCAGAATAAATATCACTGAAACTATTTTCTTCCAGCCAGCCAAGTATGCACATTGTTTTTTGAACTGCACATCTTGTCTTCTAAGATATACTAAAATTTGCACTGTTTGCAGCTTTCTGCTTAGGAAGTAATGTGTCTGGCATAATGAAAGAAACATCTGGAAAGAATGAAAACAATGTACTGATCCGTTTATTAACTTTCCATTATACTGCCATCAAGCCTTCAGAAGAGGCCTTGCTGCCAAAAGAAATAAACAGGAAAAAAACGACATTTATGATAAAATCAAATACTTTAACAGTAGCTTGAAACTGAGTCAATCTACACAAGTTTTTTTTTTAAAGTCATAAAAAGTAGATATGAATTATTTATTCACCACCAATTCCTGCAGTATTATCTAAGTTTTAGAAGTCATTAACCTCCATAACTCTGCAGGGCACTAGCATGGGCGGTGTTAAACTCTCCTGTCAGCAGTCCAGAAGTGATCTCCTTTTATGAGAGATCTCAGGGAGAAACAGTCCTTGCAGCAACAGCAGGATGCAATAAAACCCTCAATATGCAACGTTTTGTATTCTGGTGTTTGGGGAAACAACGGCGAGCTCCCTCAGAGCAATGGCGACATCGAAGGCAAGTCCCATCGAAGAAACTCCTCCCATGGTGATGAAGAGTTCAGAGTCTGATTGACAAAAAGCAGTGTTACAATTCTGTTGCTACATTTCATGCTACAAGCTAAACACTTTTTATGTCCATAGGAATCGTAGATCTAAAGGAATATTTAGGAAAGAAGATTATGAATGTTTACATTAATTTGCACACTAATAATGGTACTAAATTGACTCTTATCCCTTTAACTAAATAGGTCAGAACTGTCTCATGACTGTATTTAATAGTTCTAAATAGCACAGTTGTGGTTACAGCCCCTGAGAGTTGTACAGACTTTTCCATTATACGTACATAGCAAACATTTTCCTTCCCTATTAAACTGCGTCCATTTTTACTGTTCAGTGGGGAACTGGTTACCTAGGAGCTTCATGAGGCTGTGCTGAATAAATGTTTCAATGAAATGAAATGCAAAAGGTGATATCCAGTTGAAATAGTGAGACAGAAAGTAAATATCCATTTTAAAATTTAATCAAAAGATGATGCACTTACCCCATCCCAAAAAGCAAGCAGGCAAGCAGCCCTGAGGTCTTATTTGTGTCCATGTAGTCACAACATGATCTTTATTCCTTAGATAATTTCTTCACATGCAGAATGCTACGTGGTAGCCTCATTACTGTTTTAGTGGCTAATAAGAAAATGTTGCTTTGTGAATCATCAATATTTCCTCAGTGTCAAACACTTACTCAGTTAAAGCTTGCTACATAAGAAAAGCATATTGAACCTTACAGCTGGAGACAGGAGACCTCTTGATCCTAGGATAATCTTAACTGAATGCATATTAGGAAGTTGAAGGTCTAGATAAACCTTTTTCTGTATTCCTTAATTTTATCTAATTCTAACTTAAAAGTGGAAATCTGTATCTCACAAAGTCTCAAAAGAAATTATGCTGAATGTGTTTACTTTATTATTCCTATAAAGCACTTCTAAAAGGTCCTAAAATATATTTATCTAACACTCTCTTATTTTTGCTATCAATGTGAGCAGAAGCAAAATAGAGCAGGTTTGCTTTCTTTTGCTCTTGACTAGATATTTACATTATCAGACAATTTTAGAGATTTTTCACATTGAGTTGTTAGAGAAAAATAATTAGTTTGTGTTCATATTATTTATTGCACAGGAATGGGAAGAGAGTTTTCAGCAAAATCTATAAACTCTGTGAATGTGATTAATTTCTTGCTATTTTTTCCACATTGCATTTTCATATCCTCTCTTTAAACACTTTGTTATTTATGAGAGCTACTTGCTTGGTAATTTAGGCATTACAAAGGTATGGAAGGAGAGTATTAACACTGTCCAACTGCTGGCCTCCAGTCTAGTCAGGCTATATCAGTACTTAACTTGCTCAGTTATTTGGCTAGCCTTCAGAGCACATAAAATAGGCTTGTGTTCTCAATTGCTCCCTGAAAGTGCCTGTCTATGTGTTGACAACAAAGGGAGCCTTGGGAGACCAGCTGCTAAGTTAGTTGCCTAAATCTACATGATGCAATTGAGTTTCTCTTGAAGTCAAAGGAAAGACTGATTTCAATTTGTCTGACAATATGTTTATCTATAAATGCTAACATGTCCCACAGATGATATAAAAATTATTGATGTAACTACAATAGCCACACAATTCTTCCCAAAGGCAATCAGGAATTCTGGAGATTGCAGGTCTGCGTCTAAAAAAAGCCAGTAGCTAAAATCTTGTTTATTAGCTCTCAGAATAAGCCTAAACTATATAAAATGATAAAAAAAAAGATTTGAAGTACCCTCAAGAGCATCATCTAGATTATCCTTCTGCCCCTAGGCAGAGTCAGATTCTGACAGATGCCATTCCCGTCATGAAAAACTTTTGACAAATGGTTGCCTGACCTGTCCTGAAAACCATGCAAAGATGAAGACTCCACAATTTTCCCAGGCAAATTATTCCAGTCTCTCATTATCCTTACTACTCTTTCAGAACATCTTCTTCTGCCTAACCTGAATCATACCTGGTGCAGTTAAAGCCAGCTACTTACTACCTGTCATATCTACCATGAGATGTAGGAAACAGATTATTCCTTTGCTTTTTGCTATGACCTTTTACTTGTTTGATCAACAGCATTTCCTCTCATGTGATGATTTTTCACTGAAGGCTGATGCAAAAAGGTCACTAAACACCATCCGACCTCTTTGTATGACACGTCAGTATCTTTCCAAAGCAGAGTAACAGACTAGCACCTCCATCTTCTTTTTATGACTAACATAGTGGAATGAGTTTTCATAATCTGTGGTGCATCTTACCATTCTCCTCTCTTTTGCCTTTTCACCTGTCTAATTTCTGTCCCTACACACTATTTCTATTCCTGTATACTGATGCGTAATAAACTGACTTGGTTTCCATTTTCTGTATATGTAAACTGTGAAGTATTGAGCCTTCAGGCTGGATAAAAAGCTTTGTTTGTTGCTGTGTATTGTCCCAGTGACAAAACAGAGGAAGGGAAACATCTTACATTTTAAGACTGTAAGTGTACTTGGTCCTGAAGGCTCTGAATCGCTCAATGCTACCTCAATGGTGTTGAGAAGTCATCCTTTCCCATAACTCTAAGATATAGGAAGAATGATAAGCCCTTTCATTGTAACACATATTAGGACTGAAATCTCTATTCATATATTGAATCATAACACCCAGTGAGAAGGAATTTCTGAGCTCTGTTTTAGAGGAGACTTTTCAAAACCGTATTGCTCTTTTCTTAATAGGTATGCTATATTTTCCTTGTAAGCCAGATTTCTTTGCAGAAGGCTTTAGGGAAGAAACCCTGGAATGGGCTAAAGTTGTGCTGGAAATGACATTTCACACCTTGTGGAAGTTTGTGCAAGACAGTTTGTAAGGCCAGGATTTGACTTGCGCCTATTGATTAGCTTATTCAAAACACTTTCTGACATTGCAGTGATTCTTAATTCTTTCTAGGAATTAAGTACAGCATGCTTGCAAATCTCCAGCGAACAATTTACTCAGCTAATCTGATTGCTGTCCACAGAAAAAGAGGCATCTCAGATTGTGGAGTTCTTGTAGCTTGAAGATTTAGCTATAGTAAACTCATCACAGACGGAAAAGGCAAAAAAGTACAGAAGACAAAAGAGTTGAAGGTGACATGGTTTCTTGTAGGATTTAGAAGAACAAGGAATATTGCATTCATATAAGGTAAAAACATAGCTAGCTAAACAAATCCTGAAGCTGTAGACCCGGCTATGTAGTCTCAAGCCAAAAGATTGCTGCAGTCATGGTTTGTCTTGGATCACCTTTTATTTCTTTTCTGTACTGTGTGTTTTCTGGCCCTCCATAGTGATAGGTTAGATTACTGAAAACATCAGCCTGACTACCACAATCGTCTCTGTAAGCAGCAGCACCAACCAAATGTGTAGAGCAGGGTGTAGCACCTCGCACAATGGGTGCTACAGCCACAATCCTCCTCAGTCTTGATGCAACCAGATGGCAAAAATATGTTTATGAAGGCAATCCTTCCACACAGCCTTCAGTTTATAAATCCCATCATTTTCAATTTATTGGCTTAAAGTCAGCCATAGACATTATCAGGACAGTCCCATGTTTGTATTACATTCAGTGGCTATATGAATTGATATGTGACTCATAGTTTTTATCAATACTGAAAGGTATGTAGATGCTTCATGATTTAAAGAGAAAATCTTGAAAACTATTTTTAATAGAAACCTTAAAGGAGCAATTTTAATTGTAGCACTGCATCTAGATGTTCAAATGGTAGTAAAATTGGAGTGAATCACAGAGGCAAAGACAGAAAAGTCACAACAGAGGGGAAAATGTAGGCCAAGGGACAAAAAAACCCAGGTTACTACCTGGAAGGGAAATAAAACAGCAGAAAGATTTATAGGGCATATTATAATAGGACTTGGTACGTTGCGGTGAAGCATGGATGTTTATGTTTCATACACAAGGTTTTCCTTGCAATTTCATTTGAATACAGTGTTTTCTTATTTAGTCTTTCTAAGTTTGTTATTTAATATTATTAGCTGGCATGCCTGTGCCAGGATTTATCTGAGTACTTGACTATTTGAAAATTGACTGTGCTGAGCACTGACTCTCTCCTTGGACTGGGGCAGTTTCCAAGGTCTTCCAGACTGAGCTTTGTGAGAGTTCTTGTCCTTTTATTCACCACTTTTGTAGGAAAGAGGTAATCTTTAACTGTCACACCTTGAAATATACTGAGCAATCTTGATGATCAGATCTGTGTGACAAGTCCTTCTGGTTAACTGTGAATTTAGGCTGTGTGATGAGACCTTCAGATAAATAGGATTTTACTGTAAATAAATAAAAGGTTGCTGTCATTGAGCAGTCACTGCTACTTACCTTGCTAAAAGCTATCAGTCCCATGTTGAATTCACTTTAAGCAATAAGTTCTTTTCATGTTGGCTTTTATTTTCCCTTTGGGCCACCTTTTATTATAAGTTCTTATTATAAGAATTATAAGCTGGCAACTTGTCATTTGTGAATGAAAATTGATGAGATCAGAATGAGAATGAGTTGGGTGCCTCAATTAAACCTTGATTTTAATAGCAGTCTTCCAGTAACTTTTTCAAAAGCACTATGTTAGCATTATACAAACTGGTAGAGTCTGTCAAAAAGTGGACTATTCATTTCTTCACGTCCATCACCCACTGGGGCACAATCAATAAATGTAGGATGGTAGAGATGACCAAATTTTTCCGGGAGCCATAAGTGTGCATGTTTCAGGGAGACCATCAAAATTCTGGTTTTGCATAAAATCAAGTCAGCTAATTCAAAAAGGTTCCCAATCACTCTTCTGAGTTGTTAGCGGTAGTGCAGCTAGGGTAGCTGCTAGGCTAGCAGTGAGGTACAAATAATGGACTTACTAGAATCAGCAAAAAGATGCAGATATCTATTGTAAGATATCACAGATTTTATTTCACAAGATAAGACACATACTTTTTTACCATTTCTTTTCCCATAGCTTCTCCAAATTTTAATAAATTTTGATCGTCAACAAAATTGACATTATTTTATGAATATATAGAAACAAAAAATAAAGAGAATTAATTTCTTTTAAGTTCAGTAGCTGAAGAAGATCTGGATTCCTTTTATTTCTTTGGTTCACACTCTCTGTGTAAGTTTATTCTCTGTAAGGCAAAGCATTCATAGGCAGATATTCAAAATGATTTAGGCTGTTCTTTTACAAGTGAAAGCCCAAAATTCTTGGCTGAAATCTCCTAGATATAAATATGTTAGAATTTAAAATATTAATGAATCTTATCCTTGCATTTATATCGTGATATCCAAGTCATAATGACTGGGAAGTGTGCTTATTTTACAATACTAGAAGATATAAAAGTAGATCAGTAGAAGACCGTAACAGGCTTGCTTCTATTTCACTGCAAATTATACTTTCCTTTTAAAAACAAACCATATGACCACAAAAATAGATCTAATCACCACATTTTCATAGTAAAAGTGTGATCAATTCCCCCATAACTAACAGCATCAGCTGCCTAATCATTAATTTTCTCTTACCTTTGGCATTTGTAGCTTTTTTGGTAATATTCATGTAAAATAACAATATTACTGCTTATTTTAAAGTTAGTAATTTGAAATACAAAATAAAACTAGAACTCTGCCTTTAAACTACAGTCTTCAGACATTTCTGCTTCTAAAATGACTGCTATCATGTCAAAATGTTAGCAATGTGTGGGGTCTGAAACATTTAAAGCAAATGAACCTATCTTTTAAAAAATGTATACTTTAACCATCAAGTAAAGTGATGTTTCCTGATAATTCATTTAGAAATGTGTTGTTATCTACCCCACAGCTACTCAGTCACAGAGCTGTGTTTCTGATAATCAGTTCAGTTGGGATTTTTTGTTCTGTTTGTTCTGCATACATTAAAAATCTTTGTTTCTTACTAATTCAGAAAATGATGCTCTCTGCTGGAAATTTTCAAATAAGAGTCCTAGCAGTTTGACTTGAAATAGATTTTCCATATGCAACATCTAACCTAATAATGTTTCTGTTTGTTTTTAATAAAGTAAGCTTAAGCTTTAAATGATTACAATGCAAACAGCAGCATGCATTTCTCATGTCAACCATTTGTCATTTGATAGACAGATCTACCCCCAAAATATCATATTTCTTGATAAGACTTAGTTTAAGAGAACTAATTTTCACACAAAGGTATTCTCTATATTAGCAAATAATTTAAATGCAAATGCACTAACCAATCAGACTGTGTATTCCCATTTTAAAAAAGTGACAGCAAGTTTCTTACTGTAATTATTAAAGCAGTAAAACTATCAAGAGAAAAGGGATTTGATAGTATCTTGATCCCTTTTTTTTTATACATCAAAACACATATTGATTTTTTTCCCTATGGAAGGTATCCCAAAAAAAGAATGTTTAAGGATGAACCCAGTATCATAAGGACGATCAATAGCATGGTCATCTTAAGAAAAGCCAAAAACTGTATTAAGAGTAGGAAAGGATATAAACAGGAGTAAAAAAAATGTTTGCTAACCTGGGTGTAAAAAAGACATCCACAATGAAATGAATACTATTTTCACATTTTGAAAAGTCATATTTTCAATTATGTCTCTTAGATTTGATTAGAAAATCTTTGATGACATTTTTCCAGTGACATGAAAATAAATATGCTTTGCAGAATCATGCCAATTTTGTTAAAGACGTCATTTAGAAGAGAAAAACAGATAGGCATAAAATATTCATCCCATGTTGGCATTTAAGGGAATGAAACGTTTGAATGTTAGTTTTGAAATGATTCAGTGAATGGTTCAATGAATGTTATGTAATCTTTTAACTCTGTTGAAACAAAATGCTTTGATCCAAAAACCAACTTTTAATACTTTTTCCTAAATATACAGGTTTTGGCACTTTTAAAAATATATATAATATCAAAATCTTTCAGAAAAAGAAATGCCTACCAAGCTCTATTTTAGTTAGCTGAAAGTGCTGCTCTTTCTCAAATGCTTAAATATTTTTGCTTTGCATGTCCTTTCCAATAATTTGAAGTCAGATTTTGTTGAACATTTGAGCAGCTGAGAAAAATAGTATGAATCCCTCTGCACCTTATACATTCACACACACACACACACACACACAAACGGTTTGTACAGTTCAAAATAAAGACATGGCTAATTTTACTTGGGACTTTTAACAAAGTGAAGAATGGATGGGGAGGGGGGTGGCTGGGGAATCTTCCTTACCAAGTCATCTGTGTCAAACAGACAATCAAACAGAAACGGAGAGAGAAAAGGAGAAAAGGAAGTTCAGAAAACGGCCAAGATAAAGCCAATACGTTTCTGAGTGGAATTTACCCAGACAGTGGTTAAAAAAAGAAACATTTACGTTGTTTAAATTCTGCTGTGTTCAAGAAAAAACTCTTAGTTCAGTCTTCACAAATACATTACGTGTTAACATTCGACTTAAACACAAACGTCTTTCTCCTAACTGGAAAAACCTGGACATGCCTAAACTTTGAGTAGTTGCTGTTCCTCAAGAGGTAACCTGGTAGATCCTCCTTTCTTCACCAGAAGGAAGAGAAGTTGTGGAACTGTTACCTGCATCTTCCCTGTCCTGCAAACCCCCTTGGAAGTAGAGCACATCTTTGGTGTTGCATAGTGCACAGAGCTTTTTCGTACTAATACTTGTTTATACGTATTTGTCCAGCACTATATCATTAAACACAAACCCCTGTTTGATCTTTACAGGCTGCTATTTTCAGCAGTTCTCAAACACTTTAGGGTGTCATAGCCTAGTTCATTCAGGTTAGTTTGACAGTTAACAGAAAATATATTGTTTTTTTTTTTCCTGTTACAGTATATAGATCAGCTTCAAATAAGCTCATATCTGTTCTTAGTATTACTTGTGAGCTTAGTAGGAGATAATGGTTTTAAAATGTTCGCAGAGACAGTACCAAGATAATGCAATTCATAAAACCACTGACTTCAGCTTACCAGAGTTAAAGCCACTTTAGCATTTAGGGAAACTGGCATCATTTTTTCCTAACAAAATAACATTTGTAAGGTGTTAAGAGTTCATTTTAAAGTACTGTTGATGTAGTTGACTGGAATTTGCCTTAATAGCTTTTGTAATCCCTGGGTGAAAAAGCAGATCATTTGCTTTAGCAGATTATTTGTTTTTCAAATGGAGAGCTGTGGAAGGGATTTAGTTTACTGACAAAGCAAAAAAGTAAAGTAATTTCATTAACTATGCTAATTTAGATTCCTCTAGAAAAAAAATCCCAAACTATAGTTTATTATGTTTTCAATTACAATTAATCTATTTTTGAAATTCTAATTAAATGCCTGAGTGACAAAAATATTGTCTGTTTTTTTTTAAGAGAGAATGTTTATTTTGTACGCTGCATGAAACATATTTTTGACACTTTCCAAGTTCGAAGTTACTTTAAAGATTCTATCTCAGAATTACATTCATGATACTGGGCTTTAAAAGTGGTTTCTATTACTTTCTCTTAAGAACATAAAGTTTTTAATACAAAGTTTTTTCTATTAGGGTCCTTTCTGAAAGAGAGGAAAAGGAGTCAGAAAGATACCCTAATTGGACATTTTAGCTTAATGTACTTCATTTACAGTGCCTCAAAAATATGTAACTTCCTACTGTTCAAATTTGAGTTTGGCCTTTTGAACTTTTAAGGGCTGACTGCAAATTGCTAGCCACGAATGATCCTTTACAAGATATTCTCCCATTCCAGGAAACCTTGCACCAGGATGTGAAGCACGCAAAATACTTGCTCAAAGAAAAGGCACCGGGAAATTGCTTCAGTACAGTGTGGTTCTGTGATGATGCTGTTAATAGTGTCACTTTGGAGGGAATAAAATGTACTTCTTTAACTCCAGTCTGTTGCTAAGGCACATTCTTAACAAAGATGTTAGGTGCACAGGAGATATTTATACACCATAATCAGAACTTCGGTCAATTCTACTGTAAGACAGGAGAGTTGCAAAGATTATTAATACCTACAGTTCTTTTGTATTTAAGTTCTGAAGGGAGATTTCTATAAGAAAAGACAAAAAGCAAAAGCCTGAAATAAGGATGGAGGACAATACCCTCTATTCCAGTTCTTTTCACAGCATAATCAGATAGGCCTGATCCATACTGATGTGAGGCTGAAAGTTCAACTACTTGATCTTGCAAACAAATATCCTTAGGAGTTTTGTCAGATACAGTAATCTCAACTGATGAAGTGGGACACGATACTGATTCATGTTTCTGTAACAAAATGTTATCGAGTCTTGCAGCACTATAGAAAATGTAAAATAAGAACATTCCATAAAAATGTTTTTGCTAACATATCTAGAAAATAAAAAATCTGTAGTATTCACGGCATCTCCATAGGAGAGTCAAAACAGTCGTGCCTTCTTTCCAAAGGTGTAAGTCAGTGATCATGACGTCATTGTATTGCTATTGATTACAGAAGTTTGAAAATTTCATTGGCATGTTCAAATTAATACAATCTGTTATATTCCTGCCTTTGTCAGCAACCCACTGCTGGGCCCAAACAAAGTCACTTCACCTCCCCTCTTTTCACTGTTTTCTCTGTTTTGACTTAAGACTGTGAGCTTCTGAGGCTAGAAAGGTCAGTATATGCTTTCTTTATACCTAGTATCATGAACCTAGAGTATCTCTCAGATTCTCTGGCACTATTCCAGTACAATGAATAACAGAGATTAATTTATTGTTCTATCTTAGCAATTCCTTGTAACAAAACAGAACAAAACTTTGGTTTTCTCTGATATCAAAATTCAAATTGTTCTTGTTGTGTCAATGACATGATGTATACCCATCTGATGAAAACAGGATCTGTCTATTAGGCTTTTGAAAATTCTCACTGGCAAGGAGAAGAAGATGAGTCTTCCCTTTCCCAATCTGACCACATTTGGCAACCTTCTTTGTACATTCTTTGTGGCTAAATGACTGTGTAAAGAAAAGTCTTATTCAAAAATAGTATAGTGTACACTTTACCTGTGTCAAATTGTTTCCTAGTGCTCTGTGGCTAACTAAAAACACTAGGAGCAAATTAAAATTACTCCAAAATTTATGCAATTCTGCTTATAAATTCCCTGTGGTATTGAGCAGATGGAGCAGCCTAAGCTTTCTTAAAGCATAGGCGTAATGCACGGTTCTCCATCTTCTATCTTGGAAACATGTAATTTTATAGAATTTAGGAAGTTGAAGTAAGCTCTGCACAACTACCTGTTCCTATTCAAGGCAGCATCTAAAGGTGCTTTCCTGCCTCTTCCCCTGGCCTCTGAGGAAATTGAACCTTGTTCTGAACCTCAAACAGGGTAGCAGGGTATGTAGTCATTCTTGAAGCCTAGCTTCTGTTAGGCATGTGGGAGATGACACATTTTGAAAACTTCAGTTTTTCTTTCAAGAGAACTACTGCAGTATTCATGTATTCCTGTAGCTTTCCCTGCTCAGAATACATTCCAATTTCAGTTTACAATCTTTATTTGTATTTTAATTGATTTCATGAATTCTAATTTGTAAAGGGAGGTGTATGAGCTCTATATTTGACAGTATAAAAGCTTTATTTTAGTCCTTAAAGGAATGGCACAAAAATCAATTTTCCAACTGCAAGTTGTAAAACATGTAAATTTGACTCTGTCATTTACTTTATACAAAGTATATTTGCCACCTTTATGCAGTGAATGATGAAGAAACCTGGATCTAAAAGGAAAAGCCCTTACAAAAAATGAAATGGTAGGTAACTTCTGCCACTGGCTGAAGATTGATTCTTGTAATGAGGATAAAGGCCTAATAAGTGATAGTATCACTGGTCCTAGGGCTTTAGGTTTAGATCGGAAATCCTTTTTTTTCCTTCTGAGTTGGTGCATTGATTTTTATACTGATATTTCCATTATCTTCACAGATTTTTTCTTAAGAATACATTCGTAGATTCAATGACTTGCTCAGGAGGAAGGAAGGAAAGATTAAGAAAGTGAAGTCAAGTTGATAATAACTGCTCCCTGCTCCCTGGGAATACTGAAACTGCCAAACTCCACCTCTTCCCAGTGCTGCAAACTACATTGACAGTCCTTTTTGCTTATGTTGAACACAAGCACCGCTTTGTTGCAGCTCACAGGAACAATCTGCTTCTCCTTGATGAGAGCTAATGTACATATCTTGGGTGCATTTTCTGTAGCTCTTCATCAGCATTTGTTCTTGTCACCCAGTGGAATAATATGACAGACAGAAATGACAATGTGCTTGCTGCTTGCTAAAATAGAAAATGGTCCACACATAGCTAAGAAAACTCTTACCTGTTTTGTTTTTTGAAACAGCTCTCTGGAAAATCAAATACTAGTGACAGACAGCATTCCTTTGACTATTTTCAGACTTAATGTAGACCTGCCAGACCTCCTGGGGAAAGAAGATCAATCTTTCTATTTCTTTTTTAACATATTTATGAATTTTTTAGCCTTTTAATACAATAAAAAGTGACAGATACAAATAGAATTCATATAACATAAAATAGATAATGTCATATCATGCATACATAAAAATGAGGAGCAGTGCCATAAAATAAGTCCTCAGAAATAGAAAAAGGGGAGATTGTAAATTGAAAAAAAGAAGTGTAGCAGTGATTACCATCATAATTGTATTCACCGTGTAGGTTGCATTTTTACCACAAAAAATTGAAAAAGAGCAAGCTAATGTTTGTAATTTACATTTAAATGCTTTATATAAAACAAACAGTCACACAATTAATACCTTAGGGAATATACCATCATAAATACTTTACTAAAATAACAACAGAATATTTATCATACCCAGGCTGCATATTTTTATTTTCTGCTATCAAAAGGATGGCAAAAAAGTAACTTTAATAATAGTTGATCTAGTTGGTTCCTCAAGTTCATAAAGTTTCACCCTTATGGAAAATTCTTCTAGAATTTAATCAGAAATTAAATCAATGGTGTTAAATAGCAATTAAAGATGATTATTGTAGCTTCCCTAGGAGAAGTGGCAAACAGATATGCTTAAAATATTATTTTAAAATTTAGAATATTATTATGCTAAAATGTTATTCTATTTTGATATATATTCCTTAAAAATTTAATAGAGATATTTATATTTTGAACAGCAATTTGATATTTCCCATGGAAGATATGTTCCTGCTATAGAATTTTATAGATTTTTTTTTCATGCATAGAAAGTTTACATTTCTCTTTGCAAGACTTTGAAAATATATTTAGGAGTAGGGATGATACTGGGTGAAATTTTAACCCCCAAATATTTATCTTTTCCATTGCTGAAGAATAATTCATACCTCCAAAAATGCCACAGAAGTCAAATGGAGACTGTGTAGGTGCTAATCTGTTAATATGGAAAAGTTCAGCCTACTTATTATTTGTCACCTATCCTGAGACAATCATAGTGAGCACCGGAAACTGCACTGTGATGGATAAGGCTAAATCCATATAACTAAAACATTACAAACTTCTTAATTTTGGAAAAAAAGCTTTATTTGGGGCTTGCCATTGTGATGTTATTTGAAAGAGAGCCTCACACAGCTGACAGACTAAAATAAAGTAGTAACTGTGACCACTGCCTTCAGCCAACCTTTTCCTCTGGGAGATGTTTCACAGTAAGGAGAGGCTATCATCTGTCTCCATAACCATTTGCTAGCATTTGGAAGGTAGAAAAGAGGGACATAATGGCTTCCAGATTTTCTTGCTACCAGAAGATTTTATAAAATGTTCTGATTCCCCTAAAGGAGACTAAGAAGCAAAAGTGTCCATTCCCTTTTATTCAAGGTATGGGTTGTCAGGATGACTACGTTATTTCTTGTTTGTATATAGAGCAGTGTATTGTGTTATCAGTTTTGCAATCCTGGAGACCTCAACACCTGTGTATTTTCAGAAGACCCCAGTACTAACCCTGTTTTGTAATACACTGCCACAGGTTTGGTGGAAATGACTTGGCCAGATTTATTCTGTAGCAAGTATCTCCCTATTGTGTTCTTTCCAACAAGGTGTTAATGCATGAATGTCAAGACAAAATTTAATACAAAACCATTTCACCCTGTCAACAAAATGCTCACATAGCTTCTAATTCCCTTTTATACAGCAGGCAAAACAAATCCAGATTAGATTACATTTGCATTTGGATCTGGATGTTCACATTCCCTCACTATTCCCAGGGCACAGGGCCACCCTGCACTTGTTAACTCTGTCTCTTGTTCCCACCCTGCGAGATTGTGCACCAGTGCACGTTATATAGCTTACCTACGAGCTATCAGATCATGCTATTCTTGCTCTGAACTTGGTCAGGAGATGTAGCTAGATCCAAGCGTAGGAGTGCATTTCAGATACTTATCAGAAACAAATAGCCTTTCAATCATGGAAATGTTGAGTCATTCTCAATATTTTGTAAACTCCGGTTTCGTAACTATTCTTTTCACATGATTTTAGCACTACTCTATGCATAACTGACATACTTTCTATAGAAGACTCTCAGTAATTCTGGAGAGAATACAAACTATGTCAATCTCTTCCAGACATATTATCTGGAAATTTATCTGCAAAGCTTTATCAAAATAGGGTCCCCAATGCTCAGGATGTTTCATTCTCCCATTGAAATTGTTCTAACCTGAGCAGTGATCTCTCCCCAAGTTTGACTCTAATGCAGTTGATAATGAGAGACTAGGCATAATTAAACTCTGCATTTTTAACAGTTTTCCCATTCATATCTTAACTTCCAAGCAATTCTCTTTTTATTTGTGGCGATTTTCCATTTCATTGCTCTCTGGCTGCAATTTGAACATTATCTGAGATAAGAGTAAAAGGCTTTTGTTGTGATAGTTCTATGGAGCCAAACACTGACTCATTCTTTCTGTATATCAAAGTCTGAAACAGATCAAAGAAAAACAGCCTGAGAAATATTTCACTCTCTCTTTTCTCCTCTCTTGGAGACACTGACGTACGGCTCTTGGGGAAAAAAATGTCTCACACAGTGACTGATAATAATAATGGTTGAAATCACTTTCAGATATACTCATGACCAAATAAGGTTTTAACTGAACTTGAAACAATGCTCATGCTATAATTGCTAGTGGAAAATTGTCTTCATGGTTTCTGTTATTCCTTATTTTTTAAATGACCCTGTCCAAACTGTGCAATGGAGCGGTGACAAGACTATGCTAGTGACAAACATGTCAGAAAACCAATATCTAGTGCAGATTTTTTTGCCATTTTGAGATACTGAGGTTTATCTATGTATCTATAGATATTTGTATCTACAGATATAGTTATATAGATATAATTCAGGTACTTTCTCTACTCTTTAGAAAATCACCCATGCTTTGAGTCTTCATGAGGTCCCATATTTGTTTTCTGAGTAAGCTCTACCAAGCTCAGACTATGATATGATATGCCTTTGATAATTGCAGCTTTGCTGGAGTGCTGATTAATATGTATATTCACACAGAGGCTTTGTTAAGCATTAAGGTAGGTCTCTGGAAGCTATAACCAATAGAGTACACATCTACGCAAAAACATGCTGGCAAGGTTTGGAAGAAAGTACATGTGCACAGCCTTGCAGACTGTTAGGAATAATGTCTCAGAAAGCTCCTGGCAAACAGATTTTCAGGGTACTATTGACATGAATGGAAACTTTTAGGCAACTCTGGTAGAAGTGCCAAAGCCTGAACAGACATGGAGCTAGAACTGAACATCTCCCCTCAGCTTTAATACCATACCTTGATGTCATATCAAATGGTATGATTGTCAGAGAATCATAGAAACTCCAGGATCGGCTCCTTCCAGGTATGTGCCTCACTTCTGAACATAATATAAGGGTGCTTCCTACCAGTAAAATGAAGGTAAAAATACTTAATTTTTGACTTAAAACTGGAACTGGCTATTAGGAGGACTGGAGAGCTTGTCTTGGAAAAGGTGACTTGAAAACCTTGGTTCATTCAGAGCAGCAAAACAAAGTCTGAGAGGGAATATGACTGCTGTCTCTCAATAGCTTGCTGGGCTAAACAGAGAAAAAAGTGCTATACATGAACATGTTAATACTGTTACAAGAGCATATGGGCATAAAGCAGAGTGAAACAGATTCAGGCTGGAAACCCTCTAGTCATTATAGCAGTGAGGTTCTGGAACAACACTCTTAACAGGAGGAGTGGGTGAAATATCTCATTATCTCTTAGAATTTGATTGATTCATGAAAGGGGGTATAGAACATAATTTTTCACCAGGATGAAGAGTGGGATTTGTAAACATTTCCATTCCTATTCCCATGGTCTGTGCAGAAGGGTGGAGAGAAACACCGCAGAACACTGTAAGGAAGTCTTTTTGTCACCCTCTGTGATATATCTGTTTTGGGGACAAACAAAAAGCTTCTATTTCTAGTGCTGTTAACCTATTTTATGGATACTAACTGTGCTTAAAATAAAAAAGCATATGCAGAGCTGAGATCAGCTGTTATTCCAATTGCATATGAGATGAAGAGGTAACTGTAGTCTTGCAGACACAAATACCCAGGAAGCACAAGAAGCCATGAAGTTAAAATTAAAAATAGCATGCCACTGAACTGTGATGAAGCTGTAACAAGTTTATGGCCATTTCTCCAATAGGCTGCCTTTGCTTTACAAGCCTTGGTGTGCCATTAAAATGACTATGAAAAACAAGTCTAAAAAAACCAAATAGAAATTTCATGTCAGTAAATACATGGGATATTTAAATTGTTCCATGTGTGGGAGCCAAAGGATTTGGTTAATAGCAATATTCATCATTTTCTAATTCTGCTCTCTTCTTTTTCGGGGAGCATATGGATGTGGTCTTATTTTGCTGAAACGTTTGCCATCAGTAGAAAATTTAAAGAAAGCAGGTTAACATTATGTACTAGAAAGGCTATGTTTTTCAGTGCTTTAATACTTTAAAAATATCACTGAGGAAAAAATAAAACAGTCTAAATTCCCAAACAGTATGGCAAGGCCCAAATTCAGCAGAATCTCACAGTCAAAGCTTTTCTACTAACTCAGGCATACAAAATTAAGTTTAGCCCAGACCAAAGCTGCAGTATTTTTGTTATTAAGGCATATCAGTTTGTCTAATATACATACTGATGGACTGAGAAAAACAGGAGGGAGCAGTCCCAGTCCTTCACAAGGTGAATAGTAGGTTGCTTTTGCGTATTGATGAAATCTGAAAGAGAAAAGAAAAAAAACAAAACAGGGGGGCCCAGTTCTATGATTTTGCTCTGTGGTCCCAGTTTGCGACTGTCTAAGCATGGGGGTTTGCCCTGGGACCTTAGAGTGGCTGACAATTTTTCAGCTTGACTTTAATATTAGCTTAAGTCAGTGAAATAATTAATTTTAAGAAATTCTTCATGCTTTGTTTTTGCTGCAAGGCATTTTGCTAGACAGGTTTAGTCAACCTTACCCAGCTTTAGCTTTCAAGAAGAAAATGGCAGTCTGCAAGCAAGGCTTCACAGCATATCGCAGACATTTTTCACTGGCACTTGACAAATGAGAGTGGAACTGAAGGAGGCTTAAGAGAAGGAGATTTCTGAAGACATACTGCTAATTGATAATCCAATTTGCTCATGCTCAAGAGAGATTTTCATCAACTAGTCACTTTTTTGCACAAAGCTTGTCATATTTTAAGCCAAAAGAATCCCAAGAAAGATAACTCATTTATCTTATTTTATATTACTTTATCGATTTTATGTTGTGCCATATCAAATGGTATGATTACAGTTTTGAAAAGTATCATGGCTCTGTGGCTTGAAAAAAACAGATTTCTTGAATGTTCTCCAACAAAAAGACAAAGTATGCTTTTCAAATTATATCTGTTGTAAAAGATTTCTGATGAAAAAAGATTATCAAAGTTAGCAAGCAATTTAGTAAATTAGGACATAATTGCAGCAAACATCTAGATGAAATTGGCATGACATTGTGCATTATAGCTGGATCTTCAAAACTGCTTAATGTCCTCCTAACTTTGACTCTCTGAATGATCACATATTGTCACAAGGAGCACAGTTAAGACAATGTTATGTCTTTGTGGGACACCAAATATTGAAAGGGCAGAACAGCACTTTCTGTTAGCATTATTCACCAATTACTAGTTTCTATGTTTCTCTGAATGAGAAGTTATGGTTAACAGAGGTCCATGAGCTGCTATTCCATGGTGTAAAAATAGGAGGCAGTTAGTATGGGATGCTTTATGACAGGTTTTTGGCAACAGACCTTACTGCCTTTTTCAGAGGTGAACACAGCTGAAGGTGGATGGGGTCATCATGTGAATTAAATTGCCCATGCCACCTGAACAAGGTAGGTTCAGTCCATGAAATCCTGGTGGGATTCATCTGTCTTGCTGAACAGCAAGAGAACATGGGAAAGATTTGTATCAAGAAACTTATGGACATAGTCATATCATTCACTTTGGGAAGGATGTTTAACTGTAATGAATTGATTTAGTCCGCTTTTTGATCCTTTGAAATAATGCTCATTTTAGTTTCCTAAAGCAACTAGAGTTCATGGTGGACATATCAATAAATCTGGAGGGGAAGGTGGTGGATATTTATATATAAACAAGATAGATATTTGTAGATAGACCAAAATTAACTGTATATGATGTATTATTTGGATCTATATTGCATTTCATTCCTGATGGTGATGAAAGAACTTTAGAAACCTCTGAAATACAAAATACAAAACTGGCCAGCATATCTTTTATAAGCATATGCCAGAAACAGATTTCAGATAAAAAAACCCAACATTTTGGAGAAAATGGATTGAAATCCTGGTGTTCTCCTTACATAAGTGAATTGGTTCCATCTTGCAGGGTGAAGGAGATGTAAATCTAAAAAACTTTGAAACATAAAATAGATTTGTATCCTTTGTTCACTGTAAGACAAGACCCCAGATCAGGAGACAGCTATGACATAACAGGCTGCCTGGAAAGACATTTTGATCATGCTGATTATGGTTTTGTGCTGTGCCATGACTCCCAGATGGAAAGAAAACTATATACAGTTTTTGCTTATAGCATGCTAGCTATTGGTTGGCATCACATTTAATGAAACATCGTGATCTGCCTGTATATTTGGTATGTGCAATTTGTTCATGACCTGTTCTCAGTCACGGCAGCTTATGAATTTTTAATGTAATATAGATGCTCATTTAAAATAAAGGTAATCCTTTAGCTGATATTAGTTAGCTGTGTATGCCGGCTAAGTGATGATTATCCAGCATACCTGGCATCTTCCTCCACAAGGAGGAATAAAATCCTACCTCTGCATCCTTGCAAGATTCTGTTTTGCTGTAACAGACGCAGAGAGCAGAAGATGAATTTTAACACATCTATCTGAACAGCAACAGTAATTAAATAAATGATTTCTTTGTATTGGGAAGATCAATTCTGTAATGAAGCAAAACCATCTTGCATCAGTTATTGATCTTGACAGGGTTTTTCTGCACTGAAAAAAATGCTTTTGTTGCAAATTCCCTTCAATTGCTTTTACTATGGAAGATTTTTTCCCAAAACCTTTAGCTTTTTTCTTGACTAATCAATGACTAATAAAATTTATAGTGAAAAATGCTGACATGCTGAAAACTTCATTTTTTTGCATTTATTATCTTTTTATAAAAAACAATATTTTCCATAAAAACAAATATTCCTTAAGTACAAATTTTGTTTTGTGGAAAAAATCTAACAACTTGTTTTTTCTGAAATGTTTTTTTTTTTGATGGAAATCTGTTCTAATTCTGGTCATTTAGTCAACAAGAATACTTTCCTTAGCAAAATATTTTATTTCCAGCACAGCAAAATGTGACCTAAATGGAAAAGACTGTAGCTCAACACAAAACTTCTACCAGTGGTACCTTGGCCTTACATCCTCCCAGTGATGATTCTAACTTAATCATAACTAAAATTAACTTGTGACGTCATGTTTCAAATAGCAGAATACAAAGCATATGTGAGGCAAAGCTTCTTGCATATTGACATACAATTTAGGAGCAACTGCGCTCTGACAGATGTCTAAATATGCCTTTTAGAAGTTAGAAAAATCCAAGCTCAAAAAGTACTTAGCCTTCTATTCTCTATTTTAAACATACAGATTATTCTAGTACATAAAATCACATTTTTGATAATAAGATTTTTCAATGAATCCATATTATTTGGGGCATAGTACCTAATGACTGGAAAATAGAAAATGTAGTACCAAACAAGAAAAAAAAGAGTGATCCAAGCAACAATACGCCTATTAGTTTGACTTCAGTAGTCTGCAAAGTCTTAGAACATGCTTTGAAACAAAGAACAACCAAGGACATGGAAGTAATTGGTAGGTGGTAAAGTGGGATAAATTGCAATATTGATTATCAAAGGTGAATTGTGTCAGACTCATATTATGTATTTTCTGCTAAAATGACTAAGTTCTGAGATGGAATTAATTCAGTGGAATTCATCTGTCTCAATTTAAGTAATTATTTTGCTACAATGCTCCACAGAAAATTATTATATAAGGTGGAAATTGTAAGGATTAATAAAAGAATTGCAAAGGGTAGGAGAAACTGGCTAAGAAAACTATCATAGGTTATGTCAAATAGGGAATAATGTCCCTCAGGAGTTATTTCTGGGATTGTCTCTGTTTCATACATTCATTAGTAACTCCAGGATATCATCTAATACATGTGCCTATGACTTTTTGAATTGAGAGTCTTTGACAGTGCCAAGCAAGACCAGATCTTCATACAAGAAGAATGGAATGACCTTTCCAACCGGAGGGTTAGAAAATTAATGGCACACAGTGCAAAGACTTTATAGTGCAAAATTTTTTTCTCTGAACTGGGAATTAATTAGCTGGAAGTGATGGAAGGGGAAAGAGATCTACCCGTCTCAATGGATTGTAGAACAGCTCTGAACTATTAGTGTGATACAGCTTTGAAAAAGTCTCATGACATTCAGGGATGAAGCAGGTGAAGTATCTTTTAGAATCAAAGATGGGGAACAATCATTGTACATTGTACAAGACATCTTGTACATGTACAAGACATTAGTAAGACCTCATTTTTACTATTGTGCTCCTATGTACAAGAGTAGTTTTAATTGTATCAAATTCTGATAGAGGCTAGTAGAATGATCAGAAAGCTGAAATAACTATATTATGAAGAGATATTCAAAGAGGTTGGTGTATTTAGCCCAGTTCAACTAAAGTTAAGAATATGATGACTCTTCACATTCAAGGTAAATAGCAGGGAAATAAAATAATTATTTAAATTAAAGTTAATATTGTGGAAGATCAAATATTTACATATTAGTCAAGAATTAATTTTCATTGAAAATAACAAAATGACCTCTAAGATTACAATGTGTGAAATTTTGGATAGAGAGTAGGGGTAAGAAGCACCTTTTTTTTAGTTGGGGATTCATAGGTTTATGGAAAAGAACATGTAACTAAATGGTATAACTAAATATACTTCCTGGAAACAGGAAATACAATTTCTGACATGAAACTGTAGGTATCTGATGTACTGATATATCCAAGGGGATCTGAAAGAAGACTAATGCACTGCCCTTTTTGCACTTGTAACAGTTACATGTTTCAGAGATTCTGATGGTAACCCTTCTTCCCCTGGAGCATAACTTTGCCTTTTGGCTTGGTTTGTTGGTCCTTGCTTTCCTGTGAAACACTGGAAATTGGCCACAGTTAAGGAAAGGAGGTAGAAAGAAATTATTAATACTGAGAGAATACTGTAGTGCCTACTGGCACTACATTTTCTCAGCTGTCTGACATTTAATATGTCCTGTCCACACGGTCATAGCTACACCAAAAGAAATTATGTCAAAATGGAAGAGTGGAGGTAATGTTTGCTAAGTTGTTTTCTTCCCTGGTCTTGAACCGTGTGTTTAAGGATCATCTGGGTATTTTATTTCACAAATCCCCCACTATTGCAGGGACCTAAGCCATCAGATGATGGTTGGACATGCCTTCGAACTCAACTGTTCGTTTTCTAAGTTACACAACAGATGTGGCTTTTGGTCTTTTTGCAGGAGCTTTAAGTCAGTGGTTTACTGGTGCAAACATGACTTTGCAACAAAAAATGTTGCAAACATAATCAAATTGAATATCAAAGACAGCATAGCCATTTAGCACAGAGCTAAGTGACAGCATAGCTTATCAACTCTTTAAAAATGAAAACCGCATTAAGTTTAGCAAATTATTAAGAGATTTGATGACAATTTATTTGTAACTGTTTTTGTGTCCCCAGACTGAAAGGTAACAAAGCATTTCTGTTTCCTGTTGATCACAGAAGCTCAGTAGGTGACTCTTGATTTAAATGAGTGGATTTGAGCTTCAGCCTCCTCTTCTCATTCAGTGACAAAATAAAGCTTCTAGATATCACAATGAATTCTGCTTTGCAAACGATCATGTTACACATCATAGCACCTTCCTAAAGATTGTCTATTTCAAATTAATTGTAGCATTTCTGCTTAAAACAAGAGGAAAAGCAAGGAGAAAAAAGCACGTTCAATGTAAAATCTTTTCTAATTTTGAGGATGTAGTTCAAAATTCTTCTTCTGTTATATAACATTATATGGCAATGTGTCAGAGGAATGTCATTCAGTAGTGTAAAATATTTAAAGTATTAAGCTGTTCCTCACCATGTTTATGTGTGATTTTGGATGCCCAGGACAATTTTCACAATATGGCATTACAGAAGACTAAGTATAGTAAAACAATCCCTGCTGCTAACTGTGTCCCCTTGACACTCCCAATCTTCCAGGCTGAGTTCTGTCTTCATTACCTCAGACTTTTGGGGCTTTTACAAATTCTGTTTTGCAAAGAGCTGAAGGATGTACCATCTGTCCAAGATGTCCATTCGGTACGGTGAGGGAATACAGTGTGCGGGCCCATAGAAAGACAAATGGAGTTGTCTCTAGCTGGATTATGATGGACATCTGCAGCTTTGGTTGAAAGTATGTTAAATATGTTCATAAAATTATCAAGAGGGCTGAAGAAGCTAGTGTGGGCTAGTGCTTTCCTCATTTTCTCATTAATTGCCACAGCTGGATGCTTATGATTTTACTTGAGATAAAAAGATGAACATTTGGTTTTAGTTATCCTCGAAAATAAGGTTTTACCTGGGAATATTATCATAAAATAAGTTACTCCATGTCCTTTCCTCAAATATTGGACTAAACCTTTTGCTTCATCTTCTTCTTGCAAAGTCATCACTGACTTTAACTGTAGATCTTTGAGGCCCCTTAGCTGAAAGTTCTTCACACACATATGTCACAAAAAATACCAAAACCAAAACCTCCCAAAGCCAGAAATGATGAAACAATTGTAACTTTTATTGCAAACCATAGTGAGAGCATTCTCAGAGCAATGACGGCAGGATCTTGCCCTCTGACAGACTCTGGAGGTAACTGCTATAAAATATTGCTTCAGGGAAAAAAAAAATCCTACTTCCCCTAATGTTGTTATTGCTGATTGCCTGAAGCAGAATTCACAAAGGAATTATTTTTACCCAAAGGCAAATATTTTTTTACTGCTTTTGCCTTAAAAATGATTTAAATACTTTTTATTAAAGCAAGAGATTCCCCTTACTTCCCATTCCCACACACATAAAAATATGTATTCTTCTCAGCTCTCAAAAGCTTACTGATTTTTCTGGTCTTACAGGGTCTTTTCTTCCTAATGCAAATGATCTTTGTCTCCCATTCCACCAGAAGAAAAAATCTTTGGGAAGTTTACAAGTCATTACACTACTCCCTAGCCTACCTAGACTATTCTTAAGGGATAAGGACAGTTTTTGTTGCATTTAGACATTGTTTCTTCATACCATCACTGTATCATAGATTTTAAGCACCTAAAGTAGCTGATTGATAGTAATTACCTATATAATATGCACTGGGGCTTGGGTGCTGTGTCAGATGGGACCTACATCTGAGATATTTCAAATTTGTTGCTTTAATATCCACTTTTGCATATATAACTCTCTCAGGTAACACCGTATAGTTTTGCTTTGAAGAGCACAGCATGTAGCAATTGGAAGTGGTTGAGAGGAAATTACTGGAAGCAAGAGTTACTGAGCAGTATATGCTGCTTTTGTCTTTCTCTGCATGGCATTTACTTTCTGCCCAAGAGATTTTGCAAATAGCAGACAGAAAAGTTAAATTCTAACTGGAAGTCAGAAGTCACTGCTACTAGTCTGTTATCACCTCTTAGAGATGAAGTAAACGGTAATTGTTGATGTAAAAATAACCATTATCTGTGAACTAATAACAGCTATGGACTTGTTTCAGTTTTATAAATTATAATTCTGTTTTTCCTTTGTTTGAAATGCTTAGACCAGAAATCTTTTATGTTTTTAATCATCCTGGAATTACTAGCACAATTTTCCTCTCTAAATGTACAATTCCATCCAGATAAAACCTTGTTTTATACTGAAATATAAACAGGTTGGGAAGAGAGAGACTGGTAGTTCTGCTGTGTCCTTTTCTCACTTTTATTTCTTGGGAGAATATATTGAACTGAGAAAAGGATTTCTGTTTTTTTGTTTGTTTGTTTCTTTAACTTTGAAAAAAGTTTTTTTTCCATAGTGAGGGTGCTTTTCACTAAAGAAACTGAATGGGGAAAAGAAAATTGCCAGCAGACATTAACTTGTGGCATGATGATAATTATAGTATCTTAAATGTGAGAAATATTTGGATTCTCAGCTAGCAAAAACTGACATCCTTCAAAAGACTTCAGTGGAGCTATGATTTGTAGGAGCAGAACATCAAGTCCTCAGAGTTCAACATCTCTTACCTGTGTTCACTATCCTTATAGAAAAGATATCTTCTGAAATTCAGCATAATCCTCATGAGTAATCTCCTAAGAAAACTTTCATAATGTATTTCTGCTCTGAGGACATCTCTGGATAAATGATACAACCTACATAGCTGACTCTTGATCACCGGATACGTACAGACTGTAATTCACATAACACAGAAGAAAGCATAATGCTTGTTGGAAATAATTCATCTTTTCAAATTAAATTATTGCTGCCTTGGTTCTGCAAGGCCAAGCCAAATTAATGACTGCTTTCTGGAACACTAGGATGTCTTAAAGTTTAGAAATAACTTAAGATCTAGAGCTTTAAATTTGTGTGAAATTATGCATCTGGGAGTGTAACTTGCTCCATAAAAGTTCTAGGTTGAAATGTAACACCTTGAAAACCTTGGAAACAACCTGGACTGTTGCAGTCATTTGGTGAGCGGTTTGAAAAAGGACAAAAATTCTCTGTGACACCCTCAGAGTCACTTTCCTATAATAATTGTTACCACTTATACTAAGGAAACCTTATAAGCTTTAGGTTGGAACTTTTACTGAACGTCTTTAAGAATACTACTGTCCTCTGTTAGTTGTCCATCCTGACACAATTTCTCCCCCAAATGAAACTGATATTTTATCCACCAGGAGTAAAATATCTACTTGTGTAGTTACTGTACCCAGGAAGTACATTTTATTTCTTTACTCTATGGATTCGCCTGAAAACATGTATGTGACACTGCATAGCAAGATAAATGCTCTTCTAAACACTTTCAATAGTATAACAATTATGTGTAGAAAAGCTGAAGTTTGTAAACTTAGCCGAATCCAAGTTTGCATGCATCTAAGACAGAAATGTAGGACATATTTATAGGAATGGTGACTGTTTCCTTGAAAGGTATAACAGTGACAAAATCCATAGTGCTTGCATAAATAACCAATTAACTATATCATGCATTAAAACAAAGAAAAAAAACAGACAAAACATTTAGAACTATTGCAGAGAAGAGACTAGCAAGAGGAGGGTCATTTTTACTCTTCTGTGTGGCACTGGTGAAGTCGCTACAGAAATAAAGTGTTTGGGTCTCGAGTCCTCACTTTAAATAATTTTTGAAAAGTTTTTTATATTTATTTGTTTTTGAAAATTGAAAAAGTTCATAAAGTTTCTCCGTCCAAGCACCTTTATTTATGTGTGATATTCTGCCTATGAACAAGCTGGTATTTTTAATAATTTCTACCAAAAATTTTAATATACTTCAGGCAAAGAAATTAAGCACAGATGCTCTTTCTAATATGAAATGTATGGGTTTCTTGTCTCTACTAAATGACTCTCCTTTTGGCTAACAGTCTGTGGGGCTTCTATTTTGGGATATAAAATGGGAATCCTGATGGTTCAAATTTACAGGGTATATAATGAGTGTCACTGAAGTCAGTAGAAAAAGGGTTGGATTTCACCCTTGCTCCTTATAACTGTGTATCTACAGACCAGGGTTCTAAAAATTGTTGCCTTCTATTGGAAATTGCAGAGGAAGTTTTCATTTGTCTCAGTCATGCTTCCTAACATCGAATATTTTGATCTTCATATAGCAGCGCTCCTTTAAAGTGTCTTTTTTTAGAAGAAAAAAAAAATCATTATCTGAAGCTGGAACTCCAATACCTGCTAACCACAGATAAACCAAAGAAACCTTTAGTAAGTATGCAAATCAACCCATCTGTATCCTGCTGCTCAATCACTGAAATAATCACTGAGACATGACTGGCTAGATCTATAGTAGGTACTGTGTTTTTCTTATCTTTACCTTTGTGGCATACAGGAAAATAAAATCTTAGATTAGAAGATATAAATGGAGAACATCAATGAAAAAAATTAAACTAGAAAAAGTATGCACCCAACAGGAAACCAAACAGGAAAGTTGTTTATTCTCTGTATAGATGATCGGGAGAAAACATTTTTAGATACACATCTCAAATACATGCCTAAGCTTCTAATGTTCCTGCTAAAAGCAGACTTTCTTCTTCTTCTCTTAAAGGAGAATTGTAAAATTACACAAAGAAGAAATTCACTGGAACTAAACTCCATCTATCATAGATCAAGACTAGGACCAGACTAAATTTTACCCGTTCTCTGATACTGAGTCATGGGCTGATTTTGCTTAGGTACATTGAAGATATTTTCTTTCATATTGAGAGATTAAAGGGTATCATAAAAGCCAATGCTTTCTTATTATAACACCTGCTCCTTTTATTTTTCTGCAATAAAAGTTCAGTTTGAAGGAGGAGAAAGTGACAAACTGATGTCAGTTGACAATATCCTTTATTTTCTTACCAGCTCATCACTCTCCCATTCTGTCCTCTAAGTGATGAAGTCAGACATAGAAATACCTGCAATATGTTCTGAAACACAAGTTTCTCTTTTATTTTGGAGCCTACCAAGAACATATAAGTTGTTATTTTCAGCAATTATAACAAATTTTGCCCTCAGCTTCATACACTCATTTATCTCATTACAGATGATAGCGATAAATGAGCACTAGGCCAGAATTTGCTCTCAGTGACCAAATGTTTTATGTTTCTACTTTCCTTTGTATCCCTTTTTCCATTGCTTTTTATATTCTGTGGTCATTTCACCTTTGCAAACTGAGTACAAATAAAATATAAAACATTGGCATATCTGATTAGTGGTGTTAAATATATATTCATGTGTAAATGACTATACAGGCAGAAATGTAACAGAGAATCAGTTCTCCTGTCTTGGTGAAACTTTGATTCAAGTTAAAAGTTTATTGCAGTGAGCCAGGAAGACGAGAAATCAATGAGAACAGAATGCTAACTCCAGCAAGAAGATTGGGGAAGCCGCAAAGGCATAAGTTTGTGCTGGTTTCCCATGACAGAGTGGCCAACCTCATCACAACATTATCCTCCCTGACTCTTGTACTGTATCAGTTTATTTTTTACTGGAAGGCAGATAATATATCTATGGTGCTGGGGGAGCAAAAGAGCTTTGGAACACTGTGCTGAAATAAACAGAAAGGGTGCAGTGTCAGAAATCTCTCCACTTGCACCATCTGCTCTGCAACAGTGAGATTACTGTTAGTTATAATTTCCTGCAATAGGGTCTATAATCTGTATGCAGAATTCTAATACACCAGTCAACATAGTCCATTTGCAGAGCTTGATTAGAAGCATTGTTCTTTTCTGTCTTGGTCCTTATTCTCTTCTGTTCTGATAATGTTTTACATTTTGTGGGGAGGAAGGGGAAGGGTATTGAAGCATTGAAAGTATTGAAAATAGCGTACTACAAGACACTAAAACCCCTCTTTTTGAGAATCTAAGCTCAGGAGGAATTCTAGTCAAGATACTTTAAAAGCTTGCTAGTTTTCTGGTTGTAGCAAATATACTATATTCTTGCAGTGCTGCTTTGGCCTTCAGTGGGCATTAGTCTGACCAGCACAAGTCACCCTTTTATTTAAACATCACAGACAAGAAAACACTTCTTTGCCTCACATCATGCGCCTCCAAGTGACAGAACAGACTTGAAGAAAATCAAAATATCTAATTTCCTTGTTAGGAAGGTTTGTATGGGCACCCCAAAACCTGAGCAAAGAATTAGGGCTAATGGTATAACCTGTACCATTTGCTTATACTTGAGTATTTTATCTCTCTTGCTAACTGAAAAAAATTCCTCCACCAGTTGGAATTTATTTTACAACTTTATATATAGTAAATCACGGACTTAAATAGCCTCTGGACTTAGTTGGATTTTGAAATGTCAACAAGATCTGTTAAAAGAAGACAACTGCAAAAGAAAGAGATTTCATAATAACCAGTAAAATTAGTTAACATTCAGTTTCCTTTGTTTTCCTTTCCTTTCTTCCTTTTTGTCTGCTTGACCCCACTCTATCTGTCTTGGTGCCTCAGGGATGCAATCATTCTTAAGCAAAGTCAATTTAGACACCAGATACGTTGCATCAAGACAATTCTATGCTCAGAACAGAACAAGTTCAGCTAGAGTCACCTAAACGTAGCTTTTTTATGATAACTGCACAGTATGTTAAGTTTTCTACTTTCAGCTCCCTCTTCTGGCCCTCTCTCTCATGAAAACAACTGACATAAAATACTCTGTGCACACCCACTTCTTAGAGTCTCTTGCAGAATTCCTGTCTAAGTTCACTAGACCCTTCTAATGTGACCTTCATTTCACCATGATTTACAAAAAACACAGCTATTCTGTTCTGACCAGTGACAATTCACACAGGCTTCCAGTGCCTATACGGAGTTAAGAAAAAAAGTTTAGGAGGCAGGGCAACCCAGGCAGTTGATACTGTGGAGGAGACATTCATGTAGGCATGCTGAGGATTTATATCCCAATTAGAGCAATGCCAAAGGACACTACTGATTAGAAGTGGAAACAGCAGGAGAACAAGCCTCTATGTTTCTCTCTCTAGACCAGATGTATACTTCTGAGATGCATGCTGACTCGTGTTCCCTATAACCTCTTGGCCAGCCTCCTCAGTGAAAGATCCAAGCCCTTACTTTGAAATCATTCTCCCTACTTTCAGGCTTAGGGTAATTTAATAGGTGACCTGCATATCACATTGCTACATGAATGACTCAAGGAGAGGTGCAGGAACTAGAGGTGGGGCTGGACCTGTTATACTTCAGAGGTCCAATTACTGAGCAATATTGTGGGGTACACAGAATTTTAGGTTGCATACATCTAACTTAGCAAGGCACTATCTGATTTAGAACTTTCTTGCAGGTACTTTAATGACCTACTTGAATGAGAATAACTCACAAAGCATGAAGTTTTAAACTGAACTTTTAAACACTGCAATTCTAAATCCTAAATTTGACTAATCAGGAATTTTGAAACACTTGAATACTTAGAGTAAAATAAGTGTATATGCATACAGATGTTTCTAAAGCACTGTCATAATATTAGTAATGCAAACAATAAAGACATACTTCTTTCTACAAGCTCGTGAAAGTTAAAATAACCATACTGAACCATTAGCAAGGACAAGACATCATTATTGCATACAGAAAGAAAGCTGTGCTACAGGAATATCTCCTTTCAAAGACAAAAACATTAAACAAAGCATTAGTTTTGGGAATAACACATTTTCCACTGTTCATCTCAATTGTATACTGGAATACTGTCATATCACATCTCTGTCACAGGAGCTGGCTTGAAAAACTAACTTTTGAAAAGAAAGACAAAAAAAAAAAAAAGCCCAAATTCACATTATTCTGGTTCTGTATTTGACTGATAACCAGATATTCACCTGAAAGCAAGGACTTTCTGTTTTATTCTCAAAGTTACTTTTCTATCTTTTAGTGAATCTCACCACTGTTTTTAAGGTTTCTTCTCTCCTGGCTAAAAGGACAAAACATGCAGCTGCTTTCTAGACTGCTGAATTGCATATGCAGCTGCACTGATTGGTGGTAATAGGAGTAAGATGAGTGATGTGCTTTGACATTTTCATGCAAGCATTTATATAAGCAAATTTTACATTAAACTTGTTTTCCCATAGCTTTTAAGAGTGATGTTGCCAAAGAGCACTTTTAAAAGTGGATAAAGCATTAAAAGTGATAAAACTGATTGTGAAATTTTTTAACTGATCATCTATAGAGAGGGAAGTGATTTAAAAAAACTGATATAAGAAAGATTAAATCACCAATTCTGATGAATTTCCCATTAAGAATTAAAAAAATCTCAGTTACAGAAGTATCACATTTTCAAATAAAAAAGTTTGCTTTTCTGTTGGAATAGCTTCACCTGAAGAGTTAACTTCTAATATCTGAAGCTCTTAATGAAAGCAGAATGTTTTCAAATTATGAAAACAAGAATGTGCCTATTTTTCTAATCCCTCTTATGAAAATTTTTGTTCATGATAACTTTTTAGATAAAACTTGTAATCTGTACTTGGAGCAATAAAATACTTAAAATTTTGAACAAAAACCCCTCTGAGATGTGAAAGTCATTTTCTATCGCCGCCACTCTTGCAAAATATGGCAATAAATTACACTGCTTCCCAAAACCAGACACTGTGGCTCCTTTGAAAGACAGATAATTCAGTGTTGATAGGACAAGGCAGCAGGAACTTTACTAAAATAAAAAAATAACAATAACCAGAAAGTCTTCTATTCTGCAGCCTTTCACCATAACCCTTTATTCACCTTTCCCCTTCTCTGCAGTAAGTAAATGCTAATGGGAATGCTTATAGCACTTCAGGGCTTACCCATACTTTTTGCACCACCCGTCTGCATTCCAGGACTAAAAAGTCTTTTAAGGTAAGATAGTAACGACACAGTTTTGCTCTGAATAAGGAGCAGAGAGGAGCCATGTTAGCCCTGGAGCATTCCAGGGAATTACCTGTGATTCAGAAAGGCGAAAGTCTGCTTTTCCTTCTTGTGCTCTAGTAGAAAATAATTTTCACCAATTTATTTATCAGGAACATATTTCTTTCTTCTACTACATTTTAGCTGTGTCAGTTGCCACAACGGGGAGAGAGAGTTCTGTTCTCGTCTGCGCTTACTGGACTTTACCAGGTATTTTTTTCTATTATGCTTCTTTTTGGATAACTTCTGAATTGTCCATCTAAAAAGTGGAAGCCCAAGTGAATTAGCATATTGATGAATGTGCAGAGATACCAGGCAGCAGAAACAGCAACCGTTTCTCAAGCCTTATATGGCTTATTTTTTAATTACTCGTTCTTCCATTTTATGGTTCCTCATAAAGCCTGTGAGACCAAAAGCAGAAATACAACATAAAATCAATGTGCTTCTGCCCCTGGTATCTCTGCTCAGCATTACAGAAGTCCTTTTGGCCCTTCTGCAATGTTTCTGTTTATTGCTACTTCTTCAATATAGACATTGGAGGTATCTATGTACAGGCTTGCATGTGAAATCATTTCATTTTAAACCATATCAGAACAAAGCAGCTTCATTCTCTCCTATAACTGATGCAGGCTGATGGTAAGGAACTATTGCTACATCTGGGTCTCCTTTCCCCAAACTGCTTTGCTTTTTCTTCCAGTAATGGTCAGATGGAAAATGCTCACACACGTTTCATGGGCCAAGCTCTGGAGCCCTTTGATCCTTTTCCTGGCAGCCTCCTCCTTGGCCTCAGTGCTTACAGTCCCGGCTGCACTATGTTTTGGTGTATTAACCATGGAGCTGGAAGTCAGTGTGCACACTGAAGGATTCAGATGTCTCAGGCGGAGGTGAGTCCAGAAGCCAGATATTTTGCTGCTTGGGTTAGTGGGCAAGCCCCCATGTTACCAGGCCCAAATTGGGCACCTAAAGATATCAGAGAGAAGTCGGTTCTACGGTTGTGACCAAAGCGGCATCTTGCTAACAAATCAGCCATGCACCTGTAGGCAGAAATGTCTAAAATTCCTTATTTGTTCCCTAGGAGAGGGCACAAGGTTCTAGTTTTGTGTGGATACCTTTGGAGAGAACAAGGGATATAATCCTCCATATTGGTTCCAGAGACAACTCAAGCGCTAGTTTTAAGAGGTTATTTTGTCCCTTGCAGGGTGGGGAACATAAAGTTGGCATGTTTGCACCTAAACTTGCTATCTGAATTCAGTAACTCCATTTATTTACAAACCTTTTCATTGAAATAGGTACATAAAATTACACCAAGAGAATCTTGATTCTGACCATCCTTATCCCCTTAAACCCACTGGTGGTTCACGGCAGGCCTTTACTGCTGGAGTGCAGACTATGCGGGGCAGGGATCATGCAGCAGCTAGCAAAAGGGGTCCCAAATCCCAGCTGAGGGGTTTGGATCTTTTTGCATTTAGTGATATTCTCAGAATATTTTTTTTCAGTAGATTCTTTAAAACCCTTAATTTTGTGATAATAATTAACGAGTTCATATGACTTTGGGACAACTTTGTTCTTACAATAAAATGTTCTCTCTGAAGTTATCTGGCTTAATGTTCTGAGGAATATTCACGTATGTTCTATACACATTTTTGCTGTGATCATTCCTTTTAATAACTTGTTAACAGATATTAGTTATTTGTGATTATTTGGGAATTAACAGTGCTTATAAGGTTTATAAAGATTTTTAGATAATTTGCAGAGTGACTAAATCAAAGATCACTAACACTGGCAGAAAATCTAATTTAGTCAAATCAGCTAATACCAGGATGTTTGTTATAGCAGGGGGTAAAGCTGATAGCCTTCTTCTAATGTCAGAATGGTAATTATTACCTGCTAGTTGTGTCAGCACCTAGTGCTTTTTATTGTTTTTTTCTCCTAAAACTTTCTTTTTTTATCTTACCCATCAGATTTATTTGCAAAGTAACATGGCAGCTAAAGGACCATTTCAACCTTGAGCTGCATAAAGCAGAGATATTTATGCCTCTCATGGAACAGGGAGATAATAGTCCCTACCTATATAGTGAGACTGAACCTGGAGTATTGCACTGAGAGCTTTGGGCACCTCATTTTCTGAAAAATGTAGGCAAGTTGGATCGAGTTCAGAGAAGTGCAACAGATAATGATCATGAAGATGGAGGGATTGCTATAAAAGGAAAGATTAAAAGAGACTCAGCACTTATGCTGTAACAAACAGTAAAAAAACTTTGGAAAATAAATGCTCCAAACCTTATGTATGAAATATCAACCCACACATATATAATGACAGTAGCATTCACAGTACCTTCTATTTGGTATACCAAAGGCAAGGTAAAATGTGTTTTGGTGCAGACTAGAATTTAAACAGCAAGTAATTCAGCAACTGTACTGGGCATCAGAGCAAAAACCAATAGGAAAAAAAAGGCTTCTTTCCTCCATCATTCCATGTTACTTAACTTGCAGGGAACCATTACAGTATCTCAGTGACTCATTCCCACAAATAAACTAGAACTTCTTGCAAGTTCCATTTACGCAAGACTTGATATGCATGTAGGTACAGCATTAATATTTCACTTAGTAATTCAGTATCCCAGTGCCCAGTAACCGTTTAGAGCTTGCCTATGGGGAAGAAGGACATCACACTGGCTTCTTGGGTAAACGCTCTGATTCTCCCCTAATATTTTTTTAATCATCTCTGGAAGCTAAATCTTGAGTTAAGCCTAGCAAAGGTCCATGCTTGTGCAGAAGAGCTTGGGGGCAGGGGGAAGGGGCAGGGAATGTATCTTTAAATTTGTTTTCTTACTTCTTTTGAAGGAACTATTCCAATCTATTGACCTTTGCAGCCATTGGGATTGGCTATGAATACATACACATCCAATCTTGCTAGGCATGACAACTACTTGGGAATCCAGCAAGGTGTGAATGTGAAGCAAAATATATCCAGAATGAACTCCACCTGTATACATCTTTATTTCTGAATAGGAGTGTTTTTCCCTAATCTAATTAAACCCATTTCCACCCTTTTCTAATATTTGAGATAAATGGGAAAATACCTTCCTATTTTGCTTTGAGTGTCCACACCTGAGCTCATTTCAATATGGACCTTATGTAAATAAGCCCTTAGTGTACTGGAAATGATTCTCTGTTTAAATGTTTTGAGTCTGAATTTGAATTCATTGTTTGTTTCCAGGTCTTGATCCTAGCATTTGAGAGGATGGAAGGCCATAACCCATTGCAGGTCCCTCATCAGCTCTGTAGCAGTAGCTCATTCAGTTCCATGAAGTGATGCTGATTTTGCATTAGCTGAGGATTTGCTTTCAGCTGAATTTCAGTATTCATAATCATAAATGTGTTGGGGAAGTGACTCAGGAGAATTATCTAGTGGGAAAGAAGCTGGTTGTTGCACCTTTAAAACAGAAATGATGGTTATACATGCAGCAGGTTCTGCAGGTAGGGGGGACTAAAATGAGACAGTAAATCCTTCTCACTGGCATCCTAAACTGGGTGCTGAATACAAGGTTCCAGTGGTGAAAGGGGAATAATGTTTAGGTGACAGTGACCTGTGCTCTGTGCTGTAACTAAACTGTGTTTTTAAATACAGATATCTGATTAAATCTGTGCTGTCAAAACAGTAGCTGAAGGTGGGTAATTGAACTGAAAAATACTGACTGTTGGTTGCAGATTTGTTTGTTTATTAAGGGTTGGATTGGAAAAAAAAAATGGTGTGAAGGAAATAGAGCACAAAAGTTTTAGATGCCCACTGAGTACACTATCACTTGGCACTTGATATGATGCTCATCTCCTAGAAATAATTATGTATTCAGGCCCCCTCAGTTAAATTGGCACATTAAGATTTCTGACTTAGTGTCATAACTGTAAAACAGAAATCCTGCAAACCAGTGACAGATCTGCTTTTGGGGCTCTGCCCAAATCAAAATCTCAGCAAGTACAATCCAGGGACCAGATCCATTTTCAGTGTCATTTAGCAGAGCTCCTCCAAAGGCAGTGGGACTATGCTGGTTTACACCAGTAGAAGGCCTGGCCCCAAAGAGATATGTTATCACCATTTAGGTCAAATGTAATCCTGAAAGTGTTCAAAGGCATGAGGGAGGACACGGGCTGCTGTGCCCCAGCGCAAGCTTCTTGTAGCAGCTCCTGGAAAAGGTCTGGCACGTGTGTACAGAGTAGGACAGCTTAAATAGAGGCCTCTGGGGCAGCTTGAAAAGCTGTCTCACCAATCACGGCATGTGTATCTGGCACTCACTGTTGAAAGCAAAGCTAATCATATCAAACATGCAGCAGAGAGACTATGCAGCAAAAAGGCCCTTTGACTGAGGAAAGGGGAAGCAGTGAAGCTCTGCCATTATCTATTTGTCCCCTAGCTGCTGCAGTAAGAGCAAAAGGCTTACAGATGAATGGCTTCTGGGGGAAGAGCTCTTTCACATCCTGAAACACAAGAAGGTACAGAAAATCTACCCTGTGGAGCAGTAACTGTGTTAATTGTATGGCTTAGGGCCCTCAGGCAAATTCTGGCAAGTCCCAGTATTATTAGTCTACTCCCTTCTCCTTCTCTGGCATCATCACTGCCAAGAAAGGAGAAAATCCCCACCACAGCTGCCACGGGAGGAGAGCATTGGACTCAGAGTTAGGAAAAAGTCTTATATGTATGCACAATGTATTTAGTATGTCAGCCATATTTTTGTGCTGTCAGCCAAAGACGAGAAAAGAAGGAGTTCAGTTTGAGGAAGGGTAGGAGTAGTGAAGAAAGAGGCAGATAAGGGTGGGAGGTAGGAAAGAATTAGTTCCATTGTACATACTGGTAAGGCTCCATCTGGAATATTGCATGCATTTCTAGTCATTCATATCCAGGAAAGACGTTCTTGAGAAGAAAAAGAGTCAAGAAGGTCTGTGATAAGATACAAAAGGAATAAAGAATCTGTCTAATACAGGGCAACTGAAGTACTTAGACTTCTTTAGCCTGAAGGCTGAGAAGGAATATGGTATCTTTTTATAAGTGCATCAGTGGAGAAAACATCAAGGGAGGACAACAGCTAAAACTTTGTAAATTGGCTGGGAATTTAGGCCTAACCAGCAAAACAGTATGGTTCCTACTGTGGGAATAACGGGGGGAAAAAAACCCAAACCTTTGGCTCATTAGAATTAGAATGAAGGTCAGTTAATATATAGTGTAATGACTGCTTTATTAGAGGCCTGGATTTGAAAAAAACAGGAGTTTCTATAGCTTCCAGCTCATTGCTCTTTCAGAAAGGATCATTGAGAAAAAGTTAGAGGAAACAGAAGCATGTTGTGCAATACCATATAATTTTCTATAAGACATCTACTAACATGAAACTTGTAAAAAGTCACCAGACTGGGCACGACCATAACCCTTCCAGCCTTACATAGGTGACACATACCACTGATAACAACAGAAGTTTTGCCTATATGAAGGGCACAGAATCAGGTCTGTCCTATTCTGTAATGGTTTTTGCATTAAAATTGTTTGATTCTTTCTTTGGTTGTGCAGGTTGTTGCTCATGACAGGGCTGGATACATAAACAGATGAATGTATCAAGCTATCCATGCCACAGTGCAGGCTTCTTTATTGAAAACCAAGTACACCAGGGCTTAAGAATCATAAAATTACACTTCTCTGGTATCTGCATTTGCAGCAATAATCTGGATTGAGGAATTGTACTGTGGTCTAAAGAAACCACCTTCCTTCCAAGATTTGACCACTTATAAAATACTGCATCATAGTAGATATGAGATATTTGGGTTTTTATTAAATAATATAAGGAGTACAACTGATGAAAGTTACAAAAGACAGCAAGTTGGGCTCAGCCGTTTACCAGTGCTCTCAGAACCTTAAGTTTTAAATGAGTCATTTTGTGTTAACACCTCTTTGAACATTAAGGGTCAGATGCAGCATTGGTGTAATTCAGAGTAATTCTATTGAGCTATGCTAACTTACACTAACCGAGCACATGGCCCACAATATTTTGTCATTCAAGGCAGGTAGCTCAACACACAAGTTAAGGAATTTCTATGTAAAAGTCCCATTAGTGCCTGCTCATCATACAAATCCTACTAATACCTCTCTATCCACTTGTGTATTTCTGATGAAGGCTGTTCCATGCTGGCAGAATAACATGTAGCTGTTTCATGTGCTCAAAGTGGGTCAAATCCTTTTGTCTTTATTCCTTTCAGTTCAAAAAGGACTGTATCTAAGTTAACTCTGAAGGATTTGAACTCACTTGAATACATTTTTTTCTCTAACTTCCTTCCCTTCGGTCACCCTGATCATTATACTAGGATCTTAGACTAGAGATCATCACACAGCATACACCAACTGTTTCATAGTCCTTTTGCTTTGCTGTGTGTCTTGTAAATTTAAAGATCAGCATTTCCCTTATTTTGATAAAGACATAGTTCTTTGCTTTATTCTTTTTTTCCTTTTATATGCTTTTTCAACATCAATCTTTATGTTTTCTTCATCTTTTCATGGTCTTTTCCTTCCACTGACAAATCTTCACTCAGAATAAGCCTTCATATTCAGGACACAATAATTTCGTTTCTTCTCAGGAGATGTGAAATCTCTTTTTCATTCTCTTGGTGACCTAAATGTTACATTCCAATTGTCGCCTTCATTCTGTAAAAGTGTCCTGACTTGCCCCAGTTTTTGTCAGCAATTTACTAACATACGCTTACATGGTCTTTCTCACTTTGCATGTCAATCTCAGAATTTCTCATGAAATTACACTACCTAGAGAGGGATTTTAAACAGTATAAAGAGAAGAGGGTGCAGCCCTCTTTCTCATGCACACTATAAGTCCTGTAGGGAGACAGTTCTCCATGTGGAGGACAAACAGCAAAGATCCACTTTCCCCTGACAAAAAGGCTAGCTCATGGCCATGCTGCCATTGGGGCCTCTTATCTCAGGTAATACAGTGGTAACGTACAATTATTTCCCTTTCTCTGCTTGCCACAGAAGTACATATGGACATTTACAGAGATGGGACTCAATCTTCAGTGGAGGAATAGAGAGGAAATATCTTCTCACAGTTTTTATCTGGGTTGCCAGAAGTATGGCATAGTAGTCAGAAGTAAAACTGAACTTACCAATACTTTATTAGTGCAGTTCCTACAGTGTCTTGTAGCAGAGGGAATAATATGCTTCATACACTAATAGAGAAGGAGATATTAAGAGCTCAGCATTTTTCATTTAGAGCATCACTTGACATTCAAAATACAGGAGGATATTGCGGTTATTGCAAGTAGTGGGGCAGTGGCTACAGAATTTTACTGGTGTCTATTATACTGGAGAAAAAGCGGTCAGACACATTTTTCACACATAAAACAAGTAGTTTCCACATTAGACTGAGATTTTTTGAAAAAGAGAAATTCTAGTAAAAATGCTTATGCTGAAATACACAGAAGTCCAAAATCTCCTACCTTATATTCAACTGCTATAACTTCTTCTAATGAGAATCTCTGAGGTGTGAGAATATGCTGAGAGATTTCAATCTTGCACTTAAAAAGATAGTTGAAAGTAGCTCCCTCAAAAAATTCTGAAATGAACCTTAACTCTCAAACAAGTCAGTCTTTACATTTTTCAGTACAATGTTTGCAATAAATCAAACATTTTCATTTTAAAACTGTAATCAGCTAAATCGTGAAGGGAATTCATTTATAAAAAAGCTAAAGTATAAAAAATTATCTGTCTCCTAGCTCTCCAGTTTAATATCTTCAATAAGTCAAAAGTCCTTGTGCTAATCCAGAAAAATAGAAAAGGATATATTTCTGTTAGCATTTTTCACAGGAGACATTTTTTCATGGGAGTACTTGCAAGGTGACTACATCCTATAGAGCTTCATGTCTCATTTAGCAAGGCCTTGGGAATAAATTAGGAGAAAGATATTTTCCGCCCTCTATTTATGTGTACAATGATTTTTGTGGTCTTATCACAATCTTTATATTTACCCATATGTAAAATGCTTAAAGCACCCTGTCAAGCTATCTGTTTCTGCTAAAGTGAGGTCTGTGAATGGGGCGAGGAACTGAAGGTCGGAACAAGCAAACAGCGTAAATGGGAGGAGGTTCAGTCTCATATCTATTGGGAATCACTGACATTTGTTCCAGGTCCTCAGATGATATAAATGTTTTGTATTTCCATCAGTGGCCTGTTATGGGTTAACAGCAAATTATATCTTCTGAGACTCTGCTTACTGAGTCACTTACATTTAGGATCCCTTAACTAAAAAGAAAGAGACTTTTAATGGGCATTAGGAATCTTGATACAGCTCTTCAATGAGACTGATCGTACCCTTTTCCACTGATGTTGACAGAGAGTGGTAGTTATTGCAAATGCTATGGGTTACAAATTATGTTGGCCATCTCTATTTTGTTTATTTAGCAGGTAAATCTATGTGATAATCAGACAGGAACACAGCTTTATTTTTTAAAAAAAGGAATTTTATTAGGGGGGGCTGGCTGAACACTGAGGTTTGCAAACATTTCTAATTTAGACTAGAAATAGACTTGAAAACAGATCTCTGAAACTTACTCCCCAGAGTGTTGAAGAAATTTTGATGAGGACCTGACAGTCTCTGCTCCTATCTACTTTAAATGCAACTATCACAGGCACAGGAGAGATTCTGTTTTTACAGCTACATAAAATATGGCAATTACAGAGTCAGTATTAAACCTTCAGCCAATTTGCCTTGTGATATCTCCTCTGAAGTATATATTGAGAGCTGCAGAGTACTTACAGAAATGACAACATTCAAGAAATCTTGAAGAGGATGAGATGCAGAATAATCAAAGTGACTGACCTGACATTAAATCCAAAATCAAGATATCCTAACTTTTCTTAACTGGCTCTATACATCTGATAATAGATGTATTTTAATATTAGATATCTGACTTATAAATTTCATTCATTTTAGTGCTATGCTCCTTATTTAAATAATCTCATCTACTTTAGAAGATTTTTAAAGGTATATGCATGTTTAAGCAAAGTTGTGTTTGAGCTGAACTTCAATTCAAACAAATTTCATAAGTAAAGCAAAAAAAAGCCCCTGACCCCCCAAAAAATGCCAAGTTTTTTTTTAAAGGACCAATAAGGCTCCTGTGTGTCAATATCACTTTTTCCTTTCTCTCTCATACAATCCACTAACTTGAACTACGGAAATGAATACTTAATACTATCAACGTGCCAATATCCAAATACAGGGCTTGGGTGTGAGATCAGTCTGTATAAGCCAGCTGAAGGCAAGAAAATTTATAAACATAATACAAACCCTTGATAATAGGAGTGGAGATCTGCTCAACTCAGCTTTTACTTCCACGACATCTGTAGGGCAAAAGGTAAGGCTAAGAACAGAGAAAATGACTGGGTTTACATTTAAGATATTGCAGCAATTCTAGAATGATTTACGTTATTTATTTGAAAGGTTCCAAAATGAATGAAAGTATAATGATGTTAATTTCATTAAATAAAGAAATTTTATATAGTTATCACACCAAAGAGTGAAAGAATTACTCTGTATAATAAGAATATCTATAGGTATACTATCTAACTTTTAGAAGATTCCAAAATTAAATCCTCACTCTAAGTCAGACAAATAAGGAACCTGAATTGTTGTTTCTGACATCCAATACAGTGTACAGATGGTTTCAGAGGGCAGAAGGCAGAATCTGTCTCAGAATTTTTCACAAAAAAGGATAAACCATTAAGCTCTACACTGGACCTCGGAGTACCTTATTATCCCCATCATCATTTTTCACTAATTGGCACTGCCAATTTTTCAACCAATTCTACCTTTCACAGTAATTGGTAAACAGTCTATTGTAATTGAGCAGCTCTGAATTTTATCCATAACAGTCACCACTTTACTCAAGTTTCCACACATGAACTCCCCCTCTAGCTTACCTCTCCCTCTAGCTTACCTCTTCAGAGTAAGTGAAGAAAACATCAATAACAAATTAATTAGGTTCTTTACTTTTCATATTATTTACATCAGATGTGAAAGGGCTCCAAATTTCATTAAGGACAATATGCAATTTCATGGTATTCTGCTTGGATACCTTCAACAGGCTTAAAGAAATACACAAACAGCTATCAGTTTGATAATTGTAATGATTTCAAGCCTACGAAACAAATACAGATTTTTGATTTTCTAACCAATGTATTTGTTCCATGATGAGCAATCTAATAAGAATGTCTGATTATAGGGCTCTCTTGTTCATTGTCAATGTGCAGTCCTTGAAACAGAACTACTATGATGAAAGAAACTCCTTCCACTGGAGCTAAATGCTACCTTTGTGCATCTTTGATCCCTATTCAAAATGTGACGCTCATAGTATTTATGCTACTGCTGTAGAAGGAGTAGAGCAAATATGGGAGAATATTGCAGAAGAGTATTCACACAAATGCATTCACACCAAAAATTAAAAATTCATTTTGACAGTATTGGGAACTTTTTAATGTGTTCTCTAGAAACAGCTGTTTGCAAAAATGATGAGGAAAGCAAAGCTGTTGTATGTACTCTCTCTGATGGAGGAAAGGTACAGAAATCATTAGCTGACCTAGATTTTCTTAGGCTCCCTCATACAAGCTGGTTAACATGTAACTCGCATCATAACTTTAGAAGATGTTTGCACCCATTTCTTTTCAATTAGTATGTATGACTGTATGTTTTATATTATTTATGTTACATTATTTACATTATATTGTTTATCATTTATATAATTACTTTATAAATAATTCCGACAGGTTTAATTGCAAACTGAAAGTTACACAAGTGCTTTGCTGGATCAGGTCTGAGATGTTCATTTCACACAGGGTTAAGGCAGAGCTGTGGAAGATTCCTCTCCCTAAAAGGATTCTATCACACAAGCCATTAACTAACATTTTGAATCAGTGTTTATTTTCAAATATTGCAGAAGATGACAGGCAGAGCCCTTGTGGCATTAATACATTGTTATGGAGACCTTAAAAATTATTTGAAAAGTCACACAGAACTGAGTGTATAACACATCTCATTCTGACAATGGGGAACTCTCCTTTAGCACAAGGATCACAGCTCTGAATAATACAAAAAAAAAAATGCAATAAAACATTCAAAGGTAGTAGCAGAAAACACATTTTTCCACAGGATTCTGAAAAAATGATAACCAGCAATCAATGAGTACATACTGTGCATATGGTAAAAAATGTTTCAAATAAAATCATGCCTTTAGTAATCATCTAAATCACTGATGAAAATACAACCCTTTAAATGACAGGAAAGAGATGTCAGCCTTGTATTAGCAAATATATTTGTATGTCTGCCTTTCCATACCTGACCTCTTGTACTGAACAGTTACAGAGCAGCAACATAGACCAAAAATTTGTTTGCAATATTCAGAAGCGTTTCAGTTCCACAGTGCATGGGTAGTGCAAATTGAACAATGTAGATTAATATAATCCAATTTAAGAAGTTACAGACAATGAATATGTGCCAAATGATGTAACAATCTGTTTTCTTTATTGGAAAGAAAAGAAGTAATGAAAAAATATCACTTTCATTATGTCTTTTGAAAATGACTAATGGGCTAGTTCATTCCATGTTACTTTAATAACATACTTTTATTAATTCAAGAAGCTAAAGAATGCCCCAAAAAGTTTGTGTGAGCAAAAAGTCTCATTTCCATTATTTCCAGTGTGGAAATAGATGCAAAATATTGTCTTGCTTAGAGTATCTGACTTACTGTTTGTGCTGGAATATGACTTTTCCATAAAGATGGGTTGAGTGGTAAGGGAAAACTAGAATTAATTCTTCATGACACAAAAATTGGGAAAGTCATGTAGGACTAACTATATGCAAGAACTTTTTTATCCCCTGCATCAGCCTTGCAATCTGTGCATGCCAGGAGCCTGGATGACCTGCTTGGAAGAGAAGCACATCTCTTAGATCCTCAAGATAAGCAAGAAGAGTCCTGGTGTTAGCTCAGATCAGAGTTATAATCCCAGATTTGAGCACCTTCTTAAGACGTCCCTTTTCTTTTGACAAGTAACAGCCCAGAATTGGAATATGGAGCCAGGATTCAAGAGATCCAAACTCAGTTTGGCTGAACAAAAGGCAACTGCCACATCTTGCATCTCTGCTTTGTTTGTGGTCTATAGATGTTTGTTAAGTGACCAGCAAACTCAATATGGCAAGCAAATGAGGCAGGGAAGGCCTGTTTTATGGATACCAGTGATATTAGTGTGAACTACTTTAGTCCATTTTCCTGCATGTGTTAGAAGCAGTCGAGCACTTGGAGAACTGAGGTAGAATATCTCACACCTATGGCCTTCAGTTCAGAGTTGAATGAAAGCATAGCAAAGGCTGCAAGAATATATATTTCCAGCCTAGATATCTACAGGGCCAGCTATGCTGCACATGCAGACATGCATAGTCTTTTTTTATCTTTGACCTTTGGTCCACCTCAATTTATTTTTTATGAAACTGGAGGTCTTCCTACCAGTACAACTCTGAGTACTGTGGATTACTCCTGTAGAGGCTGCAATGTATCTGATATCTCAGGAGTACAGGCTTTTTATCTGTTCTACCCTGAACAGATTCATACATTGAGAGGCTTTTTCACAGAAAGCAGCATTGTCTAACTATGTTGCCATTGGATTTGTAAGAAATGCTGCACATAATTACCTAGCCCCAGTATGCTGCCAGGACAACAGTAGCCAAGAGCACAGAGAAGATAGAAGAGCAAGAATTATATTCCCCAAATACACTCCCAGACTCCAGGATTTGCTGCTCAGAGATGGTCTGAGTTAGGGGTGGCATCTCTGGCTGCATCAGTGCTTGTTTTCTGCTCCTGATGCCAGCTGGCAGCACTTGCCCTTAAAGCGGAACTCTCTCCTTCCAGAAGATGAGGGCACTGTGCAAGCTGCCTATTGGCCTCGGTTCTCCTCCCTGTCAGCCCTTGTACTATGCCCATACATTGACTAGGGAAGTGCTGGTTTTCTCACTCCTAAGCTGTTCCAAGGACCAAGCTGACAATTCAACAATGCAGACTATAATATGCTGATACTCAAACTTACACTCTGTCTCTCCTTAGTTTACTACCGCAGACACAGAAGTGCTGTTTAACAGCCCACAAATGGATTTACCTTCCCAGAATTTGTCTAATTGAACTTTGAATCCATGTAAATTTGTAACATCCAAAACTGATGGGAGTTTTACAGCCAATTTCAGTGAGAATAGGGTCAGGCCAATGCTGTGTGTCTTAAAACCCCACCATTCATCTTCCTGAGGAGTTAAAGAACTCAGTTCTATATTGCATATTGTTTAGCAGCCTTTTACTGTAAGTGTGAAAGAAGTAAACAATAGTTTTAATACCTGGTAATACTGTATTAGTTAATAACTTGGCTGAAATTCATATACCACATGATATTTTATAGATAATATATAAACATTAAGCAAATGGGATTAGATTTTAAAACATTTTACTGTATCGTTTACCATATTCTATGCTAAATGAAAGTAATATTTAAAGGATGCCAGCTGCAATCTGAAATCTGTTAAGTAACTACATAAATATTATCTATTAATTATTTCAGTTAAGTAAAATATTCAATACACAATTTTCTGAAATAGTACCATGGATTTATTTATTTTTTTTTTATAAGTTTGCCCCCCTAACATTGCGACTAGGTAAATGCGTTAGTGTTTTAAAATGTGGGACTGCCTTTGTTGCAATAGCTGCAACATAGGTAACGTAAAAATACAAGAATGCACATAAGCATGTGTTCAATTATTTGAACAGTCCCAGCAAAGTAAATTGGACTCTCTTGTTCTTGAAGTTAACTTAATGCTCAAGTACTTTCCTTGGTCTCAGCCTACATCTAAAGAGATTAAAAATTAAATTAAAAATATTTACATCAGAAAAATCAAAGGTCCAATGCGTTGATACTAGCTGAGGAAGGGGATGCTTAAGGAAACTTATAACTACAGGTTACTTATCTAGAGTAGCCTCCTAGCTTCCAGCAATCCATAGGCAAGAATTATCTTACTGCTCAACAAAAGACAGGTTCCTTGTAATAAATTGCCCTCAATGTGTTTTTCTTGCATTAACTTATCTGGACACTTTTTGAACCCACGTCAACTTTTAGTTTCACTTAATAAAACAGAAAAAGGAGGAAAATTATATCCGTTCTACATTCTAAAAAACATCATAGTCTTGGAGGAATTAATCAGGTTGGAAAAAGTTGGGCATTATATTGTCTTCAAATGATTACATAAAGTCTTCAAAAGATTGTAAGAACAAAAGTAGAAGAAGGAATATTATATCATGAACTTGTGTTCTCCTCATTTTTTCAACAGTACTCTTTTTAGCTCCCTGTTTAATTTTCCTAGTCTTCTTTCCCCTATCAACTTCACTTTTCTTTTCATCTCTCTTTCAACATTCTGTTGTCCTCATCCTCCATTCTCTTGCTGTTGTGGATTATCCAGTCTTCTTCAAACTTTTTTCATGGTTATTGATTTCTGCTTCTCTTGCCTTCCAAATAGTTTTGGTTGTTACACTTACAATATGGATATGGAAACCATGCTTTAGCTATACCTTTAAGGTACAGTTTTTCATACCAAACACCTCAGATAATAGGAACTAATGATCTAAAGTGTTGATTGTTCCCAACATCAGTTAATATCAGCGATGAGTATTTTCATATGTATGAATGAGTTTTGCTCCTCTACATCAGGGGAGCAAACTACCTCATGATTTCCCTTTAAGAGTAAGAGTGGCTTGTAGCAGCCTAGAGCCATCCCTGAAAACACTGAAAAAGAGAAAGGACAGGGACTCACTGAACTACTCTTGAAAACTTGGAAATAATAAAGGGTGCTAAAACTAGATAATAAGCAATCTGGTCATTGGACTTCCATTCTTATTACTGCAGTAATAGGAATGGAAGTCCAATGACCAGAGTGTCCAAGAGTTTTATATGGGCCCTACTAGTGTCACAAGTACTACCTGCTATAGCAGATTTAATAATAAAAAAGAAGAATCAAGTCATAGAGAGATGACAAGGTTTACTTTTTGCAATCCAGTCATTGCTAGAATTTTTGAGTGTCCTGAGCACTAACCTGTTGCACTGTTTACTGCAGTACATGGCCACCCATTTAAGCAGGCTTGCACGGAGCTCACTTTCACCCAAAACATTGAGAAGATCTGATATAACTCTAGGTAGTTGCATTTATTCACACTGCTATACAGGCAGGGCAAATATATGATAATTTATCATGAATAAAGAATTTCTTGAAGAAGTTACAAATGCAGAAGTTACAAAAGAGCAGCTGTTGTGTTGCTGAAAGCAATGCATTAGTGCGTGCACATTACTGTAAAGCCTGGTACTGATTAATTGTTCAACTTTTCTACAGTTTTTTTTTTTGTTTTTGCTTTATATTAACTGTCATCTATTTCAGTCACAGCTCGTGCGGGATTTCCTTTCAGCCATGAACTTATCACAAATAAACAAGTAATAATTAAATTATTAATGAACATGTTGGTCACTACAGACTGGGAAACCAAATGAAATAGAAGCTCAGAATTGTTGCTTTCCCTCAAGTATTTTGGTAGCCTTTGCCAAGTAAGGGTTCGCAGGAAGATCATTTAGATATAGAGAAACCATAATCTTTTTGATTAACCCTGTCTTGTGGAGCTGTTTAGACCACATTCACACAGCTTTATGTAGGCCTGCAGCTTCCCTCTATTTTGAAAAAAGCTTTCCTTTCTTTCCCTTACAGTACGTGAAGCTTTTGTAAGTAGCACTTCCAGGTAACACAGAAATGGAGTAGTGCTGGATTATTCCTTCAGCAAGCAGTTTGCCTTTTCCTATATAATGAAACACATTTTCCTAGTAAGAACAATACTGTATCAGTACCTGACCAGTGCTAAATTGCTTCTGGTTACTCAGGTACTAAAAAAGAAAGGAAGCTGAGTAAAAAGGTTTTGGCCTGGCATGATTTGCTTCATTTGTGTCTTCCTCCAGACAAAGTACTTCACTTTGAATGTAGCTGGAGAAAATTAAGAGAACACAAGGATAACCGGGAGGCGCAGAAATGCTACATTATACACAGCTACACTGTGTGTGGTACTGGCAGACAGGTACTTTCATAATTTGGAGCAGCCCTGCTTGCTTGGTTGTGTAGATGATACACATTAAGCAAGGAAGCCTCAACTCCCTGATAGCTTCCAGCTTTTTGCTATGTTTTTTGCACTCAGGCAGTCCTTTGTCCATTTACGTTATGAGTAAATTGCTCTGTTGACAACAACTTACACACAGTGTGTCATCTCACTTAATTTTAAACCTCTATATAGGCACCTTTAGATACCTATATAGGTGTCTTAATCAGAGCTTGTGACATACTTTTTTTATAGTCAATAGAGAAAAATCAGCTCTGACAGGTTTGGTTCTTCTGGCCCTGATGAGGTCAGATGAACCCTGGAAGAGGCCATTTCTCTCTGTTGATTATAAAAAATAACCTAGGGTGATTAGCTTAGCTAAATGCTAATTTACAGTGTAGATATCTGAAATAAAGTAGGCGGTATTAAGTTGCAGCAACTGGATTATTCTTAAAACATAACGCAATTTCATTTCTCCAACAAAGATGGGGGAAAATTGCCAGACAAATACAGTATATCTTAGTATTTGGCAAATAGATCAGAGCTCGGAGATGAGAGAAAAGCCAACTGTAAGAAAGATGCCTTTAGGTTTTGTTTTCTATTGTTCTTGCCATGTTTCACATCAGTATTCAGTGTTAAACATCAGTTCAGAACAAATCATGCCTTGAAAGTCTCCACCAGGCTTGAGGAGGGTCTGCAGAGAATTCCGCAAGCTGAGTTCAACCCATCTCAAATGGGCAATACAGCTGTGGAAAGAGCTGTTTGGCAGACTTTCAAATATCTTTGAACAAGCTCCTTTATGCTCATGCACTCATTGTTTCTGTTCAAAGCTCATCATGAAAACTAATCCTGAAAGCAGCCAATATTTGTATTGATTCAGTTGTTTTATTTGAGAATGAGAGCAGTCAAGGAGAAAAAAAGACTTTCTGTGCTTATAACAAAATTAGTATCTTCAGTGTCTGAGAGAAAACTTCAAAGGCACCCCTACTCCACTGCTATCAGAGAATCTCTGACTTATGGGCCTATGGTATTTTTTTAAAGGCTTGATCCAAAACACACTGCAATTGAATGAGTTTTCCCAGTGACTTTCACTGTTTTTGGATCTAGGCCTAAGATCATGTTCCTAATCACATTTTTTTTTGAAAATTTAGCCTATAGTTGTTTTCTAGTCTTGCAGGGTCTCTGCTGGTTTACTACAGAAGTTAACACTAAACTTACTTTTTTAAGGAGATACAGAATGAATCAAGTGTGAGAAATGCTTAAAGAACATTAAAAAAAGTGTGAGTCTGGTATGCTAATGTGGCCAACTCTTCCTTCCTAACTCCATGCTTTTCTGTGCTTTTAGACCCTAGTTCAACAAAGCGTGAACTCATGGCCTGACATCTCTGAGTTGTTTTTGTTAAAGCTAGGGTAACCTGAACTGATTAACAAAAGTGTTTTAAGTAAAAATCACAGAACAGTCAACAGTGATAATCTTCCATAAGCCTCACCAGACTAGAATGATGTCACCCCACTGCTATCCAAAATGCCATGTTCCAAAATGTATGATTAGATTTAACAACCATACCTATTGCATAGTGGCTCTTGGAAAATCAAGTCCAAATTATGCTCATAAGATTTTAAATTCCTTTTCTCTTACTTTCTTTAATCAGTCAAGAATTACTAACTCTGTGACTCCCTGGTAGTGCTGCTGACTAATTTTAAACTGCATATATTATAAAATGCAGATTTAGGCCAGATATTTGGCCTGTTAGTCTTCTGGCTCAGATCTAACCTAATATATGCAAGCCCATGGTGTTTGGAAACCTGGAAAACAGTGATGCTTCATAGAAACATTTAAAAAATTGGCAGCTTCAGAAAAAACAAGCAAGAATTTTTTGTGTATATGTGCAAACTCTGTACTGAAGAATTGGAAAACAATCCTGGATTTAATGGTCCATAACCCTGAGTGGCTCTAAGTTTCATTGTCTGTGAATCTGATCCATGGAGCCATAGAGTGAGCTGGCTGGTAAAAGAGCATAAAAAAAGATGTTTCAATGTTTTGATGGAATATTATCCATATTTTTGGAACTCTACATAGCAAACTCCTAACTATCTAAATATAACTAAGCTGTATTTGGAAAGCGATGAACTGGATGTTTTTTTCAGAAGCTCAGGACAGTAGCTTATACCTAATTTATTATCCTGGAGAATAATCTATGTGATTTGGCAGGCAAATTATTTTCTCCAGATTTAACTTTATGGTAGAAGTTTCTGAGCTTCTCCTCTAATCACTGCAGAAGAAACTCACTTGCAAAACTTTGCAAAGTCATCCAGAGTTAAACTTGAAGCACTCTCCCATGTTTCAACTGAAGGGCAGGTTACTCACTGGTGCTGCTCTGCAGGGGCATGCATAAAGCAGTCAGAAGACAGAGCTGATCTCTTAAAGAATGATGACTCTTCCTGGTTTTTATGCCCTAAAGTAAAGGAATCTTCAGTTTCCTCTTAATTAGGATGAATGCCCTGGAGAACTTGAAGTCTTGAAATCAGATTTACTTCATACATGTAACACAAAATAACTCATTAGAAATACCTGATCACCACATATCATACTCAGATAATCCTCTTGGTTTATATGGGATTTGTACCAGGACTTCGTTTAGAAGGTGCTGCTTCATCTCTCCCTCCCTCTCTCTCTCTCTGTCTCCTTTTTTTTTGGTCTCATTCCACTGACATGTCAAAATTTGTCATTGATTAGATGAAGGGATGCATTTGGCACTAACAGGTCATTCCAGCAGGGTCATGTATTTATTACTCTCTGACCCTGTTCATTAATTCTCTTCTACAGTGGAATACATCAAACACTTCCTATTTCTTGTTATGGTAGAAACTATATGTATTTTCATAAGACCTTCAGGCAGTATCTCCATGAAATATAAAGCGATGGCAATACACTGATTTTATATATATATATATTTATATATATCACATATATATATCACATATATATATATATTATTTTTTACAATGATAAAACCTAAAGATTAATTGGCAATGCCATGATATCTTCATGTTAGCCATTTCTCAGAAGATTGGTTAAACAATGGTTACAGCAGAATTAGAACGTGTTCAGAGAAGGATAACAGAAAGGTGAGAAGCACAAAGAAATTTCTTTGTACAGCAGGCATGGAGAGAACAGGCTTATTTAGTATAGAGGTACCATTCTCTGTCCATTCCCAGTAAGTAAAGTCATGAGACTGAATTAAAAAACATAAAATTTACTAAGGTGATCACAGGAGAGAGAGGCATTGGTTTTATTTAGAGTACGCATAAGTCCCATTTACAAACTTTTCCCCACAACCAGAACGTATAAACCTCAAGTTTTTCACATGATCCTATAACCCTTGAAAGTTAAAAATAAGGAAACAAATATTACAACAGTCATTTTTAAAATCACGAGAGATAGAAACACTAGAGTAAGTGTATCTTTACAAATAGATAAGGAGAAAAATTGTCCAGTGAGATTCTACTTAACCTTTCTTGTAACACATGAAGCACAGTGAAAAGTGAAAGGTTACATATTCAAAATGCACAAATAAAATTCCTTTCACAAGAGATATCTTTAACTTACAGAACACATGACTACTGCAAATTATTGTATGCAAGGTATTCTATGCACTAGGTTCAAAAAAGAATTAATCATCTATAGAGTGAATAAATACACAGCTACAGTGTATTTTAAAATAAATATAGATTTATCCATTTAGTTAGTTTAAGAGAGAGGTGAATGTCCACATTTCAGGACAGTCACTTGCTATTAAGATTTAAGATGAAACTTGGCCTACACATGCTCATATACGCGGTAAATACTGGATAATTCATCTGGTTTTAATATTTGGGAACGTGGCTTTAGCACACTGATATACTGTGCCTCAATTTATACATTTTGCATGCTATGAGAGAAGTAAATGCCCTGAGTAGTATGATCACAAATGGAAAATAGGAGTAAATTTGGGTCACAACTTGTTGATAAGATTAAGCCCTGGATAAGAAATGCCAGATCCACACAATACAGAGCTACTCATATTGGCTACAAACAGACTATGTAACCATGATGCTTCAGTCAGGCTAATTAGCTGTGCAGAAAAATGTCCAGGCTAATTAACCTTGGCAGAGTGCTGTGTGAGTGCAACTACATTGCTCTGGGACCTTATTTAGTGTCTCTGTATTAAATAAAGGTAAGTTCTACTTAATATTTAGGATTCATCATTAGTCTTTCCTACTACCTAGTTGCCAAGAATTTGTTTTATTTTTATTTTTTCACCGTAAAGTAAGTGCAGGTACTATGCTATGTAGAAAGCAGTGATTCCCTTTACCGATAACAGGCTGATCTACTCTAAAGAAAAAGCTTTCAAGGGTGGTCTGACCAGCTGGGCCAACTCTAGACCAACTTTAAAAGATCCATGAAAGATGACCAGGAAAATTAATTTAATATGTACTATATATCTACAAAAATCTGGGAAATTTGTAAAGGGGTCTGAATCTTCCTTGCAATTTTTTTAAGGGAACCAATAATTCTGGAAAAGGTTGAAAAAAACTGCCCTGGGTTTCCGACCATCCCGTTTTGAAACTGGACTTCCTTTAGACTTTCAGCACTCCTTCATTCTTGGAATATGTGGCTGTAGTGATGGGCCAGTGGCAGAAGTAATTCTTCAAAACAGCCATTACACTATGTAACGTTGCAGACACTCTGCAATTTAAAATGTGAATATTCTTTTTCTTCCTCTGGTGAATCTGTGGTGTAGATAATGGGTAGTTTTGTCACTGCCAGACAAGTGGTTTCCCCTGTAGGAGATCTCTCTCTGCACTCAGAAACTCATTCTTTGAATTACTTTCTCCTTATGGGGTGAACCCTAGTAAAACTGAAATGTCAAACACTAGCAAGGAGAGATGGTATTTTATCAGGCAGTTACATCACAGTGACTGAGTAAAACTGATTCAAGTATATATTCACTGAAGTGCAGATTATTGGCAACTTGGTATTAAGAAAGGCTAAAGATGAATCTTAAATGTTAAACAGTTCTTACAGCTACTCAGAAGCTACTTGCAAAGACAGAATCAGACTGGTAGATAAGAGCTGGAAAAGACCTATATGGGCATGCAAGTCAGCTTTCTGCTGGTGGAAAACTGTTCTGTACATTACAAAGGCTAGAGAGGTAAAATTTCAAGGGGAGATAATGTTTTGCCTCCATAATATTCCTGTATAATGTGACAGCAGACAGTACTATTACACACATTTGTTAGGCCTCTGTGTAGGCTAATTGTATGTCTTGGTGCAGAGATTTGGTTTTATTCTAGGTAAGCTGTAATGAGGCTGTCTTCAATAGAGATGGTTAGAAATTTTAAGGCAAAGGACATTACTGCTTGGGAGGGACAAAATCTAAATGTTTTGGGAACTATTGCTTTCAAGTGAACGCAGGAGGGGTGCAGCACTGCCAGCACTTTACCTAAGTTCCTGCCATCTTTCTAATAAGCTGCCTGGTGCAGGCCTCTATGGGCCATGGCTTTGAGGTGTCCCTGCCATGCTGCCTGTTCAGAATGGCCCAGGATTCCAGTAATCCCATTGCTTGATAAACAGTCAGGAACTTGTCAGCCTTGGAGATGCCTGGCTATTGGAATCCACAATGTCCCCAGGGGACAAGCCTTATTTCAATAATGTTCCAAATGTTTATCAGTGATCTCTCCTATGAACATACAATAGTTTTAGGTGATGTTTCCAGACAAATCCAGAAGTTGGTGGGGTGGTAACCAGAAATAATATTGCTATTCTTCAGAATGATCTGAATCACAAGTCAAATATGAATGCATCCAGCCACCTCCAAGTAATGTCCTGGAAAACCAAGAACATGGGTTAAAGCAAAAGGATGAGTCTTTCCTGGAAAACAGGATTTCATGGAAGAGCTTAAACTCAACACGGTCACTCTGTAAACTTCTATGGCAAGAAAGGCTAATGTAACCTTTCAATTTATGTAAAAGGTGAGATGAAGTAGAACTGAGAAAGGCAGAAGACACCTAATCAAACCCAAGAAACCCAGAAGATAGGCATCAAGTTTAATCTGGATTCATGGTAAGTGGAGAAAGGTAGGCGCTTCTGGAAGGGCAAACACAGCATGCATAAATAGATAGAATAAACTGACCTACTGGATTAAAGAGGGAACCCAAACAATTACTTTAGACTACAGTTCTAAAGTCAGTTGATTCTGCCTAAAATGCCTGAGTGTGTGGAGTGCATATATGTGTATTTGGAAAGACAAAAACTATAACAGGACCATGAGCTGGATGTTCATACTTCAGGGGGAATGTGGAAATATAGAATGAGCTTCAGATAGTGACAGAAGTTGTGAAGTAACCCCCACATAGAATAGGAAGCATGATGAGTCTGACTCACTTAGCTTGTCAGATAAGAAGGTAAATTTGAACAGGTTTGTGGCTGTATGTGGAGAAGATAATTGAAAATGGGGTGATGTAGAGGTTCCAGCCTCACTGACAAAGACTTAGCAAGATCCTATCACTGGAAATTGAAAAAAAAATTAACATTGGCATTTTTTAGTTTTGAGGCATGTCTCTTAAGCAAGCACAGAGTAATTCATTAGGACAGGCAATAAGACTCATCACTATTTGAAGTCTTAACACAAGAATAATATTCCATTTAAAGATATTCTTTAGTTAACTCTGGGAGAAATTCTGTGACCTATGTCTAACTGTAAGACAGCATAGTTCCTTCTAACCTTGGGGTCAGTGAGGTGAGTCCCCCACACTGGGTTCTTTTACAGGCCTTGGAAGGAACTGCATTCCCTTAGCAAGCTCATACCTCTCTTATAGCCCTTTTTCAGGGTTTCAGAGAGTTATTTCTGTAGGGGAAGGCTCTTTTTAAATACATTCAACAGCATCTTTAAAGGGGAGTGGTCACAGAAGTAGGACTACTGAAGTTTGTAGACTTGTGCAGTAAGAGAGAATATAATGTTTAATATCATCTAGGTCAAATGCTCAGATGGAGATGCAAATTTTGGAATTTTCTTAGGTCAGACTGGCAGGGACCTGGCTCTTGTTTCCATCTTGTTCTACAGCCAGGGATTCATTCATTAGGATCAACTATTCTTTATTACCATTTCTATCCCATTACAGAACTATAATCGTACAGACTGTCTCTAGACAGGATCCAGACTCCTTCAGAAGTATTACACATATGCTTATATGAGCATAAGCCCGTATACATGCACCATAGGTCTGATGTGAGATGCATCAAAATTACTGGTTTTGGAGTTGCCAGAGAAGGCAGGTCCATCACTGTGCTTTTGATTTCTAGTCCAACATAGAAGTAGAGAGAGAATATATGACTAGGGTCACATCCAAAAAGGAGTTTGCAGTCTATCAACAGTATACGGTCCTGCTGCTTCAGTCTTGGGTGAAATATAATGCTCTTGATAAACAGAGCTCAAGCTAGATCCTGACTGTCCTTTCTGCCCTCAAATTCTGGCTAATGATTCAAGGGGAAAAAAGTCTTAGGGCTTCTAGAAACATTTTCTGGAATGAAACCTTGCTCATTCTGCAGACTTGCCATTCTGCCTAGCAGATATATATCCAGCAGGATTATGAAATGATAGATACAGAAGAAGTTAGGCTGCAGTCCTTCAACATTTTTAGCCTTTCTCATAAATTTTTAGAATAAGCATATCAATAGGGAGGACAGATCTAAGAGAGATTTTATGTGTAGGGAGTAAGTACTGCTGGGTTTGTTTTTCTGAAACATTGGGGAATACAGAGCAAGAAATTCAAAATGAAAGCCAGAACCATTTAGAATGAGATTCATTCCTTTTGGATCAATATGTAACTCCATTTTAAATGCCTTGCTCTCAAAAGAGTGCATTTTGCAATGTATTGCCTCCATAAATATGGCTGGTGATATGACTTTGCAGGTTTTTGAGATCAGTTCTTTTATCTGCGACAACTTGATTTTTTGACTAATGTATTGAATATTTTTATTGATTACACTAGTTACCTTACACATTTCACATTAGAATGAGAGATGAGAATACTGTCTCCATTCAAGACTATGGGAGAAATGGCCAAATATTGTCTCTTATTCAGTGGAAAGAGATCATATAATTAAAGAAAAATGCAGTAATGATATATTTCAAAAGAGGAAGATGATTAATAAGGAGACATAATTAAATGTCTTGTCAGAACAGTGATATAATATCATTTGCTACCACCACCCCAAATTGCAGGGTAAGCTACTGTAATCCATTAACCATTTAAAAAGAAGTGAACAAAAGAAACCAGACAATGAAAAGAAAAGGATCTGGTACAGTTTGTAGTTTAAACATTTATTTGGAGAAGCTTTTAACTCTTTTCTCCCAGGAACCAGGTACACTAGTATGTAAACCTGAGCATAATTTTGAGAATGCCCTTTGGGTTTGTTTTTCTTCAGTCTTGCTGAAAAGTAGGTGAGAATACATAGAGCACTTCAATGACACTGGTTGCATTTACAGATGGAAGAAAAGGATGATAATTAGTGAGCCTGCTGCATTTCAAAACATGAGACAAATAAATTGAATTCCGCCTTTTGGTGGTGTCAGTAATCTGCCAGTAACATGACTATTTCCATAATAACTAAAGAGGAAATAGTCAAAATATGAACAAAAGAAGTGATGCATGTGATGTAATTAAAATGTGTCATGTGGGTGGTGTGCAGAAAGAACACTTGCATCTCATAGGTTCATGAGTAATATGGCATCTTAAAGTACCAGGAAAAAATCCAGCCTATGTGATAAGAACAACCTTGTACAAACATTTAAGGATTTGTTAGATGAGAATAGCCAGTAAGCACTTTTGAGTGTACAGGAAGAATACGAGCTTATAATAGGAGTGCTCAAGCACAGATAATGTGCAAGTTATTCATTCAGAAGAAATTGTGTATTATTATTGCTTTCAGAAAGTGAGTGGTACAGAAGCCTGTCAGGCGGTTTTGTGCATCAAAATGCAGCTATACCGTTTGAACCTACTCAAAAAGAATTCTGCACCCAAACTAGAATAATTCAATTGTGTTCCTGCTGGAGTTAGTGACAAAGAGATGCACAGTGATGAACTATTCCAGATTGTGCAGTACTGGTAACATATGATGTCAGCTTTGTAGAGCCCAGTTAAAAATAATTCTCCTGGAAATAGCCAAACTGAAGGTAAAAATATATACACATACACATATATATACATACATACATACACATACATATATATATATATATATATACACACACACACACACACACTTTGTTTGTTGTTGTATTACAATGGGAAGCCTGGGAAATGCACTCACCTTCCTGCCCTCTAACCTCACAAAGTATAAAAAGTTAAAGATTGCATCTTATATACCAATAGGTTTGACTCCATTTTCTTAGGTGTAGCTCTTTCCTCACTGCTATATTAACACTTTCTTTTATTCAGTTGGCATTTCTTTACAATGGGAAATAAAATAAACCACCATGGAGAAATAAAGAAATGAACAACCTATAAAGACCAGCTAGCTATCATGGGGAGAACTAGCTTCTTCTTCAATCTTCATTTCCTTTATTTCATCTCCAGAGGTATAAAGAAATGTAATATTCCTGCTAAATGGAAAGAACAAAAGTAAACTAAGGACATGCTTGCTGGAGCAAGACCTGGGAATGGAAGGGGCTACAATTGGTGTATCTTTGTCTAGAAGCTAGGCAACCCCAACATAATTACAAGTAAGGCCAAGGGGCTGGAAGGACGGTGAGAAGTCCAGGAGAACAACAGTCATGTGTTTTTACTGCTTTTAGGTTATTTACTAATTTGGCTAAATATTAATACTTTCAGTGAAGGTATTTTCAACAAGAGAAACCATATTTGTATCATATAAATTAGAGACAGTAAAATGGAGCTTTTTGATTTTTAGGCCAAAGCCTGCTAGGATACCCATATTCCAGACACTGGCTGAAAAATTTTTGTACAGAAAATGACATACCCATGACAGGACAGATGCCAGAATTCATTCTGCACTAACCCCAGAATATCTTACTCTAATGAGAACTAGAAGAGCTTGACTCAAGTTTTCTCTTGATTTGGTAAGTGGCATAGTATAACATTTTCAGAAAGGAATTTTGGATTTTGTATACCATCTTGTGCTCTAACTCTTTTTTATTTAATAGCAAAATACACTTCAAACAAATTGTTTCACTAAACCCAAAGTGAGCTGTTCAAATTGTCCATGATTTTAGAGAAGATCAAAGCAGCTTAAAGAAATTATTTATTCTCTCTAGTTGTTGCACAAAAACATCCAAACAAATGAAGAAACTAATTCAAAATAAATTGAAAAGTTATCATCCTAGCTACAAAAGGGAGGTACTGTGATTTTTGAGGCCCATTTTGCTTTGCTCCAAACCATAGAGAAATCTGCCCTAGTACAAGACTTTTTGCTTCTCCAAACCAAAATGAATCTCCGGACTTTATGAAATCATTCAAGGATGCCACTATTCCAACTGCAAAGTAGAAGAATGCATTCTAACCATTTTTCCAGGAGTTGTGGTGCTGCAGTTCCTGATCATAACAGTTTTACTGCCTGAAATTATAGACAGCAGTGTGCTTATACCCTATAAATCACAAGTTGCAGCCCTGTTCTGCACTGGATGTTGGAGGAAAGGTGACACTGTGTAACACAAAGCACTACATTTTCATGTAGAAGTTTAGGGTGTCTGAAGTACCCAGAGGTCTATGCTGAAGAGTTAAAGGCATTCATTTGGTTTTGTTTCTTTTACATTTATTTTTCTGTAAATACCTGCTTTCTTAAAAGCCAAGTGGTCCCTTTTGTTCTGGTCAGCAATTCCTTAGAGATTCTAATTAAATCTAGTCCATTACAGCCCATTAGGTGGTGTTAAAAAGCAATTTGGTTTCCCTTCCCCAGTCCATTCCAACATGCTTACCCAATTACTTCCACAGTGCTTTAAAGATGAGATTTTCAAAAGCATCAGCACTGGCAAAATGCTGTTTTCACTAAGTCGGTGGTTATTCCATTGACTTCAAATCTACAGGAAACAAAGTAACAAATGCCCAAGTGTCTTTAAAGGCCCCAAACTGTCTAAATTATGGGATAACATTGTAATGCATTACAGCAGTACCACTAAGCTAATTAGCTGGTGCTTTCAATGTCAATATAATTCACTTGCATAAGAGCCTCTTCCCCATTCTGGATTTGGACAGTAATGGGGACATTTTTATTATAGCTGACAATGCCAATTAGATTTCAGAGATTACTTATGAACCTCATTTCTTTTTTTTTTCTAGAAATTTTACTTTTTAGTCACAGAAAAGCAAATATTGGAGCTTATGAGCCCATCCATGAGGTGGAAGAGAAAGTAGAGGCTGTCAGAGACGACCAGAAATCATTCTACATTTAAGAGTCTAGCAAACACCAGTTTGAAAGGAAAGCAAGCAGCCAAGACTGCAGTGATCTGGATGTAGAATACAAAATTCTGACTCCCAAGCTCTGTTCTGAATATCAGGGATATTGAATGGGATGTCCTACCTTATTTTTATTCTTGTTCTGAGCTTAATGTACTACCATTAAATGGTTTTTCTTCCACACGTTGCTTTTCCAAAATGTGAGCATTCCTTTAATGACAGAACTGAAGGAGTCCAAAGTGTTTTTTGTATCATTATTATTGTTATTGTTTTGAGAGCAGAAGACAAACATTTTCAATAACCAGCATTAGAGTCTGGAGATAGGCCTCATGCACCTAGGATCCAGAATTTGAATTAATCTGACTCTCGTGGTTGCATAACACCTCTTAGAAAGGCTTCACAAGTGAGAGAAGATTATTATTCTCCTTTCTGGTAACAAACTCATATCAGGAGCCCTCAGTCTCTTATTAGCCCTTACAGCTATTAAATTATAGCACTTACAGCTCTTAACAGCCCTTATGGCTATTAAGTGTCTCAGCCTGGTGCCTCCTAGTGGATTTAATAACAACTGGCGAATTAATCAGATTTTAGCCTTTATTCAGAGAAGCAGTGGACAAGTTCTCTGTAAGGCTGAAAAATATGAATCACATATGCTTAAGGATGACCAAAAAGACATGCTGTCTGTTGGATTTAGCTTCATGGGTGGTGATCTCTTCCCCCACCACAGTTAATATCCAAGGGGAAGAAGAAGTCCTCGGTTACCACCCCTCACAGCCTGGCGTGTTAATGCGAAACTGGAAACGATGACAGGCTACGCTGATATGCGAAGCAGTGCGATGCAGCAGAGGAAGAGCCAACACACCAGCTACACCACCACCTCCGCCTTGGCAGGGTCACCCTCCGGCAGCTGCAGGCAGGGCCACGCGCAGCCCTGCGAGGCAACGCTGCGACTCCCTGCTCACAGCCCGCAGGACACAGCTGAGCATTCACCTGAAAGAGACCTCATTGCCCATTTGGTTATACGTGATTTACAAAGCTGGAAAAACAATCTTGTTAAGAGGAAAAGAAGGAAATAAAGACAAAATAGCTTCTCGATTATAGGTACAAGGTGTTAGGCAGCATGCCAGTTGCTCTCCATCTGTATTCTGCATCTGTTGACTTTTGCACATTTAGTTGTGTGTTTTCAGCACTTTTCATTGATTACGGATTTAGATCCTGTAATTTCTACCAACTACGATACTGCAAATTGTCATAATATTTGCAGCTAAATGCAAACCCGCTCAAAATTCTACCACTTTTAAACTCCAAAGATTAGAGGCAGTGAAAAATGAAACTTGGTGAAAAATATTGCTCAGATGCGTAATTTCCTTCAGCAAAAATAGCTGCATTTTCCAGCTTGAGGTGATGACTTTTAGATCAAAAATTTTTGACTGATGGATATTGTGATTAAAATTCCACAAAACAATCATTTTGAATTGTACGTATTAAAAAATTAAAAGGTGTTATTTCAGATTTTCCAAAGTCCACCAAAAAAATTATGTCTTTTTTCCTAACTTGTAAGGGATATAAATTGTTCTTTGGCAACAGACAAACGGAATCAGAAAGGAAACCCTGCTTCAAAGGTAAAGACACGCAGAGCAAAAATAACTGACACTGTGCCTGAACTGCTGCGACCATTAGAACACTTGATATAAAACACTTGGTATAAAACAAAGGAAAATGTGAAGGGAAAACAATAACCACTGACTATACTCAATGACCCTTTATTAACACATTAACCAAAGTTCCAGAGAGATGAAGATCACAAAGAAAAGGAATTATGTCTTTTTCCACTAAACTGTTCTCTCTGGTGAATGTTCTGTTGGATGAGATGGGCCCTCAACTTTCATTTTTTGAGCAATTATGTAAATACAGTAAAAGGCAAACAAAATTGAAGCAGATTTGTAGATCATTTAAGTGTGGAGACAGAAATGTGGGACCTAGTCCATTTAATAAGTGAGCTTTTTTGGGAAAATCCAGCATGATTTTTTTCAGGTTTTATTTCTTTCTTCTTAGGCCTTTAATGTTTTGTTGCTATTGTTCCTGTCTGTAAGGCCGAGCAAAGGCCTCAGTGAGACTTGAAGTCTCTGTAGATTTTCCTGCTGGCTTCTAAACTGAATATAAGCACAATATTCCCGGGTTTATCCAGCTCTGCTTCAGAATCCATTTGTAATCCACACAAGAGCAGTAAAGAAGAAACATATACAGTATTATTACTGAGATAATTGCTGGCTGGCTAATCTCACGTTTCATTGCTGCTGGGCCTCTTTTCTTGTTAGCTGTGAATGTTTACAATTTCAAGTGATTGTGTAAGTCCTTCTTGCCTCATCTAGCCTCTCTGTAGAACTGACAGTTGTCCTTGACTGTAAAGCATGATATATTCTGCTTCATTTACAATACATCCAAATCCACTCTAAACAGATTTTCTGCTTCTTGGTGAGGTGCCAAGGGTTCTGCAGTCAGATCCTGCCAGCTATTGCTATTGTCAATAACTGACTTTCAGGAAGAAAGGCGTGGTATGAGGCTTTGAAGTAGCTGATCAGTTATGCTCAAGTGACCACTGCTAGCAATGGGGCTGTAGCTTGCATTTGTTATATCTGTGTACTTTTCATTTCAGCCAGAGAAAGAGATCTGAAAAGTATCCCTCTTCATCTGCAAAAGCTGAAAACATGAACTACCTTCTGGTTGCTTAGCAAATGAGGCTAACCTCAGAGCAACATGTTATCATCTCACATTCAATGCTCGGCAAAATGGGGTTAAAAGAAAAAGAATAGGAGATGTATTTATCCTGAAAAAAGCACTGGTAGGTTTCACCAATATTGCAATATTTTCTTTCTTGCAAAGAGCCACATGCCTTTAGTCTTTTGTTTCTCTTCTTTTTAACACCCCAAGACAGAAATTTAAAGGACTCATTAGTAGAAGTAGTGATTTATTTTTGTGAAAACCGTGTTTGTCCCAGTTTGGCCAGGCCCTTAACCGTTAGTAAATGCAAGTTAAATTTTCTGACTATTTCTGGTTTGGGAAGGGGGCAACAGCTATCATATCTGTGACTATCCTTCCAGCATGCCTGGACCTCATGTTTCTTCTGCTGCCCAAGGAGAGCAGAAACTGTGTTGCTTGTCTCCCTCTCCTTTTAATGACTCCTTTCTGGTAAATCTGCATCTGGCAGTGACTGGGATCCAGGAATCCTGTCTCTCAAGTGAATCCCCTAATCACAAGCCAGCAAGCTTCGCTGTTTCTTCTTTTCTAGATCAATGAATATTTAATTATTTAAAAAATGTGAAAGCTCTGGCTGGAGGGGTGCCTATTGCAAACTACTCCCCAGCAACCGGTTAGAACATGCTCCTCAGAGACAAGACACCGCACGACCTATTTGGATAGCTAAACTCCTGTGTCTGGGGTATTTTAGACACCTACCCAGCCTCCAGCTTCCGCACTAGAAAGCTGCTTGTCTCCCATACTCCTACCTTGCATCTGCCAGTCCCCTCTACAGATACTTTGGGTGCCCCTCAGGCTTCTGGAAAGGCACAAACACCTATATTTAGGCAGGTGAATCAGACCCTTAAAGGCATAAAGTAATTCTCAGCTGGAAGTAACTCCCAAACATCATAGGAAATGTGTGTTAAAATCTTCTCATGGGAAGGATTGAATTGAATATAGTGATTCAGCATCCTGGATGATTGCTCTAAACACTATGTTGTAAGACCTACTCCTCCTTCTCCAGCAGTCTTTCAAATTGAGCCCTTCCCTTCCTTTGCTTTATCCTACCAGTGCTCAAAAATTAAAGTGTTAACCCAGAATTGTCACATTCTCTTTACAAGGAAGGGATAAGAAAAGACAGTGAAATCAAGCTAATTTTCATTAAGATATCATTGATATTTCTGGCTTGGCAGCCGTTTTTACTTGATGCATGCATGCCTGTATTGCAAGATGCTGCACTAATAATTCTGACACTTCTCCCATCTCCTCAATTGCATCTAAATGTTCACTATGGCACTAATAACATGCTAGTGGGGAATTTAGATATTTTTCACAGACTATGAAAAATATTCCCAAATTTTTGTACCCCAGACTGTCCTGTCTACATCCATATGGATTAGAACAGAAATTTGTTTTTTGTACTGGATACTCTTCAGAGAAGGACTGTCTTTGAATTCATCCATTTGAAAGTGTTTTGCTGATTTACAAACAAATAATAACAAGCAAAGTGAATGCATTCATGAGGAGGCATTCCTGTGAGGACTGTGACACTGAAGATCCAAACTTTGGTTCTGAATGTTTGTCTTTTTAAACATTTCTTATACATATAAAATCCTAAGCTTTAATGGCACTAAGCTGTTTCTCCATTTTTCCCTCTACCTCCTTTGAGTAGCTAAGGGCTTGTCTATTTTTGCCTCTTTCACTCCTGTCTTGTCAATGCTATCCTACCCTAGTGGCAATATTAATTCAAAATCCTTTGACAGGATGTTCTAAATATGCGTGTGTCAGAGAAAGCCGAAGCATCACCATCACATTATGCAAAAATATCTATTGTAATATAAATCCCTATGCCACAGCAATTTTAGCTTCTCATTTAGTCATTTATACAAGATGTGCTATAATCATGGTGAAGACATAACTTATTGTTGCACTGATAGATTCCATACAATCAGTGCATTGTAAAATATGATGAGAAGTTTTATTCTGGCAATTCAGCATTACGTGACAATAGAGCCACTGCTCCCTTAAATCCTCCACAGTTCTCAGTCCTTTCTTTTTCTGCTGGCTAAATTTGCTCTTCCCAGAGGTTCTGAGATGCAGCCAAGTTTCATCCACAGTCCTTCTCAAGAGCTGTTCTCCATTTGACTAACAGGGCATCAGTTGGCTCACTGACCCTTGTGCAAGGAATTCCCCCAATGGATCTGAAAGAACGAGTCACATGGAACCTCCAGCCCACTGTAGAACAATATTCCTTTTTCCCTTTTGAACAGATCTTACAGGCCCCAGCTGCCAAGCCGGGGAAGGTTTTCTCTGGGAAAATACATCTATCTTTCCGGCAAATTCCACACACTGCCAATCTGGCAATGTCACCTCTGGCTCTCTCACATCTGGCTGCGGAGTTGCCTTGCCCTGCAAGCCTCACTCAGCCCTTCACCTAGCAAATTTTGAAGTGTTTGTTCAGGGATTAATCTTTAGGATACCAGACAAAGATATCTTCCGTAACCACTCACCCTGAAACAAGCTTTTTGTTCAAATCAAAAATGATGCTTTTTCATAATATTCCTGGCCTCATATTAGGGAAAGAACAGGCTCTTGTATGATCCTTCCTCTGGTTTCAGGAACACAGGCAGCAGCCTACTTATTGTTTTTCTGTACAATAACTCAGGATGTTTCGTGGAGTTAAATAACCCTTTCATAACGACAAATGGTAACAAGCAAAAATTTCAGAGAGGTACTGCAAAACACTTTCAGTGAACATGCAAATGTAATATGACAAATGGAAAGTACGGAAGATACAGGTGCCTATTTGGAGATGTTATCTTTGTAAAACAAAGCAAACCTTCCCATAACAATTTATACTGCTGGATGGTAGCACACTGCAAAGGCCATATACATCTCTATCTTATCAGAAGAACAATAAATGACATGAGTGTTTTAATACTGCTACTCCTTTTTTGCTCTGTTATAGATACCAGTCCCTTCACAGAGGTGGTTCAGAACAACACGGAAACAACCTGCTTTTTCAAGGATCTCTGTCTATGCATGAATACAGATTTCTTATGAAACAGCTTAGCACCAAGAACAGATGCCAGCTGGAATGATTAAAGCAGTGTGCGGATTCTCTGGGTCTTCTCCATAGCTCCTCCAAAGAACTAAGGAACACTACAGCATTTCTTGAGACCCTACCCTGCTTTTCCATTAAAATATTTGCTGCATTCAGATTAGTTACATAATTTGGTGACTGCTGTCCAAAATCCAATTTTCTCTTGCTTGAATTCATTTCATATCATATCATATCATATCATATCATATCATATGTATATGGTACTTAACGTATTAAAGTAAATGCTAGAAAATCTCTACAGCTTTTCCTCCATCCTTTATTCTCAGGAAAGTGATTTATAGAATGCATTTTATGACATTATTACTACAAAGATAGGATAAAAAATGGTTTTAACATTCAATACTGATGGTGAATTTTGAGGTCATTCTGACCTCTCTTGGAAGCAAGTTCTAAAATCATAGGTCAGTTGCTGATTTTCTGCACATAAACTTCACTTTTAAGAATATCAAGTCCATTGTTATGGACATGGGATGTCTCAAACACATCATAAGCAAGTGTCTTTGTAAATCCCATTGAAGGATTTGAAGATTAATTGAGGACAGAGAGAACATTGTCTTTGTTTTTTTTTTTTTATATATATATACTGCAACTTGAAATTTTGTGAAATCAATCATCCAGAAGAATCCCACATTGGTGTGTAATTTAAACTGAATAACAAATCCTTCAAAAGTCATGACGTCTTCTGTCATACCAGTGCTACCTGATGATTTTAATGGGTGCTGTAACAACAAATTTGAGGGCATAATTGAGAATCACTATGTTGTGTCAAAGCAAACCCCCTGTATTTGTATTTAAGCATCACCAAGATATGGCTGCAATATATACTTTCAGTTTGAAAGCTCTGGTCTATTAATCATTTTGAAATAATCTACTCATGGAATTTCACTGTTAGTTCCTGAAGAACATCTGTAGTTGAAAATGACATCCAGTACATCTGTGAGTACACTCTGATCCAGGTCAAATCACAATCCTTTATGTCAGGAAAAAGATAGCTTAGCAAAAGCAGACTTCATTCTCGAGGCAAAGGCAACACTATGTTATAGTCCCCCCATTTGTGAGGAAAAAAAGTATCCAATCCTAAAACACTGATGAGTATATTTGCAAAATTAATTAATTGTAATATACTCTAATAAAGGAAGAGAAAGAGTCAAGTTTGTTTTAAACAAAAAAAAAAAAAGCTGAAAATCTTCAAAGTAGCCCCACCTGACACCATTTTGTTCCAGGTAGTTAAGTGTTTGATAACTTGATGATACTGCTATATCATTCCAGAAAAAAAAAATTACATTTCTTTGGGGCTATTTTTAACTGAGAAAAAGCTTTAATGGCTTAACTTTTATCAAGATCAATTGAAATTACAGAAGGAGACACCATATGTCCAAGAATCTTGAGTGATTGTTGGAAAAAAATGGCATTTCTTTCAAGCTGAGTGACAGGTTGTAGGAGGTCAAATAACATGGTCAAGCTTTTAGAGTTTGCTTGGCTGAATGGGAGAAAGACATTATCAGAGAAAAAAATCTTTCTTTCCCATCACTTTTAATTAACTCAGAACACTTCATCAAATCCTGGGACTTGGCAGCATGACTTGAAATTAGTAGAAATATAGATGATTTAGTCTGGCTGAGTTTTTTGTGGTTCACATTCCACATTACTGGTTTACCACAAAAATGACAATATTTAGCTTTTATTTATAGGCACTTTTCAAATAACAGCCTGAATTCAGGTGTTCTGCAACAGTCCCTCTGATATGAATAAGGACCCAGAACGACTCCCTGAGAAATTCAGCTTATGTATAACAGCACAGGGTCAACACAAGCAGCCCTATTCCGCCTTCCTGCACAGTCCCAGTAGAGCTGAGCTTCAGTGCATCTAAACAGTCTGAGCTACCCTAGATTGCCTAGGGTAGAGGTATTGAGGACTCTCCTCCCCTTTACCTCAGGGCAACTCAGAACTAAGCTGGCAAAAATACAGGTATGAATATATTTCTTTGGCCAACATTTTTGGAGGATGTGAGGTGGATCAGGCTGTAAAATTTGTAAGCATCTCTGAATAGTAGTTGGTACCCACTTAGAACTAAACTATAAGCCCCTCCATATGACTGTAAACAGCTTTTTAATAAAAGAATAGTCTAAGAATATAAATATTATTGTAATGGACAAGAGCAAAGATCCTTGACTGTCTCATTTACAATATAAGCCACTACCAGATTCCTAAAATCTGAAAGAATAGAGCAATCATGTACTGCTACTTCCCTGGGATACACCTCTAGCAATTTGGGGTTCAGGAACTTCCTGATCCAGAAGTGGTGCTTTTTAGCTAATAGCCTTCTATGATTTCTATTTCCATGATTTTTCTGTTGCTTTTTTGAGCCTATATAAGTATTATGCATGGATTTTGAAAAAAATACAGCTGTCAGTTCTGTTCTGGAGATACAGCCTCAGCAGCGGGGGCAAATGTCTCCGAGTAACTCTCTGTCACATGCTAAGAACCATTAAGTTTTCACAAATGTGAGAACACTGAAAGACCAAGAATGCCTAAGAAACTCCAGACTCTTAATTTATGACCTGGACTGCAAATCCACGACCAGGCTGAATAGATTTTTGAATGATATGATCCTAGCTGGCAGACACAATACAGAAATTTGGTCTGACATAATTCTTATGCCAACATTGTGGGTTGAATGTCGATAGTCAAACAAATAGTGGCAAGTAAATCAGAAGGCTGGAGAAAGGACTATTATAGCTTGCCATTCTCGGTAAAGCAGTGCTCAGGTGGCTGAGTAGTATTGACAGTGACCTGGGATCCCATACCAACAAAGGAAAAAAGCTGTTGTTCCCACTTACACCAAGTGGGAACGTGGCCAAGTATCTTCTTTTTCAATTCCCTATAGAAGACTCTGGCCAAATAACTGTTTAGGGTGTCCTCATGAAACACTGTACTGATGATGAAGTAAAAACTTCTGTGTGTATTCCATGTGCTTTCATTCTATTTTTCCTCTTCCTCCTTTGCCTTCTGCTCTCATTTGCCTTCCTTCTGCCATTTTTTGTTGCCACAATTTATCTATATCTACATAAGAACAAGAATTCTTTTGAAACTTGGCCTCAGTATTGGGTACTGGTGTCTTTTGAAAGTATGCCTTATGGCACAACTGATCCATTGTTAATTAATCCTGCATATAATTTACACATGTAATGAAATACTCTAGAGGATAAAACACTTAAATACACGGTACATTAATTATCAGATCAGAGAGAAAATATACATGATTTCAGGTAATACCAGGAAAATAACAAGTGAGATGATTGTTATTAAATTTATTAGCTATGTAATCAAAACAAAGTTTGACTTATGGAATTAACTACAGATGTCTACAATGACTGGTGTTTAACTTTTCCACCACAGTGTCAGGGAACTCAGTTTTGTTTTCTAATAGGTCAAAGCTTTAATTTGCTGGTTGTATAGCATATGTGAAGGTTTAGTAGTTTCTTTAAGCCCAGGACATGAAGCACTGGGAGCCTATTCTGCCAAATACATCAGTTGTTCAGGTGATACCAGTCGCTCATGAAGTCCAATAAATCTCACACAGAACAGGTGAAGGAGAAAAAGAGAGATTACATTTAAATAAGGAAAGGCTGACTAATTCAGTATCTTCACTTAGCAGGAAGCAAGGGGACATTCTAATTCCCTTGAAACTTTCCTTTAAAAATAACCTGCTATCAAAACCTGATTTAGTGCTAAATATTGTGAAACTGGCTGACATCCTTGGAATAATAAATTAGTTGCATAATCTGGCTCCTGCCCTCACTTCCCTTCTGCCCCACAGATATGCCCTTTGACTACTTGTCATTTTGGATGCTGACAAGAGGCATTAACTGAGGAGTCTGCTGATCACAGACTGTTTGCAGAGTAAAATACATCTTTATTTTGTGCAGAGCTGAATAGTGAAATGGGTGTGCATAGGAGGTCTTCAGGGTCTAAAGAAGATTCTACTCCACATTCCTGATTCTCAGGAAAAAATACCATCATCTAAGATATCATAGTGCTTTCAGCTTTGTCTATAGCTTGCAGTAATTCAGCTTTTTAGTGCCTTTTTTAACCATGGCTCACAGAAAATTTTTATTTCACTAGAATCATTACAGTTATATGTACCAATAGTGCTTTTATCTCATATAAATGTAGCATTTCTAAAATATATATGAAATTCCAAGCAAAAATCTAAAACACCTATTGGTAATTTAACAGTACTGAAGGTACGCATTTCTGAATGGACGTTTTTACTAGCAATTTAAGGTTCAATTGTAGCTTTGTCACAAACCTCAAGATGAAAAAACACAGAACTGCAGCTATCACCAGAGCAGAATAGGAACCACATTGCAGGCAATTTGGAGTAATGATCTTGCTTTTAGCCTCCCCTTTGTATTGGAAAAGGCAAAAGATGTAACTAAACAGTTTTACTAGTTTAACTTATTGGTTCAGTCTTGCTTATTGAAACGCTGAAAGCCCAGACTGTACTCACAAAGTTTAAGCCAGAGCTTAAACTGGTCGGGATGAATCCTTGCAAATAGTGATTCACGGGAAGCAGGAGAATGATTTCTAAGGACAGTTTCCTCCATCTTGTGACCTGACAGGAGAACGTAACTTGATACACAGAGAGGTACACCTTTGCCAGTGACACCAAGGTGGCAGTCTCTCCTTCACTTAGTAAATTGGGAGCTAGCAGAAAAAAATATTTATTAACATAGCCAAATGTTGATGCAGCCCATACCTGTGCAGAGAAAAACTGTATTCTGCACCAATGAATACACAGAGAATTTAAATGTCTTCATGGACAAACAATTCAAAAGAAGTGCTAGTGCACTTTTGCAACAAGAAAAAGCTAATGCAATTTTTGGATGTTTAAAAAGTGCATAGATATAAGGTGATTTTACTTATGTACAAATGATAGTGGAATATTGTATACAGTTCTGGTATCCACATTTTAAAGGGGACCTTGCACAAGTTGTAATACGACAGATTTTGGACTGTTCTGAAAAGAAGTATTCAAAAATTCATGATAGGGAGTTACACCATTTGCTTGTCTTCAAAGTTAAAAATGGACAGAAAACAACTATTTTGTATAATCAAACCTGCTGGTGTTAGGGCGTTCATATAGACATCTTGGCAGTAAATGTTGTCCGTTATTATTCTGAAAACTTGACTCAAGCTAGGAAATAAGAACTTAACAATAACAAGAGCTCTAGATCTCAACTGCTTTCACCCTTGTGATGATACAAAGATGTCCAAAGTCTATGGAAAGGATGCCCCTGACTATAACATTACATTATTCTAATACATACCATAAGTCTAAGGTAGTAGGCATTGGAGGAAGCTCAGCAATGCAGGCCATGAGAAAGTGAGTGACTTCCTTAAATTTTTAGAAGCTGTGACGTGCCACTAGAGGGGTGTCCAGGATTCTTTCGATTCTGGGGTTAGTTGCACTGAACTTGAGAGATCACCATTTGTCAAGTATAATAATTTGTTAAAGCTAAGCACTTCTACCCATATGACGGACACTGGACAACACTAAGCAATTAACACCAGACAATCTACAAGTATAACAAAGCTAAAAAGTATAGTAAAGAACTAAAAATAGAACACACATATCAGAGATCTATGGTTAAGCCATGGATGCACGGTACAATGACCGTTCTCACCCTTTCCTTGTCCTTATGGGGTACCCCTCCAGTATAATTTTCCCCAGACTATTCTCACCACGCTCAAGCTGCACTGAGATGATTCAGATTCTCCCTGGCAGTTGGCATCAGGGGCATCCCTGCTGATGGATGGGTTGTCAGGTCTGCAGGCTAGCTGACGGTGTGTCCGAGTCCACACAGAGGTATGTGGCTTACTTTCTTTTATCCTTCCTGGGCTTAGTTCAATATCCAATTGATTAGTGCCAGACCACTGTTTTACAATAGAACAGATGGCCTCAGTCAAAAACAGTATGGATATCAACAGGATGCTCAACACTGTGTTCAACAGATAAGAGCACACATATCAACAGATATCAGCATGGATGTTCAACAGATAACCGTACACATGTCCAACAGATAACCAAGTGCAAAATTTCACAGTACCCAGATGCTTACAGTGTGAGTCTGCGGTGTCACTCCTCCTTTGCTGACTAGGTTCACTCAGCACTCATGGGGTTATTGGAGGGCTACATCACAGCGTGGTGACTCCAGCCGCGGTGCACCCAGGGTTTCTAAACTCTTGGGGAGCACCCCAGAACAAATCCCTTTTATGGTCTGCACCACCCTGAGTCCCACGCTTGCCTGTGTGGCACCTATCATTAGCTTAGGAACAGCATGATTTTTGAACACTAAACAAAAATTCCTAGACTGACCATCTAAAAGAATGTGATATGATTTAGTTCATCATAAAGATTTAGAAGTGATATGATTAAAGTGCCTAAACATTCCTATGGACTGAAAATGCTGCAATGGGCAGCAGCATAATAAGCGAGTATGGCTGGCAGCTGAAGCCAGACAAGTTCAAATTCAAAATTAGGTATAAATTTACACACTGAGTGATCAGCCACTGGAAGAGGTCACCAAAAGAAGGTAATAGATACTCTATCCCTTGTAGTCAAATCAAATCAGCATGCCATTCAGAAAGATAGATTTTGACTAAGATATGCTGTTAGCTTAATGCTAACTTCAATGGTGATGGTGGAATGAAGGAGAAAAGGGAGGGCATACAGTGGAGAAGACTGAATTATTCAATCTGTGCTCAAATGCTATGAATTCTAATTAAAGTAGGATAAAAAGGGATAGTCCTCTGTCAAAAAAAGAAAGAAAAGAAAAAGATTTCAGGGGCAAAAAATAAAATACCAGCATAAGAGCTTTTTTCAATTTTTTCTCCAAATAAAGGTAAATTGATGGAAGAGCATAAAGAGAATGTGTCTGCCTTCTTTTTATTTCCTTTGGCTTCTAGATCACCTGGTTTCCTTAAAATATTTAAGCATGGTTGACATATTTCCTCAAAATTTCAGTTCAGCCAAGTCAGCATTTTTGAATGTTCTTTGTCCAACTTTTGCCAGCTCCGATCTTAATAAGCCAGTACACCATCAAAACATAATCAAAGAGGAGAAAAAGGAGTGATTACTGTTAGTAGCAAAAGTCAAAAAGAGCATAGATTTAGTCTGTGTTTAGATGATCTGACATGATTGGAGAGGGTAGGTTTTGATTCTGTTTGCTGAAATGGATTGGTACAGAGAAGAAAAATGTCTGATTTCTTCATAAAATCATTTTTTAAATTCTTAATTAGTATTATAAAGATTTGTGACTTCTGGTCAGTCTTTTCCTCCTAATACGTTAATGCCTCTGACCTTCTGCTTCTGCACATTAATACACTGTTAATTAAGACAGTATTGCACTTTTTGCAGAGATTCTTTTCAACTCCATTCATTTGAATCAAATTGCATTTTAATAGCATTAACTTGAAGGTCAATAATTTTTCTTTGGCATAAACTTTTAAATCCTTGGTAATGGGATGTCAATTTGCACAGCAGGGAGGAGCAGTAAGAAAGCTATTTGCAAATAATGCCATTTCCATTCCAAAATGTGTCAGCTTTATCAGCTGCATAATTTAGCTCCTTTCTTTCCCTTTACAATGCTATTCTGTGGAACTTGCTGAAATCTATTAGGACCATGTGCCAGTGGGTGACCCAGGGCCAGGCTTTGCATGAACGGAGATGTCAAACATCACACCTGCTTTGGAGAAGTTAAATATTATCACAGTTTAAAGAGCACATCCCAGAAGATAATCCTGCTTGCCCTAGCGACCTATTGGCATTCCTTTCTGTGGTCTTCCTTTATCACCTCATAAAGCCTCTGAGCTTTCCCCAGAGCTGCATGGTTTTTTCTTCTTTAATTTTTAAGATGTCTCATAAACAACTACCCTTCCTATTGTGAATCTATAGTCTGCGGTTACTTAGGGTTATTTATTTAGACAAAAAGGCCAGCCGGTGTTGTTTGAAAGGTACAGCATCTGAGCAACCCTTTGTTTATTATTATTATTCCAAAAAGAGCATACAGGGATCCTATTCAAAGATGCTCTTCTTATTTTGAGCCCATGCAAGCTATTACCACGGGAACATAAAAGTTCCATTTCACAACACACAAAAATACAGTGGTCACTCCACATATAATATTTCTTTTGATTATAACTATAGAAACAAAACTATGAAAACCTTTAAGTGTGCATATCTGTAGGCACTTGTACGCATGCACTTTTAAAGGCAAAGGACTCCTTGTCATCTTATGTATAGAACGCACAATTCTGAGCTTTCTGTGAAGAATCTCCCAGGAAAGGATGAAAGAGACCCTGCTGAGGAGAAATATGATGAAGAAGGCATGTGCATATTTTGGGATGAAACAAGAATTTCGTACAGCTGTGTAAACTATTTATGGTAAACACTACTTTTGAAAGCATAAGCTTAGATCCAGGCCAGTAAACAACATGGGGCTGACTGTGCAATTGATATTTGGTACTAAGCTGGAGAGGGGAACAAGATTGTCACTGGAAAGGAAGATGAATGTCAGTTTAATAAAAATGATACCAATAATCCTCCTTTTCCCCCATGTGAACACATGATTCTTAACACGAGCACTAGCAGTCATTATTCAGGAAAGGAGCTCACTATGTTGCCCGAATATAACCTTGCCCCCATGTTTTTATCAGCCTGAGGGAAAAACAGACAGAATCTATAGAGTCAAACATATAGACCAATGTTTTCCAAACACATGTTTTTATATCTAGACAGCTTTTCTACATTGCCATGGCAAGACAGGGCTTGTTTACAAGGGGAGTTTGTCTAAGCATAGGACAAGCTGTCAGAGTAAGAAAGTGTCTGTGAAATCTGGCCTGACAAAAGGTTTTATGATCACCTGGAAAGCATCAGTGATTCTAACAAAATTATCTGGAGAGGGAACACCTGAAGATGGAGAGAAAAGAACTGAAGAGGAAACAGCAAGGATAATCCAAGAGGCAGTCCTGACCCTTTCTGGAAAGAATACATGCAGGTACAGAAAGGAATGGCAAAGGTTCATGGAGAAGGGAATGTATAGCTGAAAAAAATACAGATTAGAGAAAAGGAAGAAGACTAGGTGGTAGGAGGGACAATTTTGTTCTGCAGTCAGACCCTAAGGATAAGTCAAGGCTCAAGGACAATCCTGCAAGCCAGGTTCCTGCCAGCAGGAAAAAAACAGTAGATAAACAATGAAATGGAAATTCCAATGGCAGCTTTCAAAAACAATAGAAATAATGAGTTAGTAGTGACTGACTTTGTTGAAATGGTACAATATTGATAGATAATAACTGGTGGACAGAAACATTTTGGAGGTATGCATACATGACAAATATAATAAGAACTATACAGAATAGAGGAATTTGAGGAAAAACTAAAGGCAAGAATTTAGCAGAGAAGTGGATGATAGAGGCACTACATGTACCTGATGAAAATGTCAAGAGATGGGGCGCTTTGTCTTAGGTATATTGACCACAGTTCCTCACTATTACTGTCACTGCCTAACTTCAGGCAGCCAAGTTTGAGTTTTGGTCAAAACTCAAATTTGGTTTCCTTTCTGAAGTCAGTAGTAAAATCCTGAAAGCTTTGAAAGTTACTTCAGTAAGGTCAGTATCTTCCCCAATTAACAAATCTTGTAATTGCTTCTAACACTGAGCAGATGCTGTCAACTGATGTTGCTGTGTCTGTGACCTATGTCTTATGGTCCCATGCCTGTAACTCTATGCCGCATCCTGTGTCCCCTCTTCTCAAGGCCTCTGTTATTGTACTGAGTCTGTATTTCTGCATGCTACATCATTATGTTAGAATTGTAAAGTCATGGTGGTACCATGAAAAGATAAACAAAAGGCAAACAAATTCACCCTAGAAACCTGGTCAATAAGAAAAATTGCTGTTACAGCTAAGCCAAATAAAACAAAACTTCAAGCCGGTCAAGAAAAGTTCAGTACTGAGGCCTTGCAAACTCAATACAAAACTTATGGCTTGTTACTAGCAATGGCAATAACATGCTACAGGATTACGTGGTTACAAAGGAAGTTAAAAGGAAGACAGGCTGAGTTTATTCCTGTTGAAATTTCTTTAGAATTTCTACTTCTGGAACATAGAGCTTTCTCAGCTATTATACTGAAAAAGTAGAAATAGTCACTAACTGAAAGTATTTCTGTAGTTGATCCAATTTATAAGATTATATTAGAAAGCAACTTCTGAGATCTTTTCCAAGACCAATAAAGGGCTCAAACTCTTCTTATCACCCTTACCTATGGCTCTCCTTAACAGGAATATTTTGTTCTATCTTCAGTCTCCTTTTTGCCTTTTTTTTTTTTCATACAGGTATATCTCATTTTCACGGAGTGCCCCAGATAAAATAGGGACAGAAAATTTTGTATCAGTTGTACTTCAGCAAAATCTTTTATTGTGAGTGTTCTTCTTTCTGCTGTTTTAGGGGACAGCAAAATATGTGTCTGTCCTTGCATACCCTTACCAAAGATCAGGTATTTCACAGCTCTGATTTATTTTAATTTGAACTGCCACCATTAGGGATGAAGCAGATGAGTATTTGATTTTTGCAGATTCTTTAGACATATGCTGGAATACAGCATTTGGCTAAATGGATTGGAAAAGGAAAAATACAATCTATTCTGTTTTGTACTAATGCACAAAGCTCCTGAAAACAGATGTTGTTCACTATTTTTTCTTTGGAGTCAATGACCTTTCTTCTAATCCTTTCCTACAACTCTGCCTGGATTTTAAAAACCTTTGAAATTTCTGCCTCACCAGCTCAGAGCTTCATGCAGTACAAAATGCTACTGCTGTAATGTAGGATTAATGTTCACAATAGAGATGATGATAAAACAGCTTATTTTTCCACTGACAAGAAGTTTCAGCCAGAATACCTGATCACCCATCCAATCCTCCCGTCCTCTCCCCCATCATTTTCAAACTGAAATGGAAGCACAATGCCATTTTATTTTGTAAATAAGGAATTCTCAACATCAATATTTCCTCTGATTTTAATTAGAAGTGATATTTTCCTGAGGCATACGTTGATTTAAATAAAACCATCTACTTCATTGGAAAATCTTCACACCAAAGTCTCTGCCGCCTCCAGTTTATACATTTTTCCTGCTTGTATTCATGCCAGGGTGTCTAACACATACTATGCCAGATTTGTGATAATCCAAACTGCCATGCATAGGGTTGCTTTTGAGGGTGTTTTTCTCTTTAATTCTTCTCAGAGTCTACTCCTACCTGCAGACTTTATCAGTAGGAGACAAAGAACCATCTAATTTCTACTATCCATAAGAACAACACTGTTTTCTTCCCTGGATGCATGGCCAGAAGTCCAAGGATACTTTCTTTTCCTGAGTAAAATGTATAATGACACACATGAATCATTACTGACCAGGTTATGTTCATCCTGTATTTAAATGAGTTGAAAAAAAAAAAGAAACAACAAAAAAACACACAAATAGTTTCATTCAGATCCTGCAGAGACATGTAACACATAGTTTCCTTGAATTTGAAGACTCATTACTAAATAAAATGAAGATGAACCCAAATATGTAATTTCATTTATTAGAATTTTGTTGGTTATTTTTAAACTTAGCAAAGCCATAGCTGAGTGCAGTTCAGAAGTAGGCACCATTTAAGAACCTTCAGGACAAAATCTCAGAATTCAGCATAGAAGGATACAGCTTTAAAACCCCATTCCATCTGGTGTGTCTTTAGCCAATGTAAGTTCAACAGTAGTTATACAGTAGTTAACAGTAGTTATAAGTTACTTTGAGGAGAAAGCAAAACTAGAGTGTGTTGTTTTCTGAAAAGTCCAAGAATTCTGCATCTTCTATACTTAGTGGACAAGAACACAAAGTGCTAGGTAAAAATATGACAGCAACATACCAAATTAAAAACATTATTAAAAAATCCATCTTGTCTGAGCAAAAAGTATGCTATACAAACTTGCGTCCTCTCTAAAAAAAATGACATTTGGTGTATTCTTATCACAATAATAATGGAAATAAGCATTTGGATTTGCAAAAGATATATATTAAGTTGCAAATTAAAATATATTGACATATACATTAAGCTATGTTAACATATATTAAGCTATAATTTAAAGTAACTTGGTAAAAACTATATAGCAAGATATTCAAGCTGCAGACATGTATGGGTAAAAAAAGAATAAAAGTTTAAGCTTTAAATTATTTTGTGCTTTGTTAAGAAATTTCTTTTTGAGAACAGTGCTTTTTGTCTGAGTTGTTTTTTTTTCCCCCCAAGAAAAGAGTAACATAGGCCACTCTACCAGGTGGATTTCTTAACACACAGGATAGCCAAAAGGTTTCAAAACCCCTAAATAATTAAGAGGTAGTTACAAGAAGTAGCTCTACAAGGAGTAGACTCACTAAAGCAGGTCTAGTCAGCCTTAATAAAGGCAGGGACCTTAGAGGGTGGTTGTAAGTCAAGTAGAACATTGAAACAAGGACAGAAAGAGAAACAGCAGAAGAGGATTGATTGCCAGCCCCTACTGAACTTTGCCAGAGAGACCCCACGTGGTCCTGCCGATCCCAGCATCAGTCTTGCAGTAAGTACCTAATCAAAATACTTATAACTGTATTCCTGTGTGGGAAGAAACTGCTTCATTATAACTGATGATAAAGCTCAAAATACTGTGTGAATGTTAATTGGTTTTCGGTTTTAACAACATTTCTTCCCAGATAAATTAGTTTGGTGGTCTATGAGTCTATTCAGTTGCCAAGCTCAAGTTTTAACTTCTGTTTCTCAGTAGTCAGGCTGTGTTGGTTTGGCTGTTCAATATGACTCTTCAAGATTATACTCAGCAAGAGCTGCACATATTGTAAGAGAATCTGTAATGTGTGTCTGTGTCAACTCATTTCTCTCATATAAAAGAAATAACCTGTTCTTTGTGTTCAAAGCATCCTGACTGCTTCAAATTCCTGACAGTGTAATTTACTCTGGTTGATCTTTGTAATGCTTGTTTGGTGCACACCACTTGGTAAAATGTATATGCAAGGCACTGTAGAGAATTGCACCTGCATCAGCAATTTGTGACCACTTTATGAGAAATATGATAGCCCTGAGACTGGGTTCTTATCTACATTCTTTTGTGAAGTAGGCAATAAACTAGGAGCTAAATGAAATCAAACATCTTGTCCATTTTTCTGTCCATTATCTTTTATGGGTTTTAGAAAAGCACAGCAATGAATGATTTACTTGATTAATTTGTCAGATAACTGAAGCAATGGCTAGTTAACTGTACATAATGTGTTGGTAAAGATAGGGTTCCAGGACATCTATTCTGTGGAATAACTATGATTATTTTAGAAACGATTAATTCTGAGATATTTCTAATATCATGCATATACAGAGGTAATAGAGCTATTAAAGAAAATGATGTGAATGAAGAAAAGACCTTGACCCAGAGTCATCCCTGGGATAGTTTTGTCGATTAGAGTCGAGTCACACTAGGAATAAAGTCGACCCCCATGTCAGTATTTTAAATCTCAGGGATCTTTAAAGGTAGTAGAAAAGACTTAGTAAAATTACAGATGTTATTTAAATAACAATGTGATTCAGAGGATGTGAACATATGCTCAGGCATTCAGCTAATGTAAAGGATTTCAAGACCCTGAACAGAATGAGCACTTTAACCAGTAGGACTATTTCAACATTTTAGGGAGGTGGTACCTATTAGACTGTGGTGAATAACAGACAAGGAAATGGTTGTCCAGGCTTCTTTGAGAACAAATTAAAAGTAACATAATTATGGGGGGAAAAAATAGATGAATCCTCAAAAAGATACCATTCAAAATGGTTCAATCAAGTTTAGTGTGTTTTCTCTTTGGTTGATTTTGCATGTAGGCACTGTAAAAGGTCTTCAGAAAACATCAGAAGTGGGATGGTTCTGATAGGGACTGGCATAAGCCATTGTGGAGAGTGAAAAACAGCAAGGGACTACCATAAGACTATCAGAAAGAGTGCTGCAAGACATGCCAATTCACAGACAACTTTTGTTTTATTATTTACATGGGGAAAAGTTTAGATCAAGGAAGGGAATGATTCCTAACCACATTCACATGTCACATACATACAACACAGACAGACTCTCAGGCCGTCTGCTCAAGTGAAGATCCCTCACAGATCTTTTAATTGGACAGTGCAAAAACTGGATAGTGCAAAAGTTAGCTACCATCCGAGAAGCACAGCTATTGGCGCACTGTTTGCATGCTATCCATGCATCCTCTGTTGCTGGAAAAGTATTCCACTTTTGCGGCTGAGTTTTGTTTGTAATTTTCCACTGTGTCAGCACACCTTGCTGGTGGGAAAGTCCCAGGTCATGAACTTTATATTTAACATCTTACATACCCTAGTTCATATCTTAGGCTGGAGAAATCCTCTCAAGGACAGGGATAATGTCGCAGTTGCTAAACATACATCTCAAAGGCATGCAATTAATGGAAGAGATTGCATGTGAGACACAGAGGAGGATACAATTTCCTGAAGAATTTTGCTTTCAGTGCCAAACCGAAGTACTGAAAAAGAAGTTTGGAAGAGCTCAGACCAAGAGGAAGAGAGAAAAACAGTGCTGGAGCAAAATAACAGTATCATGAATTCCAGCACTGACAGGAACAGAAGTTTCAGAAGATGCAAAAAATTTCATACACACACAACTGGGAAATAAGCTGCATAAAGAGTACATTTTATTTTAACCTCTGGCAGGTATTGGACAAATTAATCCTTCAATTATCAGTGTTTCTACCCCTTATAGTTACTTCATATACGATGTAACTGTGAATAATCTTATTCATACACATATCTAATATTTTTTCAAAAATCTTCCTAAGCTTTTCTTCACAATGACGTATTGTAACTGTGAGTTACTGTGGAAGGTGAAAAATGCTATTTCTTCTCCAGGAAGTTTATTCTGCAGTCACACTGTCAGGTTAGTCTTCCCAGTTTTTCCACTTCATTCCAATGCATTTGTATGGATTTTCTAAAGATCTTCATGTTAAATATTGCAAAATAACTATTCTGTCCCCCAAAAAAGAAGAATTCACAGGGCTGGCCTAAATTGATGTTTGGAGGAGGACAAGAATGGTGTGGAGAATGGATCCATCCCATAATTCCAGAATACTCCAATTAACGAAGCTATGATCACTTACTGCCTAAGATTCAAAGTTATTAATGGAAACTAGGTAAGAAGGGACTACACTGACACCTGGCAATCAAGAGGAGACATTCAATCCTGTGTGACAACGCAGACCATGGAACCCAGAGCAAAAGTGTAAGAAGTGCAGATAAAACTTTTGCAGCTGATGAGATCTACTGGTATAAGAAGTATAGTTCTGGAGCAAATTGAACATATCAGGAATCTGACCATGTTTAGGTGAGTTATTTTCAGTATGGTGCTTGGTAGAGATTATTCATTTTAGCAGATCATTCACAAAAATCCACTGATCACCTTGCAATGCCAAAGGTCATACCATAAGCAAGACTTTCTATTTACTCTGTAAGAGAGAAATTCCAAAGAACACAGGAAACCCAGTGAAATTTTTCCTATTGCTAATCTATTTTACATAAAAAGTGCTACACTGCAATCTGCCTAAATATCCAGTAATACAGACAGATGAGTTGCACAGAGTTATGTTCAAAAATAGAGTCTCATCTCTTTTAAAATATATATTTTGTTGTTTAGAAATAAGAATAAGAATAACCCCCCCCCCCCCGAAACCTACAGTCACTACTATAGAGAAAGAGAGAAACACAGAAATTTCTCTCTCTATGATTGTTTTCCAGCTTTAGGTTGAAGATGAGTAAGAAGAAATGCTGCCCAGGCACAGCAGGCATGTCTGAAGTGACCATTAAAAAGATCTGTTAATGAAGTATCCTCTTCCTCTTGACAGAAAGGTCGAATATGGATGAATGAGCTGGCTGATATTACTTGGTTTCAAACAGTTCAGATCTGCTTGCTGAGCTGTTACTTGTTAGTGGATCACAGAATCACAGAATCACAGAATCACTGAGGTTGGAAGGGACCTCTGGAGATCATCTAGTCCAACCCCCCTGCTCAAGCAGGGTCACCTAGAGCACATTGCACAGGAT